>NC_092816.1:137488315-137788315 GCF_023375885.2 Dermacentor andersoni | reverse complement strand
AAAGCAGACACTCGGGGCGCCGGTCTGTTGCGTACTCCGGCCGTTACTCAACGAACACGCCACCCCGAGTTTTACGACTACAGGTCCTTGCCGGCTACGACCGAGTCGTGCGTACCGTATGCCGTCGTTTGGGGCGTTAGCATTGCAGTATATACGCGAGAGAGCGTTCTGATGTCGTTCAAATGTAACCTGGGTAATAAAATACTGAGGTTCCTAGTAAAACCAGTGGCAATGACACTGCCTGTCGTCTTTGTTCGTTTGTTTTACCTGAGTAAATTCTTTTATCGATGAACGGGATTTAACGTTGGAAATAAACACCAGGGCGAGGAGAGACGCCGTATAGGAGAGTTTACTGTTGGGCTAGTCGGTTTGACATGCACTGCTATTTTTGCAACGCTCAGACGGAACAACCGAGTAGACAAGACAGTGCTCTGTCTTATGTGTTCAATTGTCCAGCATTTTTTTTTCGCTTGAGCAGGAGGAAGAGATATCAAAGGTAGGCAGGTAAACAAGACGTGCGTCCGGTTTACTACCCTGTAGACAGAGGGAAGGGCGTTCTGAGATGAAAAGAGAGAAAGACGAGAAAGGGAGGAACTAGCAATTAGAATACATGGGACTGGCCATCGCACAATCGATCACTGAGGCCGACTGATTTCATAAGCTTTAGTAATGCCCACGTCGCTCTGTAAGCCTTCGACGCATGGGACCATGGTCCGAGGTTTACGGCTGCGCTGAAATCACAGCAGTGGAGCGTAGAGTATTAATTCGACCGCCTGGGTGGTCTCAACGTCTGCCTAATTTTAGCACACGATCGGTTTTGTTTTCATCATCATCATCAGCCTAGTTACGCCCACTGCAGGGCAAAGGCCTCTCCCATACTTCTCCAACTACCCCGGTCATGTACTAATTGTGGCCATGTTGTCCCTGCAAACGTCTTAATGTCATCTGCCCACCTAACTTTCTGCCGCCCCCTGCTACGCTTCCCTTCCCTTGGAATCCAGTCCGTAGCTCTTAGTGACCATCGGTTATCTTCCCTCCTCATTACATGTCCGGCCCATGCCCATTTCTTTTTCTTGATTTCAACTAAGATGTCGTTTACCCGCGTTTGTTGCCTCACCCAATCTGCTCTTTTCTTATCCCTTAGCGTTACACCCATCATTCTTCTTTCCATAGCTCGTTGCGTCGTCCTCAATTTCAGCAGAACCCTTTTCGTAAGCCTCCAGGTTTCTGCCCCATATGTGAGTACTGGTAACACACAGCTGTTGTACACTTTCCTTTTGAGGGATAGTGGCAACCTGCTGTTCATGATTTGAGAATGCCTGCCAAACGCACCCCAACCCATTCTTATTCTTCTGGTTATTTCAGTCTCATGATCCGGATCCGTGGTCACTACCTGCCCTAAGTAGATGTATTCCCTTACCACTTCCAGTGTTTCGCTACCTATCGTAAACTGCTGTTCTCTTCCGAGACTGTTAAACAGTACTTTAGTTTTCTGCAGATTAATTTTCAGACCCACCCTTCTGCTTTGCCTCTCCAGGTCAGTGAGCATGCATTGCAATTGGTCTCCTGAGTTACTAAGCAAGGCAATATCATCAGCGAATCGCAAGTTGCTAAGGTATTCTCCATCAACTTTTATCCCCAATTCTTCCCACTCCAGGCCTCTGAATACCTCCTGTAAACATGCTGTGAATAGCATTGGAGATATCGTATCTCCCTGTCTGACGCCTTTCTTTATAGGGATTTTGTTGCTTTCTTTGTGGAGGACTACGGTGGCTGTGGAGCCGCTATAGATATCTTCCAGTATTTTTACATATGGCTCATCTACATCCTGATTCCGTAATGCCTCCATGACTGCTGAGGTTTCGACTGAATCAAACGCTTTCTCGTAATCAATGAAAGCTATATATAAGGGTTGGTTATATTCTGCACATTTCTCTATCACTTGATTGATAGTGTGAATATGGTCTATTGTTGAGTAGCCTTTACGGAGTCCTGCCTGGTCCTTTGGTTGACAGAAGTCTAAGGTGTTCCTGATTCTATTTGCGATTACCTTAGTAAATACTTTGTAGGCAACGGACAGTAAGCTGATCGGTCTATAATTTTTCAAGTCTTTGGCGCCCCCTTTCTTATGGATTAGGATTATGTTAGCGTTCTTCCAAGATTCCGGTACGCTCGAGGTTATGAGGCATTGCGTATACAGGGTGGCCAGTTTCTCTAGAACAATCTGACCACCATCCTTCAACAAATCTGCTGTTACCTGATCCTCCCCAGCTGCCTTCCCCCTTTGCATAGCTCCTAAGGCTTTCTTTACTTCTTCTGGCGTTACCTGTGGGATTTCGAATTCCTCTAGGCTATTCTCTCTTCCACTATCGTCGTGGGTGCCACTGGTACTGTATAAGTCTCTATAGAACTCCTCAGCCACTTGAACTATCTCATCCATATTAGTAACGATATTGCCGGCTTTGTCTCTTAACGCACACATCTGGTTCTTGCCTATTCCTAGTTTCTTCTTCACTGTTTTTAGGCTTCCTCCGTTCCTGAGAGCCTGTTCAATTCTATCCATATTATAGTTCCTGATGTCCGCTGTCTTACGCTTGTTGATTAACTTAGAAAGTTCTGCCAGTTCTATTCTAGCTGTAGGATTAGAGGCTTTCATACATTGGCGTTTCTTGATCAGATCTTTCGTCTCCTGCGATAGCTTACTGGTTTCCTGTCTAACGGCGTTACCACCGACTTCTATTGCGCACTCCTTAATGATGCCCATGAGGTTGTCGTTCATTGCTTCAACACTAAGGTCCTCTTCCTGAGTTAAAGCCGAATACCTGTTCTGTAGTTTGATCCGGAATTCCTCTAGTTTCCCTCTTACCGCTAACTCATTGATTGGCTTCTTGTGTACCAGTTTCTTTCGTTCCCTCCTCAAGTCTAGGCTAATTCGAGTTCTTACCATCCTGTGGTCACTGCAGCGTACCTTGCCGAGCACGTCTACATCTTGAATGATGCCAGGGTTCGCGCAGAGTATGAAGTCGATTTCATTTCTAGTCTCACCATTCGGGCTCCTCCACGTCCACTTTCGGCTAACCCGCTTGCGGAAAAAGGTATTCATTATCCGCATATTATTCTGTTCTGCAAACTCTACTAATAATTCTCCTCTGCTATTCCTAGAGCCTATGCCATATTCCCCCACTGACTTGTCTCCAGCCTGCTTCTTGCCTACCCTGGCATTGAAGTCGCCCATCAGTATAGTGTATTTTGTTTTGACTTTACTCATCGCCGATTCTACGTCTTCATAAAACCTTTCGACTTCCTGGTCATCATGACTAGATGTAGGAGCGTAGACCTGTACAACCTTCATTTTGTACCTCTTATTAAGTTTCACAACAAGACATGCCACCCTCTCGTTAATGCTATAGAATTCCTGTATGTTACCAGCTATTTCCTTATTTATCAGGAATCCGACTCCTAGTTCTCGTCTCTCCGCTAAGCCCCGGTAACACAGTACATGCCCGCTTTTTAGCACTGTATATGCTTCTTTTGTCCTCCTAACCTCACTGAGCCCTATTATATCCCATTTACTACCCTCTAATTCCTCCAATAACACTGCTAGACTCGCCTCACTAGATAGCGTTCTAACGTTAAACGTTGCCAGGTTCAGATTCCAATGGCGGCCTGTCCGGAGCCAGGTATTCTTAGCACCCTCTGCAGCGTCACAGATCTGACCGCCGCCGTGGTCAGTTGCTTCGCGGCTGCTGGGGACTGAGGGCCGGGGTTCGATTGTTGTATTCATATAGGAGGTTGTAGCCAAGTACTGCACCAGGGTGGCCAATCCTGCTCTGGTGAGAGAGTGCGTTACCGGTTCTGGTCACCGGGATCAGGCCGCACTCCAGGCCTGTTTGTGCAATTTTCTCAACACACGGTTTTTTTTTTTGTATTTTCCGGTGGACAATAGCGCGGCACCGGGATTTGAATCACGGTCCTCTTGCACTGGAGACGGATACTCTACCGTCCCCGTAGGAGTTAAATTAAAAATTGATTTATGGGGTTGTACGTGACAAAACCACTTTCTGTTTATGCACGCCGTAGTGGAGGACTCCGAAAATTTCGACCACCTGGGGTTCTTTAACGTGCACCTAATTCTAAGTACACGGGTGTTTTCGCATTTCGCCCCCATCGAAATGCGGCCGCCGTGGTCGGGGTCCGATCCCGCGACCTCGTGCTCAGCAGTCTAACACCATAAGCACTGAGCAACCACGGCGGGTCCCGCAGGAGTTGTACGCCTCATTTAACCTACAGTGGTGCCCTATTTGGTCAGTCAAGGTGGACCAATCTGAGCTCGGTTATACCGCATGGATGGCACTCGGCTCACCTGCACATGTGAGTGTGAGGCCATACATATTTGAAGATATATATCGTTCTTTCTTTCTTTTTTTTTTTTAAGGAGGGTTCCCGTACAGTAATAAAATAAAGGAAAAGACATTAAAAGAAAGAAAAAAAAAGAAAAAGGGGCGAAAAAAAAAAAAGGAACATAACAGGTGATTTGAACTCGTGACCCTTCGATGTCGCCCGGAAAGATAGCTCAGTCGGTTGGTTCGTCAGGCCCCAGGCTACTTTCAAGCGCCACAGCTCCTGCTCCGAGCCTCACACTTACGTGGAAAGAGACTCATGTTGTTGGAAGGCATACTTTCTAGGAAAAATGGCCGCTCGAGGAGAAGAGCGATTTCGAGCGGCTTTAGAGGCTAGGAAAACTGCCTTAAAATATTTAGACTTGAGGGAAAGCTTCGTTAACAAACTATAACACGGCAATCAGCACTCGAATACGACGAGAGAAATTACTGAGACGTGGAAAATTCCCTTGAAAAAAAATCTGGTTTGCGAGACAAATCTCATCTATGGGATCTAATGCGCGCGCTGTTGCTTTGTCTCTGCGTGTAGTAGTTGAGAGAGCCAGTTTAAGGGCGGAGAAGTGGGAAGGAAAGGATAGTCTCTGAAGCAAACTTGCAGCGTCGTGGTTTTAAAGCGCAACCGTGGTAGAGAAACGGAAGGCGATATAAGCGTGCGTGGCCATGATACGCACACGGCAAACTGCCTTAAAATATTTAGACTTGAGGGAAAGTTTCGTTAGCAAACGATAGCACGGCAATCAGCACTCGAATATAATTATAACCCTAATAATAATTGTAAATATTCATCTCATCTATGGGATCTAATGCGCGCGCTGTTGCTTTGTCTCTGCGTGTAGTAGTTGAGAGAGCCAGTTTAAGGGCGGAGAAGTGGGAAGGAAAGGATAGTCTCTGAAGCAAACTTGCAGCGTCGTGGTTTTAAAGCGCAACCGTGGTAGAGAAACGGAAGGCGATATAAGCGTGCGTGGCCATGATACGCACACGACAAACTGCCTTAAAATATTTAGACTTGAGGGAAAGCTTCGTTAACCAACTATAACACGGCAATCAGCACTCGAATACGACGAGAGAAATTACTGAGACGTGGAAAATTCCCTTGAAAAAGAATCTGGTTTGCGAGACAAATCTCATCTATGGGATCTAATGCGCGCGCTGTTGCTTTGTCTCTGCGTGTAGTAGTTGAGAGAGCCAGTTTAAGGGCGGAGAAGTGGGAAGGAAAGGATAGTCTCTGAAGCAAACTTGCAGCGTCGTGGTTTTAAAGCGCAACCGTGGTAGAGAAACGGAAGGCGATATAAGCGTGCGTGGCCATGTTACGCACACGACAAACTGCCTTAAAATATTTAGACTTGAGGGGAAAGCTTCGTTAACAAACTATAACACGGCAATCAGCACTCGAATACGACGAGAGAAATTACTGAGACGTGGAAAATTCCCTTGAAAAAAAATCTGGTTTGCGAGACAATTGCTTGTATGTATTGAACCTCTTAAAAGATGAGGGGGGGGGAAATATGCGCTCACCGAGAGGGCATCGTCAGCACGAGACATCCACAAGGCACCTTACAGAGATGTGGAGAGCTTCGCGGCCGGAACGAAGCCTCCCCTCTCCGCCGGCCAAGAGGGGGAAACGCGCTTTCCGATCGCTCAAGGTTGCGCGGACAAAGCATAACTCTAGCGTCTAGGAAAAGCTTAACCAGGTGCGATGGCGGCACGCATAGCGTGGGAAGCTAGCCGCCAGAATAACTATACCAAGGACTGCTGCTGATGAGGGCGAAATACCTTCGTGTAATTATAATAACCCTAATAGGACTACTTTCGAAAAAAAAAAAAGGGAAACGGCCCAGAGGGCTATACTACGAGAGCTATGACTGATAGTTTTCTATATATATATATATTCATCTCATCTATGGGATCGCATGCGCGCGCTGTTGCTTTGTCTCTGCGTGTAGTATAGTTAAGAGAGCCAGTTTAAGGGCGGAGAAGAAGAAAGAAAAGAAAAGCAATAACTGCAGCGCCGTGGTTTTAAAGCGCACCCGTGGTAGAGAAACGGAATGCGATATAAGCGTGCGTAGCCATGAACCTAACCTAACCTAACCTAATCTTAATTGGTCATGCATCGAAATTCGACTGTTACTGCTGAGGATCAAGCTCGTGAACTCTTGCGAGAAGGTTCTCACAAAGTCATCTGCTGTATACACCACAGACCGCGCAATACTGTCCTTGCCGGTGAGTATATATTGTGGAGTGGCGGAGAAAATTTACGCTAGAAATTACGCAGAAGAAGAAATTTTTAATAATTGCTGAGCTTAAAGCATGTGACCATGTCGCCAGTTCGGAACCTATAACCGATACCACCACATTCGGCTGACCTTGCCGAGTGCTATTCTGCGCCGAGATACACGCTGTTGAACTTAACATTCAAAGCTGCTGTACTACTTACGCGTCCTGGAAGAGAGATGTCCGTCCCAATATTTTCAATCGAGGTTGATCGATACCGGTTTCGGCGCGTGATGGTGCACTGCCTCCCTGCAACACCGCGGCTGGCTCACAAGGGCGGGAGTTCTATGATGTGTTCATATTAGTGGAACTCAGAATGAATAAAAGAAAAGTAGGAAAGAGGATGTAACAAGAAAGGAAAGACATTGGGCGCTAAACTCTTAAATGTTTATTATATGATACCTGTGAACCAACACCAAAACACACACGCACACACACAGGCGCACACACACACACACACAGACGCACGCACACATGGACTAAAATACAGCTCCTCTTACATATGCCGATAGACATCAAGCACGCACAAATCTCGCCAATTCTACGACGTGTCTATGCCTCACCATATATATCGTTATCAAACAAGGAATTTGCACTTTTAAATGCGAAGCATTTCTTGGCGAGAGAGAGAGAGAGAGAGAGAAAACATTTATTCGGACCATCGAGGTGGTTGCTCTTGAGGTCGAGTGGGTGGTGTCCTCATTCCAGGACTCCACTGGCCATATGGCTGCTCGACGTACTTGCTGGACGAGAGCTTCTTGTCCCGCCAGGGTATCGCCGGTCAGCTGTACCTCCCACCGCTCAAATGACGTGCTAGGCGTCTTTAAGTGTTGAGGTTTGCCCCCGCACCCCGACTACACTCTTTCTTGGCGAACATTTACCACTTTGACAGTATATAGTTAGCCGCCTACGTCTTGGTGCTCTCGCGGTCGTTTCGTTGATTTGGTATGTATCAAAATTGGAATCGTATGACAGGCAGTGGCGTAGCCTGAAATATCGGTCGGGGGGGGGGGGGGGGGGGCTCACGTTGGAGCTCGGTCCCCTCATAGAATTTGTTGAGGGATCAAATACATGAATAATAACTCCATTGGCATTGCCAAAGATGTTGCAAGTGAATTATTGAACGCTTCGCCTACTGTCAACACAAGTAAAATATGTATTTTTTCATAAAATAATATACTCGTATGTCCCCAAAACTGTACTCGAAATAACTGATATCAATGCTTCCATGTTTTCTGTCCATTTAATAAGTAAAGAAAATATCACACGAACTTTAGAACTAGGTCAGTTCGAAACCAGCAGACGAACATAAATGATAGGTCATGACATGAATGTCATTACATGAGTGTCATGTAGGTCATAAAACAGCCGCCTACGTCTTGGTGTGTAACCCACCGTGGTTGCTGAGTGGCCATGGTGTTGGGCTGCTAAGCACGAGGTCGCGGCATCGAATCCCGGCCACGGCGGCCGCATTTCGATGGGGGCGAAATGCGAAGACACCCGTTTACTTACATGTAGGTGCACGTTAAAGAACCCCAGGTTGTCCGAATTTCCGGAGTCCCCCACTACGGCGTGCTTCATAATCAGAAAGTGGTTTTGGCATGTAAGACTCGATCATTTCATTTTTTCTTGGTATGTACCAAAATTGGCATGGTAAGACAAAAGTGTATGGCGAACATAAATGATAAGTCATGACATGAATGTCATGATATGCATGTCATGGAGGCCATGAAGCAGCCACCTACGTCTTGGTGCTCTCATGGTCGTTTCGTTAACTTGGTAGGCTCCGCGCACACTGCTTCGCATAACATCGATTCCCACAGGGCGTGGGATCTGCCGGTTCCTTTAGAAGAAGCTGCGCTCTTTTGTGTGCGATTTGTTGCTGTTCAATGAGTATGAAAGCAGCTCACAGGGGTCACGTTATACAAAGTTGGAAGTATGCGCCCTTCTTCATCTTGTTTTTTTTTTCCTGCCTGCCTTTTCGTACTCTTCTTTCGGGGATTTTGATTTGCGCTAACTTGAACACGACGTTCACAGAAGCGCGCGGCGCGACAACATTTCGGCGTCAATATCCTGCGTTTTCCACAATATCTGCGCTCAGCATTTTCGTTGCAGCGGCAAATATCGTTGTGTATTAGTGTGTATTGTTAAAGGAGACGCAAAATATGCATTAAAGGGGCCATCTAGGGTCGTCTGAAACGATCCACTTCGGCGATACTATCGCCTCGGCGATAGTTCACCGTCACGCGTGCGCTGATTGGTTGTTTTGGCAGCGAATGAACTACGTCATCCGATTTACGTCATCCGACACTATGCCTCTTAAGTATGTCGACCTTCAAAGCGTCCCACCAAGATATTCCTGTAAGGGAAAGCTACCTGACTGGTAAATATTCACATATCAGCTTTAAACTCGCACGCCTTAAACAGTATTTAGTTTCTTTAAAAATGACATCAGTGTTCCCTTTCCTTTACTCATATGTACACATTAACACACAACACTCGATTGTATTGGCCTGGTTTAAACCATTCCTTAACTCTCCTTGACAAAGAAGTAATGAACAATCTATTCGTTCAATACAATAGACTGGACCATTAGGGACGCAGACGAAGGTGCCGTTCTTTCAGCTGTCTCAACAGGACTTTGTTGGTCAGCGCGACGTTGCCCAACGCGAAGCTGGGCCTTGAAGAATGCCCGTTCGTATACATCACTTTCATCTTGCGCACTCTTTCACGCCCTTCCAACGTTACCGCTACTAGCGGGTCGACCACTGACAAACATTGAGCTCACTTTCCCTTTTTTACTTCTTGCTGCGCATTTCGTAGGGGGGCAGGTCGCCGGTTTCAATAGCTGAGGTTCGCTGCCCGCTTTGCATTCTGAACAATAATCACTCCTGAATTTTTCTCTGCGTTTCTGTGATTTCTTTCCCCATTTTTTTTTTTTTTGGCCGACGAAGAACCAGGACTAACGTACAGCCTTTAGGAGGGGCGTAGCTGGCTCTTTGCATAAACCTTCCATGTCTACCGCACCATTCTTCCAGGGGAATGCCCGCGATGTAGGAAGGTTGCGTAGCGCGTGGGGCCCTTTTGTTAATGTAGCTGAGGTGTTGAAGTTTGCTGCACATGTATGAGGCAGGAATTCAGGCTAATGCTTGTGAACTAATACGAGGCCTTAGAGAAGGAGGATGATGACAGCATTGAATCCCTATTCACAGAACAGACTGGCTTTAGAAACGGATATTCAACAGTACATCACGCCCGTGTAATCGATCACGGGAAGTCTATGAAATGTAACCAACCTCTTTTATATGAGCTTTGTAGATTATTCAAAGGCATTCAGTCGAGGTACCATGCATTCATAGAAGAAAGGCGTAGTCACAGTGTAGAGAGACCTTGCATAGATGTCTTAGAAAATAAGGACACAAATTCCGCAGCAGCCTTAAGTTTGTACCAGAAAAGATGAAAAATACCGAATCAAGAAGGGGTCAGGCAAGGAGATGCATTTTTTTTCAATGCTATTGACTGCATGCGTGTAAGTAGTAGTCAAGCTGTGAGACTGGCAACGTATACGTGTCAGGATCACCTATCTATAGGAACGTATCAGCAACTTATGGCTCGCAGGGAACGTTGTCCCGTTCGGCAACGGTGGAAATCTTACAACTCATCTTTTAGAACCTTAGGATTAACATGCAAACAATGTTCAATTGCTTAGCAAGAGATTCGTATAGTGAGCCTCTAGAAGCGGACACCGCGTATCGGCCTAAGCGAATGTGGTTCTTGGTTGATTGTGAGACAATGAAACGTATATAAATAAATACTGGTTGCGAGTCCCTAATGGCTTTTGCCTCCATCCATCTAAACTGCGAGGCCGAAGACCCCTCGAGCAGCCGCTTAACCGAGCTATTTTTGAAACGGACCACGTTCCTCGAACGGTGCTCGTCTCGCTGGACACACGTTGTCACTTAAGGGCGCGCTTTGGCCGCTTTGGAGACCGAAGCGAACGCGGGCGAACAAGTACAAGATAGCACTAACCAGCGCGCATTCGTGCGCGAGCCCGTAATTAACCGGCCCGTCTACAGCTAAGTTTCGTTACAGCGCCTGATTTGGTCCCCTGTTTTGTCCTTGTACAGAACGCTGTGGCCCTGGGTTACGGAAAAGGCCGCGGTTGTACTTTCCGCACTTCCGCCAGCGCACACGTGCGGTCGACATGTGGCTCGCTTTCGTTGCAGGTCGTAAGGTAATCGTCTATCATCTTTCCCGCGGGCGAATAGGGCGGCTCGAACTCTTCTCCGACGAACCGAGCAGCTTAACCGACACTCCCCGAGGGCGCGCTGGTTAAAGCGCCCTGCCGACGTTCGTGGCTTCTCGTTTCGAAGCAGGGCTCCCCTCCAGGCTTTTCAATCCCGTCGTTCCAGGGCCATCCTGGTGCTCCAAAAACGCCGGCGTTGTCATGATCGTTCTTTTTCTCTTTTTGGTGGAGCAATGCAGAGAAATCACTGCCTCTTCGCTTGTTTTATTTCTGGCGCGCGTACACTCTCACCGTGCCTTGAGGTCTCCGCTTCTGACCGCGCGACGCCGAAGCATGGGTGCTGTATAGACGCTGCTAAGAGAGGAGTGAGCTGTTCCTGAGGACTTGCAGCACGCCCAGAATTACACCTATAGGGCTCCACTTCCAAGTAGCGTGGAGTCCCAGGGACAACAGCGCACCATGGCCGCTCTGTCCTTTAAGCGGCGCCTGCAAATGTCTACGCAATTAGGGGAAACCCGCCAGGTGGAGGAAGTTTCGAGAAAGGGAAATCAGTCATCCTCCCAGCAGCAGAGCGTGAAGCCAGAATGGAAATGCGTACGAGTTCGTCACGTACCCCGAGTTGTCGACTATAGTTCGCTATCGACCAGCCATCTGCTGCCCTCCACAGTAAGAGCGGTTGGTAGAGTGAAAGTATCGGCATGACACGGGAGTGAAAGTATAAACAGTAATGGACAGGATACAGAAACTCCTCCTATAACTAGCGATGAGATCAGTAGGGCCTTGCAAGACATGAAACGAGGAAGAGCGGCAGGAGAAGATGGAATAACGGTCGATTTAATCAAAGATGGAGGAGACATAATGCTTGGGAAACTGGCAGCTCTTTGTACAAAGTGTCTATCGACTGCAAGGGTCCCAGAAAACTGGAAGAATGCAAACATTATACTAATCCACAAAAAGGGAGACGCTAAAGAATCGCAAAATTATAGGCCCGTTAGCTTACTCCCAGTATTATATAAAATATTTACCAAAATAATCTCCAATAGAATAAGGGCAACACTGGACTTCAGTCAACAAAGGGAACAAGCTGGCTTCAGGAAGAGATACTCTACAATGGATCACATCCATGTCACTAAACAGGTTATCGAGAAATCCGCAGGGTACATTAAGCCTCTCTATATGACTTTCATAGATTACGAAAAGGCATTTGATTCAGTAGAGATACGAGCAGTCACAGAGGCATTACGTAATCAAGGAGTGTAGCACACTTGCGTAAATACCTTGGAAAATATCTACGGAGGTTCTACAGCTACCTTAATTCTACACAAGAAAAGCAGGAAGATATCTATAAAGAAAGGGGTCAGACAGGGAGACACAATCTCTCCACTGCTTGATTGGAAGAAATATTCAAGCTATTAAACTGGGAATGCTTAGAAGTAAGGATCGACGGCGAATATCTTAGCAACCTTCGGTTTGCCGATGACATTGTTTTATTCAGCAACAATGCCAACGAGTTACAACAAATGATTTAGGACCTTACCAGATAGAGTGTCAGAATGGGGTTGAAGATTAGTATGCAGAAGATAAAGATAATGATAAATAGCCGGGCAAAGAAACAAGAGTTCAGGATCGCCAGCCGGCCTCTAGAGTCTGTGAAGGAGTACATTTACCAAGGTCAAATAATCACAGGGAACCCTGATCATGACAAGGAAATTCACAGAAGAATAAAAATGGGTTCGATCGCATAAGGCAGACATTGCCAGCTCCTGACTGGAAGCTTACCATTATCATTGAAAAGGAAGGTGTACAATCAGTGCATTTTACCATTGCTGACATATGGGGCAGAGACTCGGAGACTGACAAAGAAGCTTGAGAACAAGTTAAGGACCGCACAAAGAGCGATGGAACGAAGACTGCTAGGCATAACGTTAAGAGACAGAAAGAAAGTGGTATGAATCAGAGAGCAAACGGGTATAGACGATATTCTAATTGACATCAAGAGAAAAAAAAATGGAGCTGGGCAGGTCATGTAATGTGCCGTTTAAATAACCGTTGGACCATTAGGGTTACAGAATGGGTACCAAGAGAAGGGAAACGCAGTCGAGGACGCAGAAGACTAGGTGGAGCGATGAAATTAGGAAATTCGCGGGCGCTCATTCTACTCGGTTGGCACAGCACATGCGTAATTGGAGATCGCAGGGAGAGGCCTTCGTCCTGAAGTGGATATAAAACAGGCTGATGATGATGATGATGATTGGCACGGCGGTGGTGTCGGGGTGGATATCCGGACGAGCATGAATTATTCTTTAATTGCAAACCTTTATATGTAAGGAGCCCGTACGAGCTTCCACAATGTGCTCCTACTAATTTCGAGTGCGTAGCTATTTTGTCTCTA
This sequence comes from Dermacentor andersoni, assembly GCF_023375885.2. Classification (NCBI taxonomy): domain Eukaryota; kingdom Metazoa; phylum Arthropoda; class Arachnida; order Ixodida; family Ixodidae; genus Dermacentor; species Dermacentor andersoni. The sequence continues at coordinate 137,775,006 of NC_092816.1, read as the reverse complement.
TTGCTAATGTCTGCACGAGATACCACCTCACTGGGTGACATGTGACCGAACGCAACGGCTTTTACAAAGTAGCAATCCCTGCCAATAGTCGGAATAACATCTTAAGCTTTAATTAAATTAATTCGCTATATCTCTCTCTTACAATGTGTTAGGTGAAATTTTATTACCAGCCGCGCATTTTTGGTGTAAAATCAGATTGCCAATTAAAATGGTATTAAGAGACATGGTGTACTTCAGGAGCTGCTATCCGAATACATGGGAACGCATATATCGTTTTGCTCGGCATTCGCTGCATCAATTTTGGTGCTCTTCGTTGCATTTAAAAGGTAAAATCTACCAACTGGAAGCAGGTGTTCAATTCAGGCCGTCAATGTTGCGACAAAAAAAAATGTTAGAAATTGGAAAATGTAGAAACATATAAACGTCAAGTGTTCAACTACGTAACTCAGCAGTATAACAACACGATATCACACTTACCTTAGCGGCACTTATTGAAATGTCTAAAGCCGACAAAATTCATGTTATAGATGGGTACCGTTCGGAGATTACGATTGATTTGAGAGCAATACTTTTGCGAAACCCTTGCAAATATTGCAATCGTTTCACGTAAGCTCTAAACTAATGCAGTTTATCGAGAACTGCGACATGTGTCTTGGCCGCAGAGAAAAGAATTTGCAAACTATGTGGCGCAATTTTCTTAACCGATATTCGGCGAGCTTTATAAAAAAAAAAAAACTACGATAGTTTAGAGCAATAAGATAAACGTTGACAAACTTAAGGGGTCTCCTCGAAAATTACCGACGGAAATTACGGCCCACGAATGATACGAGGAATCAGCAGATGTAGCACTTGCAGAGCTTGCCAGAAGCAGCATTTCACAAGGAGGCAAGCCGTAAGACTGCACGGCGTTCACAAGGCAGGCGTAATGTGGTGCTCGGCGGAAGTGGTTCTTTTCTGCTGCACACGCAAAACGGCGGGAGGCCTCGGTCGTATAAAATGTTCTTCCTTCCGCCTACCCATACTTGAAATCAGCCCCTATATGACGTGGATTGTCTAATAACTTGTTCTGCGCGTTTTCTATTTGCTATAGAAGAGACCTCCGAACAAACACACCTGCACGCTTCGTTTTCTCCGCCCATCGAGGAGTGTTTTTCTTTTTTTCTGTTCTTTTTATTAGTTTATTTGCTTCAGGTGTCCCTACAGTGAAATAAGTTTGCAGTTCGCGCGCCGTTGCTTGGCCCGTGACATCACATCTGCTCAAGAGGGAGAGAAGATATGGGGAGAGGGGAGGATAAACTTTACTTTCAAGTCGCAGTCACGGTCTGCATGCAGTGCGATCCCACGTGGAGTGAAGACGATGCAGAAAACGGTGCGTGTCTTCCGCAATTCTGCCGCTATATTCCGCGTGCTTGCGCCGGAGCGTGAGTTCGTTCCGGAAGATCGTGCCGGCGTCAGAGGCACGCTTTGTTCTCTCCGCTTTGTTAATCCGGTAGGGACCGGGCACGCGGTCGAGCCACCGACACACACACACCTTGCGCACGAACTCGGTCTCGTTATCCACCGCTGGGTTCGAAAGTTATGTAATCTGCATAGGCTCTCTCTCTCTCTCTCTCTTTCTTTTGTTCTCGCTCTCACGGGTTCATTCACACAGGAGGATACAGCGGAGAGCGTGGAATTCTAGAGCAGTTCGGCTCCGCGAAAGTGCGACAGAATCGACTACGCTAGGAGCCTGGGCTAGTTGGTTCGACATTATAGGAATCGCGAAGAAGCGTTAGGAGTTGCATAGCAGCGCCTGTGTGTGGTTTTACGTCTTCTTTTCGTACATGTCTTTCGCGCTGCTTTAGAGCATTCGCAAAGGCAGAAAAGCGAAGTTTGACGGTGATTCGCTGGCTATGTGAACCGTGGCTGAGGCGCACGCGGAAACAATGCGATCGCTGCGTGACTGAAAATCCTGGCCATGTAGTGCGACGAAGGGTTAGAGGTCATCAGGTAAGCAAGCGTGATGGCGTTAGATTGCGCGGCCTCGCCTCCTCAGGGCAGCAGGCCGGCCGTCTCGTGCCTGGCCAGTCTGAATTGCTTTTTAAAAGCGAAACTTTTAAAAGCGAAGCCGGCTTTCGTGACCGTGGCAGCGGCCTGGATGTTCTCATGCCGGGTAGGTCAACCAATCACAGCGGAATGGACGCGCCCCGCGCGCCGCTGGGTTCCGTGCACCACCATCAGATGGCGCTCGCCTCCGCGGCAGCGGCTGCACCGGCAGTGAGGGGAAACAAACAGAAAAAAGAACCACAAAGGTCGCCTTCGCGCATCCCCGTTTGCACGGTAATGAGGAACTAAACGCTTCTTGCGGATAGAATGGACTCGAATTGCGCTACGTACGTATGCGCATGCTGCCTCTGAAACCATGGTGCGTTCAAGGCGTCCGTCATAGTCGCTAGTAGTCAGCTACCCCGCTTATCAATAGGTTCAGTATGATTTGCGTGCGCCCGCGCTTGTGTGTGCGTGTGGGCGTGCGTGTGTTCGTGTTTCGACTCTTTACACATTCACACAACGCTTAGCTGTATATAGGTTCCAACTCGTTAGATCTGCTGCATCTTCTTTACTTCGGTTGTTTTGCGTTAGGGCTTACCGAGCAGTGGGATGTCGTTTTCGCTATACGAGAACTTCGCAGCAGGTATTGAATCGCATTGGATAGTTCTTTCCTTTTTTTCTCAACTCATTTCTGTGTGCGTGGTGTGGTTACGTGGGACAACTCTTAAAGGAGTACCGACATTTAGGTATCTTTTAAGTCATGAAAACTCATACAGAGGGAATTCAGACATTGCCTCCGCGGCCATCTGTCAAACTTCCCTGCAATGCACCAGCGTAGCTCAATGGGCAGCGTAAAAAAATAATACTATTGAAGAAAGCCACCCGAATTTCCACAACTTCCAGTTAGCAACATCGAGTGGCTACGCCCTTCTATTAACTTACGTATTTTGCAGCACTTACTCGGAACTTTCCTGCTGCGTTATAGCAGTGCATTTATCTTGACCAAAACAACGCTGTACTGCAGGAAGGAGATTATGACTAAGTACCATAACTACGTAGGTTCATAAAAAGACGTACCCCTTCGAAGTTGCTAAGTGAAAGTTATTGAAATTTCGGGCGTTTTTTCTTTAAACTGCTGTACATTAGGCTACGCAGGCACGCTGCGGTGAAGTTCGACAGACAGCTGAATGGAAAAAATAAATAAATTATGGGGTTTTACGTGCCAAAACCACTTTCTGATTATGAGGCACGCCGTAGTGGAGGACTCCGGAAATTTCGACCACCTGGGTTCTTTAACGCGCACGTAAATCTAAGTACGCGGGTGTTTTAGCATTTCGCCCCCATCTAAATGCGGCCGCCGTGGCCGGGATTCGATCCCGCGACCTCGTGCTCAGCAGCCCAACACCGTAGCCACTGAGCAACCATGGCGGATAGCTGAATGGACAATGTCCAGATATTCCTGGACATGTTACCACACGTTTCTCTCGCGTAATGGGATAGCATACGGGAAGTTTGAAGGCTGCGAAACGCTCGTAGAATAGTTTAAGTTAATACTAACAGCACGTTCGACTCATCGCTTTCGAGTGCTCTAGAGCGCTCTCGCAGTGCGGTTTACATTCGAATGGTCATACTCGAGCGCTCGGAACACATTGTTCTGGCTCATTCAAGGCGCCGTGCTCCTCCTTAGAGCACCCGGAGGCGCTCTCAGCTCCGAGCTGGGAGCGCGACCGAGATCCGGCAGAATCACGATCACGTATAACTCCTCCGATTGCTCTCCACGGGAGCAGCTAAACGTTCTGCTTGTGTAGCCCTTCTCTGGCTCCAATCTCGCCTGGGATAACTAACCTTGTTGGAACGCGGTGGGAATGAGTTGAATGTGCCGTAAGATTGGTATCGAAACGCTGAACCAGCGTCGTGAATATTACATATCGTGACGTCATGAGAAAAAGAAGGAAAGCAAATTCTACTGACGTTGTGTACCAATAAGGTTAGGTACGATGGTCTTGCTCACAAAAACAGAAAGAGAGAGAGAGAGGCAAGTCTAAGATGTCGCAAGGTGTAGTAGTGTACGAGTTTCTTGATGTTAATTCTAATGGCAGCGCGAAGGCAACCCACAGAAGAGATGTACACAGGGCACAGGGCACAGGGCCCGTGTGCTTTCCTCCTGTGTGTCACCGCCCCATTTCCTCTGACGTTGTAAAGAATCGAACATGTCATATGAGTTTAAGCATGCAGACATGGGCTATACTGCCTATACCCTACGTCTTTGTGTGTTTTGTTGGAATCCTCTTATTAGGGAACAACCCACGTCCTCGGAAGTGCCTGGTAAGCACACCGCGTAGTGAGGTATAGGTGATTTGTGACTTTTTGCTCATTTGGACTTAGTCTAGCTGAACGGATCATTAAAACGGATTATTATATTTGCGTGCATTGAAATGTTTTTTTTAACATTTAGTCTCCACGTTTTCTCTCTACATATCGGAAAAGAATAGCCCAACGTGTCACTTTTGTGGAGGTGATCAGACCATCGGGCGGGCACCTGTTGTGTACCTGTCTTAGATATGAGGTCCGGCGATTCATTCTGCAGACCACGTTCTCTCTCTTTCTCTCTCTCTCTCTCTCTCTCTATCTATCTATCTATCTATCACACACACACACACACACACACACACACACACACACACACACACACACACACACACACACACACACACACACGCGCGCACGCACACGCACACACACACACACACACACACACACACACACACACACACACACACACACACACACACACACACACACACACACACACACACACACACACACACACACACACACACACACACACTTTAAAAACAAAGACGTTACAAAGGAAATCCAGACCAAAAGTCAGACCAACACGACTCCGAAACCTATTCCGAGTCTAAAATACTGAAACCGTGATAGTATCCGTCACCACTAAAAAAAAAAAGAAGAAGAATCAGCGCACGGGGCACAGCTTATGAAAAAAAAAAAAAGTAGCGGCCTGCACGATTGTTTGCCGTACTCAGTGCATCTTCTTGAGTGCACGCAATGCACACTTTGTCCCCCATCTCCTGTTTATATTCCCCCCTTACCATATATCCCCAACGTGCGTATAGGGTATGCAAAGCGGGGGCTCGCCTGGTTGACCTTTTCGCCCTTCCTGCCATTGTTTTCTCTCTCTCTATGTGAAGAAAAAAACGTAATGATCGATTTCATTTTCTAAACCCTCAATTTTCGACTATTCGTATTTCATTCCAAATTTTCGGTATTCGGGTGCCCTTGCATCTTTTGCACTGAGGGTCAAGCTAAAGAAGTTCGTAAACATTGCCACGCGGGGCACACGACGTGATGGCAAAAAACAAAAAAACAAAAGGAAGACATGATGCAAAAAAAACAACTAGAAAGCAATAAAGTAGAAGGGGAAACGCTTGGAAGCAAGGCAACGAAAATATATAAAAATGAATGAACTGGGAAACAGTGTTCTGTCCGCATGACATTCATTCGCGCTGCGCGTCCGCGTCTACGACGCTCGGCGAGGAATTTAAAACAGTGCGGACTGTCAATGTCGCGCTTGGTTCAGTAGTAAGCATCAGCTGCACGCACGGGCTGAACGCGCGGGGAACATGCGTCGTAGGCTGCGCGTCGAAGGAAAATACAAAGAAGGATGCGACGGGCCTTGACATTCCGTCACGAACAGCACTCCGCTTGAACTAAAGTAACGGACCTTTTACGTCTTTTTGAGACCAGTAAAGTGCGGCTGGATGTATGTATTTGTTATGCGCATTTGGAATTCCTCCCGTAATGCGTGCAGGCCTGACTCGAACGTAAAACATTTCGCGCCGAAGAATTTTGTAAACGCGCCAGCGTGCGCGTTTCAGCAAGGCCTTATCCACGCCCTTTCTGTTTTCTCGGAACGTTTGCAAGAGTGCTTTCGCTCGAACCGACCTTTCTGCAATGGGCAGCAACGCTCGAACGTTTCGTCCTTCACAGTGCGAGAAGCGTTTGCGTTGGCCTGGCCTGAACACAGCGGGAATGTCTCTGCAGCATACGGCGTCCGTGGTTATAGCGCTATAGAAACGTTACGAACAGTGGGCAGCGCGGGAACCGCGAGGCGACGCAAGACGGTTACCGTAGGCCCCACTGGTTCGGAACGTTCTTTATACCGAATGAAGCATCCCAATCGTCGTGCGTTTTTTTCAGCGTCATGCATCCCTCCCCCCCCCCCCCCCCCCCCTATATTATGAACGGAACTTTACTCCCATCATACATGATGGAGGAGTTCGCCATTGTCGGTACGCCGTTGTCCGTCGCATGAACTCGAAAGCTTTTTGCTAGTTTATATGTAACAAAAAATATTAAAATATGCGCGCCGCCTCGAGTGGATTCGAACCTCGGTCTCACAGTGTACAGAGCCGAAGGCTCTACTTCTTAGCCCTCCTATGTTTCTTTTATTTACTGCATGAAAAAAGTACAATAGCTCTCTACATGCGATAGGTTTCAAGTGCGCAATATTTTTCTATTTTGTAGCATCGGCATGAGGGGCTGAGTATTAACCGCGTCAGACACTCAGACACTGCCCCGATGCTGCAGAAGAGGAAAATGTTTCACCTGGAAAGTCGAGTCCCGACGCTATAGCTGTTACGATGAGTTGACGCCACGGCTCTGCAGCTCACCTTTTCACCAGCACTCACGTGAAACAACTTAAACGGAGGCAGCGGCAAAACGGACGAAGCAGAATAGAAAAGAGGAGGGAAAAAATAGCCGCGTTTTTCCATTTCGCCGCCGGGGAATGCTTTTTCGACAGGAAACAGCTCTGCGCGCCTCTCTAATTACGTACACTCTAGCCGATAGAGCACGACACTGTGCCGCACTTACTTCGTATAGTGTAGTGTTTCTGCCGATACGAAAAAGAAACAAAGAATAATGCACCCGAAGAGAAATTATTGGCTTACTCTGCCCGCCCGCGGCTGATCTACAAAACAACCGACTGCTTAATTGCTCATTTATTGCTTCTCTATAGTGCAGCGGGTATCGAAGTACGAGCATCTCGGCCTCCTTTTTTTTTTTCACCACGAACTCGTCCGTGTGTAGCCACGTTAACCTTAATTGCCACAAAGCCCTGACGAAGGTCGGTTGTCTAAATTGTTCATTATGAGTGGAGCCAGAGAAAGCAACATTACTGACATACAAGACTCTCGTAAGACCAATTCTTAAGAACGGTGACATTGTTTGGAATCCGCGCAAAATTGTCGACATAAACAGAATGGAATTCGCAGAGAAGAAAACCGTTCGCTTCATCTGCCACCGCTGCATTAGGAAGCTCTTACCATTTTATCTGATTTATCTCCATGGTTGTTAACATGACGAAGATGCGGGAAGGCCCAGGTAGAAAGCGAAAAATTCGCTTGAACGAAGCCTATACATATAGACGATATAAGACGACAATTAGCCAGAGGAGTTCGAGGATTTCGCTGTCTTGATGAAGAAGGATGGCGTCAGCCGGTAATGCTGCTGCCCTACTGGGATTTTCTTCCCCTTCGTTGATCATAGGTGCTCCGTATTCCCTCCACATTCACCCTATGCGGTCGACTTCTTGCAGGACCCGATTTGAATACACATAGGAACGGCATGAAGAAAAGAACAGTGGTCGTACGAGGGATGCTTATATACAGAGCCTAAGTTTCCACATGTGTACTTGTCTTCGTCAGGGAAGCAGTCGCATTTAGGCGCATATGTATACGGACATAGTTCGCCAGAGCAGTTGGCAAACTGAACGGGCTGGCTTTGTCACAAGCATATCGCAGGCGAGCTGCGCGGTGGCTTGTTTACTTATTATTTTTTATTATTATTTTTTTTGCGGTGTGCCTCAAATGGAAGTTACGTGGAGGCAACCACTTGGCAGGTGTCGCCAAACTCGATGGCGCTCGCTTCGCCGTCGTTATCGACTCCTCACTTTGCCCCGCGTTTGTTGCACTTCCGCAGCAGTTTTACCAATTTCGCTTGCAATCTATGGCCTGCACTATCTCCAAGTAGATCAAGTAGTCTTCATCGCTGACTGGCTTTGATGCGACGAGCCTGCTCTGAAAGGGTGACGATTTTGTAACCTTAAACGGGCATCGTCAGCCCTCCACATTTTCCTTTCGAGGGCTTCTTCCTGAGAGGGTTCTGGTTTGCCAGTTGTTTGAGCGTTACATTACGCATATCTCTACGGAATAGGTGTCTTCAGTAACGGATCGAACACTGATGAAGTTTTGCACGAGCGCACTAACTCACAACACTGCAGTACCTGTAGTCGCTTCTCTCGCTTAATTACATATGTGCCCCTTTAGGGCTATACCTTGTCATGAAAAATATAACATATAAACAAAGAGGAAATTACAGAAAATGAAGAAAGAAGAGGAGGAGCGGCAGCGACAGCAGAAACAGCAGCAGCCGCAACAGCGGCGGTGGCAGTAGAAGCAGTTGCTGCTTCCTCTTCAATATCTAGTGTGAAAAAGAGCATTTTGCGTGCCCATGTGCAAAACCTGTAAATTACCCACCAACTTGGCACTTTGGCCACACGTAATTCATACCATGCCTCGTGTTTTCAACGAATGCGAACTCATTCTCCCAGGGCATTAGAAAATATTGCGTATAATGGCTGTATAACGCTTTGGAGCGCTTGCATGGTTTACTGAAGATGTCGTAATGAATCGACACACTTTAAACTTTGCGTGTACGTCAGTGGTAATGTGTTCCTGTTGTCCATTAAACTCGAATTCGGTGCCTGTTATACATTACTCAGCGCAGCGAGCCAACATGATAAGGGATTCCTTAAAAAAAAAATTGAAAAAAACGCTACATCGATGCGCTGGAGCGCGCTTGCATCAGTAATTTCTACAAAAAAACTGCGATTAGCGCACACACTCTAAACGTTGCCTGGCTCGTTTACGGTATTTGAGGCACGTAATGCCATACGCAACTTAATATCATGTCAGCTGGGAAGCTTGTAAGTACCGGCCATGGCGGTTTATCGGCTACGGCGTTGCGCGGCTAAGCACACACAACGGTCAACTCCCAGCCGCGGCGGCCGCATTTCGATTGAGGGAGGGGGGAGTGGAAAAAGAACGATCGTGTGTGTACCTTGCATTGGGTGCTCGTTGGAGAGGTGGTCAAAATGAACTCGGAGTCCCCCACTACAGGGTGGCTCATAATCGGATCGTGGTACTGGCATGTAATACCCAGGAATTTATTTAATTAAACATGTAAAGGAAGAACAAATGAAAGTACGGTCATATCTGGTGAAGAACGTCAGTGAAAGTAATGAAACCAAAGAACAGCACGTCCCAGACGCGTGTAGTAGAGTGTAGTGCTCGTTGGAGGACCTCAGGGTATTATTACTACGTCACCGGGCATCAGTTACTTAGAAGGAATTTAAACGTCGTGAGATTGGCGAAATAATAAATTGATTTGTCTAACTAGAGACAGGGAATGCGTAGGTTGCCTAAGGCGAGACATGTTAACTCAACTGCTGGTAACTACGGTGCACGAGTGATCTCCTCTATGTGATCAGGAACTGGATCGTCTGCATCTGTCTTTCTCCCTGTGGACTCAAATGTTGCTTTCCTCCCAAGTATTCGAACGAATTGAATATTCGACAACTTGGAATCATTATCGAGTCGAATACAAATAGCATAGCAAGGACTATTGGATTCGTGTTGGAAACGAAATATTTGCATGCCCTTTGGTAAAGGAAATTAGACGTGACAGAAGGACGGGCGATGTAAAATAAATTACCAAAAATAGAGGGAAAATGAACGTAACATAAGTGTGACAAAAAGGCGGAAGTGGGAAATGTACCAGATGAGATGAAAGCAAGAAAATATTCCGAATAAAACTAAAATACGAACACACCCGGAATGTAATCAGCGCACGTACATTTTGGTACAATACCGCTTATGCATGGATTATGCGTGAATACGAAATGCATGGATTATCCGTGGATTGCAGACTTTCCGTCGTGCTTGCCCGAATACGTCCAGTTGAGCCTAGAGCAAGAGTTCTTTGGCGGGTCTTCATTACAAACCACGTAGTTTTCTCTGTTGCCTGATTGCATCACAACACTAGGGAAACAGGAGATAGTAGAAAAGTGACGGGACATTTATTCAAGTATGGATCTGCACCATTTACCGAAATGTTTGTTCACTGTACATTTGTCGATGAACGCGTCAGAATTAATTTAGCTGACTCCTCAAAAGCAGTGGTGCCTTCGACGTCCAGAATAAAGCTCCAATGTTTTCAGCCGGATATAGTCGTTGATTTACGTGCAAGAAAGTCAAATGGGTATATCTTGAGGATCATAAAAGTTACCTATGCTAATCGCGCCTTATCGTGGCGCGCGCAACTATGTACAACTAATTAAATGAGGCAGGGGCGGAATTAGCCCAGCGTTATCAAACGCCATGCTCACCGTTCATCCTCGCAATCCTTATCAGTGACAAAAAGTTTACCTCATACTTACAAATACGCGTTTCTCAAAGTTACGCACATTCTATTACGCGTTGCCGATGCCGTTTTGTGACCCGCTTCACGCTGGCGATTACTTCGAAACTTCCTGCACTACCGCGTTGTTTTCCTCGTCCTAAATGTTGTTTGTCTCTCCGAACCACGCAAACGATAACTCAAGAGAGCCAATAAAGGATATCGACCTGTGAAAACGAACAAAGTCATTAATTGTTGTCGGCAGTCAAGTGAAACGAATATCGAGAAATTTCTTGTAAGATAGCAATTAACGGAAACGTAGAGACAAGCGGAGGCGATATATAACAGTACTGTGTGCATGATGGCGCAGACAAGAAAAGAAAGAAAACAAGCTCAGCAAAGGAGACGCGACCAATCTCGCGGAACGAGCGGGCAAGGCGCTGCCATATAAATAGCTGCGCGGGCGTCTCCCACAGGTACGCGAGCACGGACGGACGCGCTAGGCCTCGTCTGGCCAGGCGTACGGCGAGATTCCGAAGCGAGGCTTCCGTTTTTACCGCCACTGCGAGCAACCAGAGGCAGCGTGGCGAGGGGACAGACGCGTATCACTAATTACGCTGCAGTGCCGCCGCTGGAGCGGGTTTCGCTCGCTATCACATTCGGGACGCGTGCCGGCACTTGCGTCTCGAGAGGAGCTGCGCGCTCTTTCTCCGCGGGCAGTGGTCGATTGGGATTTTTTGTGCGAGTGCGTGATATGACGCGTACGCGCTTTGTCGGCGGATGTATGTCGCCATTTTGAAGCGAAAACGACCACTTCCGCTTTTAATAGCCGGGCGCTCTTTTGCTTGTCTCGATGAAAACATCGGAAGGGTTTTGACTCCAGGCTCCGCAATGACTGCTTTTGTTACTTACGAACTTCTTCGGGACTTTTGTCATTAGATACTTGACCGATTGACCTGTTTGGTTCAACAGTTGGCAACGACCTGTCGCAGCCAACTGCACCCCCCCACCCCCCACACACACTCACGCACACACACACACACACCACCGCTGCCTTTACTGCAGTGAGTGTTGCAAAGGTTATTCCCACGAGCACAGCGAAAGTCACAGTTTCTGGTCGAAGCACTGTTGTACGAGCATAGAAAGTGCAGTTTGACAATCCTGAGCAAGTTTAATTTCACGGGCGTTTATAAGGCCCTTGTTACACATACATTTTGATGGCAACCGCAAAACAAAAACAATATAAGAAAAATTCTAAGGGCACCCAGGCACTTCCTGTGAGTTGTGAATGTGGAATCACTGATATCCAATTGAACGCCGCTGAGCGGTCCACCGAGTTTTGCGCTTCAAGTAATGCTTTCGAGTTTTGCTGCGGGGTATGGTACCGAATTTTGCGATTAAATTGATGCGGATTATATTTTCTTACAGCTTCTATGTTAGCACGTTGGCTGTAGACCGGAACCATTTGGAGTATATGGCTGGGAAATCGAGTCAATTTATTGATTATTTACTGCGCACGAGGCGCAAGCGACGAGAGACCGCGGAAGCAGCAGCGGCCTAGCTAAGCTCAGTAGGAGTGAGAGAGAGAGCGCCGCCCTTCAGGGAGTCCTCTCCTCTCATGCAACACATGGCGCGCTCCGGGCACTTTATCCAATTTTAACCCCCTTTTCATTAGGAATCTCCTTGCTATCGCAACAGCCGGTATTCCGGTTAGCCCGCTCTGCTCCGTGGACGCGCGCTCGTGAAGTCGCGTCGCAGCCAATGGGAATTTAGGTGCCGTTCGATGCTACAGACACCGGCTTTTTCGCTCGATGGGCCAGTTGGTGCTTTCGCAGCAAAAAAGGAAAGGAAGGAAGACACGTAATATAATATCGAAGCCTCTCTGAGTAGCCCGGAAGTTGTGCTTCAGGAGACGATTTTCTTCCCTTCTGCCTCGTTTCATGGTACGTGTAACTACTACAAATCTGTACCATATATTTGTACGCTATCAACTTTGTAGCTTTGTCATAATCACGGAATGGTGTACTCCGGTTGCACGGTGGGTTTGTTGGCAACTCCTACTAAGGCCTTAAGCGTAGCGCGACCTACGCAGGACAAAAGGGCGGCACAACACACACACTCGGCGATCTCCTGGCATGCGAGTACTCCTGTCTAGATTAAAAGGCTTTCTCCACATTGAACTGCGACGGCGATGGTGTCATCGGTGGAACAAAAACCATCGGTCACAAGCTGACTCGTAACAAACAGGGAAGACGCGTTGATTCAACGCGAACCCTGTGTACATAAAAAATGATTCTGTGAGATGTCAAGCGTGTAGGCACCTCGACGCAACGGCCATATGCATGTAAAATTAGAACTTAATGTAATTAAATTATGTGCTAAAATGTTACAAAAGTGCCAGACTGGGCTTTGGGTGCCCTTCGCTCACAGGTCAGTGTATATACGTTCAGAGCGTTCAACATCATAATTAAGTTTAAAGTTAATCTATCGCGGAACACGAGCGTTCCCTCATTCTACACCGCATAGGAATGTGCCTCCACAGGAAGCGCGCTAACCATTTTCAATGCAGCCTTCTTTGAATTTATCCGCGGGTACATGAAGACACGCTTTTCTGGGCCTTGCGCTCCTTTGGAGATGCCGTGTAGGAAAAAGCTGCGGTGCATAGAACCAATTTGGACGCATGCCGAAGAGCCTGTTTCTCATATCTAGTAGCGGAACTGGAACTAACGGTACCGCCTATAGGCCACTTCAAATGCAGAAAAGCCTTCGTCTTGCGCTTACTTCGGGCCTTTTTCAGTAGATTTTCAGTGTGCTATGAAGCAAGCTGTCATCGACAAAATGAAAGGGAAAATTTTCACCCACCTGACATCACCACGAAGCTCCCTTATGGGCTTGCTTTGTAACTTCGTGCTGCTATCAGGTGCTGCTACCATCAAACTTCCTTCATGTGGACTTGCGGATTTCCGCATTACTCATGTGCCAAAAGAAATGACACCACCAGTAACGTAAGGTCCTCAGACGAGTGACCTCAGACGAGTGACGCAATCACTGCTCATTAACCCGGTATGGCTACAGACGGTCGCATTTTCCTTTGTTTTCTCTAACGTGACTCCCCCCAGGTGAGCGTTTCAAGCGTGAGCGTGAATTGCGGCTCGTTCCTCGGGCCGCTCGGGAACGTCGCTGTAACGAGGTTAGGAGTTGCGTGATAACAAACAACGTCTGATAGCCGGGCCGCATTCGCACGTTATTTGCGCTAAATACTTTCGCGCGTTTTCTGATCCTTATTCGTAGAGAAATACAGAGAAATGTATAGGAGGAGAAGGAGCTGGGCGTCCCGTCGGCGGAGAGATGTAGTGCCGCAAGCGAGTAGCGGGCATCCAGGAAGCGAGGGAGCTCGGCGGCAGCAGCAGAAAGCGGCCGGACTCGGAAATCCCCCTCCTCTTCCTCCGACGAGCCTCCAGCCTCCTCTTGCCTGGAGAGCTGCTCTTGACCGCCTTGATTCAGGCAGGCGCGCTAGCGGTGTACCCCTCGCCTGCGCCGCTACCGCTAACGCCGCCAGCGTTGTCTCAGCCTACACCGCACTCTCCGTTTCACTCGCATCCAACTGCTGTAGTAGCCAGACAGAACTCTCTCTTTTTTTGTGCGTGTCTTGTTTAGTTTTGTTTTGCCGGCGGTTTCGCTCTCTTCCCAGAAGTTCCCTTTCCTTCCTGCTGGCTATAGCGGCCGGAACTGCGGTGTATGTAGACCGGCGCCACCGAGAAAACCTTAAGGGGGGCAGCCACGCTGAGAACTAAACGAACTCCCCCACCCCCACCCCCCACCAGCACCCCCCTACCTCTGAAGGCGAGGAGACACTGGCTCCTCGAGACGCCGTTCGTGGCCAGTGTAGCGCGGGCGGCCGAGACTGCTGCGTCTCGGAGGTCCTTCGTACAGTCCCGTACGTCTATCCGTGCCCGTGGTACAGTGGTGGTGTCGCCGTCGCCGCCTCCACCAGACGTCGTCGTCACAGGTCGCTCACAGGAGGAGCGTGTGCAACCAGCCGTGAGTTGTTGACGGGGTGCCATCTCTTCGCCCCGCTTCGGTCGCGCTTGAGACGTCCTGGAGGAAAAGAATCGGGGACTTGGTTCGGCCAACCCACACGCCCCCAACGCCGCCGCCGTCGCGGTGCGTTGAAAAGCGCCAACGCCGGCCGGTAGTTGGGCTCATCACTCGAGAAGGTCCGCCGATGAAGATGACTGCGATCCCCGTGCTCCTGGTAAGTTTGGCACTGCTTTGTGCACGTGCAGACGCCGGAGTGTGGCGCGGGACCGATCGCGAACTCCTTGTCGTTACCGGCCAGTTCTTTCTTCTGTGCTGCTTCTTTTTTGGTTTCTGCCTTACAGAGTGGAGCAAGGAGAACCACAGATACTGTACGCTAAGTCCGTTACTTGTTGAGCACGCAGCTCGCCCTCTAACGCGACGAAGGAGACCAATCTTACCTAAACGAATACGATGACTTAGAGCTTGCACATAGTACACGCTTAAGCGACAATTCTGCGTTATAATTGGCCTAGACCCAGACATTGAAAAATTTTACTCCCCGGGACGTTTGAGATAATAAAGTGTTTTCTCTTCTTATATAGACTAGGATTATGAGCGATTGATATCCCATTCAATTTCATTCATATATTTTTTTTATTTGGATGAACAGACTCCTTTGGTTATATACATGTGTAGCTGTCGTAACCCGAGCCAGTTTACAAGACGAAACCCGACGGTATACAGCTCAGACTGGCCTGAGAGCGGTACATTTAGGAGTCTGTTTTCAAACGGGGCTGTAGTGTGAAAATGAATGTCGTAACCACAGCGCCGATTTGCCTGAGAGAATGACATTGCGTAATTCCGCTCAGGCTTGTTGATTGATCTCCGTGCTGACTTGCTTGTTCTCACTCAGGTAGGTGTCATACTTCACTCCTTTGCCTAAAAAAAAAGAAAGGAAAATGAAAATGACAGCATGAAGTTGAATTCCACCACAGCGCTAACTGCTATAAATACGGAACTGTTAAAATTTAAGGTATCGGCACGACGAAATATTGTGTGTTGCTTCAGCTGTCGAGAGCCTCACTAACGCCACTGAGTAGCCGGTGCGTAAATACATAAATGTACCACAAAAGTGAACAAAGATGAGAGTCATCTTACTTTTTTTTCCTATGCGCAGTCAGGGATGCTATAACGTAAAGCTATTCCAAACTTTTCTATTCTGATTCTGCAATAAATCCTCCATGATTGGTCACAGCATTTTCGGGCCACTCCCACTTCGCCTGACACTCACGCGACGTCACGAAAACCGTGATAACGCCCCATATTATATGATGTGTGCAGACTGATTATGCATGATTAGACCGAACGGAAAAAAAATTATTTCTGATTCGCCGATTTTTTCACCATAATAATGTGCTATTAATCAAACGTTTTCGGGCTGCGCCCACTAAGCCTGCCTGTCACGCGACGTGAAAACACCGCGATAACTCACCGTGTCAATGTGACGTGTACGCGTTAACGACGCATTAAGATGCCGAACAAAAGTGAATTTTTTTTTCTGAGTAGCTGGAGACTGCCCTGTTCCGAAAGGAATAGAAGATGGCTGCCCGCCGATTGCTCTGGTACTAGCTACTACGGTAAATGGCACTAGCAACGGCAAAATACACATTTTACCGTGGCAGTATTACGTTATCGAGTCCTTTCAGCACGCATAGACATCACTTTGCCAACTCGTCTTTGCTGAGGATTCGTTCTAGCAGCATTTTTAATGTTCCGTTGCACGACGCCGCGATTTTCGACCAGCCTCCGCAATCTAAGCAAGGGAAAACGGACCAATCGCAGACGCCGGCACCGCCCTCCTGATCAGGTTATCTACTTTCACTGTGCTGGCTCGACCCTATCGAACCCTTCTCCACTTGAGCGTGCGCCTCGCCTCTTATCAGCCAATCCTATAAGAAAATCTGCGCCATGTAGCCAATACTATTCGCTTTGAAAAAAAAAAAAGAATGATCTCCTATAAACGAGGAGCGCGTTTGATTGGCCTTTTCAAACAACGCTGCGGGTAACCGTCTGATACTTGCGCCGGTGGTTATGTAAATCTGACGTCAGGAGATTGGAATATAAACAGTTTGGAATAGTTTTACGTTACAGGGCCCAGTTTCCTTATTAAAACGGCGGTAAAAAGACGAAGTATTACGCAATCGTGGTATACAGATGTTACATGAAGGAAGACATCTTGCTCTAGCTTGTTTTATTCTATCAACTCGGGCAGCCTGCTCATGAAATTATTTGACTGCTGTGCTAATTTGTTTATCCAATAATAATTTCACTGTTCAGTTGCTTTCCGTTCTTAGTATTCGTCAGAGCTAGAGGCTTTCTGTATCTTCCCTCGCGGCGACGTAATTTTATTGAGCGACGCTCACTGATGAAAAAAAAAGAAAAGCTGGATGCCCCCGAACCCCCACGTATGGCGCCAAACCCCCATACAATCTGTTACGATGACATGGAATGCTGCACAACATGCATATAATGATGTCGGAGTATTAAAATATCGACATTTTCTTAGAGTCGGGTTTTCTACACGATTGCCCTGCAAAAGAAGAAAGCCCGTAGACAGCCACTCGTTTGGTGCATATTTGTCATAAGGTGCAAAAGTTATGAGGCGCCACAACACATTTTGCTTCGATCTGCTCCTTCTTCTTCTTCTTCTTCTTCTTCTTCTTCTTATTACTATTATTATTATTATTATTATTATTACTATTATTATTGCGCCTTCCCTTCTCTTCACAAATTGGGCACAAGATCGACGTCCAAAAACAGCGGCCATAAATATTCGTAGTCGTAGCATATCTTCTCTCCTTATTGAATAAAGCTCTGAATAATGGTCTCTCGCAGTTATAAAACTTTCACGATTGATTTTTTTTTTTTTTGTACTGAGGGTCGTTATGGTAATTCACCCTCACCCCACGGGACTATACGTCGCGCACTCGGTTTAATGCGGCGCACGGGCTCGTATTTACTGACTCCCAATCCTCTTAACGGGCAACGCTGGACCTGCCTCAGTTCCGCATAATACCCAGCGAGCCCTTAGGCATTCTGCTTAATTACTATTCTCTGCGCAAGTCGAAATGCCTTGTGTCCGTTCGTCGCTATCAGCGCAAATGCGCGAGCCAATGAGTGCCAATGCGCCAATACGGCTGTTAATGCGGTGAGGATTCAACGGCAGTCCCACACTCTTCCGTGTCCGGCGAGTCTCTAGGTGTCAATCATTTCCGGTGCTTTTGATGGCAGGCGATGGCCACGAGTGCATACAAAAGGACACAAAGCGCATCCAATAAAGCCACCTCCTTTCCTATGGCAAGCTCAGGAATGCGGCCATTACAACGCACAGCTGCTCGAGAATTTCGGATGATGTAATGATTCCATGGCAATAATTTTCCTTTTCGCGATTCGTCAGTGGTCTGAGAGGCGCTCCACTTGCGTTTTATATGATCAGAACTGGCCAGTCGGGAGCGGTGGATGATCGGAAGGACATAAAATCGAGTGAAAGGAATGGCTACATTATACCGGATCTGGTTTTCATTCAACATGGCGAATGAACGGATTTTACGAGCATCCCATTTGAAACAGCCTAGTAGCTGGTGCCACCGCGACCGTTATTTTTACTCTCCTGCTGCGTTTATTATCGGTCTTTGAGATCCCTTCTTCGTGTAAGTAGACTGTCGAAACTTAGTATTCCCCTAAAATAAGTGTCTTTTCATTCTGGATGTACGCCAGCAACTTAATCTCGCTTGTATTGCGCTTAGTGATTTTTTATTTCTAAAAGACCGTGCTTCTACTATAGATACGAGGCTCAAACAGCGGTACTAGAAAGAGAGAGAGAGAGAGAGAGAGAGAGAGAGAGAGAGAGAGAGGAGAAAAAGGGAAGGCCGGGACGTCAACCAGACGCGCGTCCAGCTTGCCGTATACACGGAGGGCATGTGCTCTACTGGAATTCTCGCGCACGGTATTTGGCTCTCATCTTCAGTGCTAGTACTTTACGTGTGAAGTGTTCTGGTGTGCCTTCCTTTCTTCTTTCCCTTTCGTGTTTCTCGCCTCTTCAATCGGGTGGGCGTGGTGTCCCTAGCTTTCAAGAGACAACGGCTAGCCCGCTTTTCATACTCTCTCAGTGGTGTTTATATACGTTTATCTGATTATTAACCGTACTACTACTACTACTACTACTACTACTACTACTACTACTACTACTACTAATAATAATAATAATAATAATAATAATAATAATCCAGCCACCTTTCTCACGTTCTTTCACATCATATAGGAAGGAAGCAAAAAGTGGAGAAGGAAGGCAGGGAGGTTAACCAGTTTTGCCTAACCGGTTTGCTACCCTACACATGGGAGGGGGATGGGGGGGATGAAAGATGGGGAGAAGAGATAGAGGGCACATAACACGGCACACACATCGTTGGTTACAGTCTGTCACTCTTGTGTGGTACGTGACATCACTGTCACAGTCGCTTGTCCAAGCCCGTATCCTTCATAAACCGAAGTAGTCCCTTCGTCGCCTTCAGCTGCGATGTCTTCAGTCGGCGATATGTGAAAATGGTTGCAACTGACAATGGTCTACTGTCAAGGTGCGCTAGAACGGACGCCATGGACTGTCTCTGAACATTATATTCAGGACAGTCGCACAGAATGTGTTCCAGCGTCTCCTCGCAAAGACAGGCATTGTAGAGAGCGTTGTCGGCCATTCCAATGCGAAACGAGTAAGATTTCGTGAAGGCCACCCCTAGCCATAAGCGATAAAGCAGGGTGGCCTCACTTCGGCGGAGTCCGGTTGGCATACAGAGATGCATCAAGGAGGGCAGGTCGTGTTGATGATCGCTGCGGTTGGTCTGGCTGCTTGGTGTGCACCATAGAGAGAGCGTGATCTCCTGTGCAAGCACTTGAAGTCTGCTGGTTGCGTCGGAACGTGAAAGTGGTATGGCCTCTTCCTGTGTGTCTTCAAGAGCTGTCCGAGCGGCTTTATCGGCGTCTTCATTTCCGATGACGCCGCAGTGACTTGGCAGCCACTGAAACGTCACGTGATGTCCTTTCTCATGTGATGTATGAAGTAGGCATCTAATATCGAATACGAGCTGCTCAGATGGCCCGCGACGCAGAGCTGATAGTACAGATTGTAGGGCTGCCTTTGAGTCGCTGAAAATTGACCATTGTCGAGGTGGTTCCCGATTGACAAAACAAAGTGCAGCTCGAAGAGCAGCTAGTTCCTAGTTCACATCATATAGTTCATATATCATATATCATATATATATATATATATCATATATATATATATATATATATATATCATATATCATATATATATATCATATCATATATCATATATATCATATCATATATATATCATATATCATATAGCTAGTTCACATCATATAAATAATCACTAAAACATCAAAGCTGGCCAGCAGGGCAACCACGTCCTCATTTCCCTCTAGATGGGCATGACAGATGCAGGCAGACTCATTTTGCGCATTTGTCTAAAACCATTTGCCTGCGCCTACGTGCGTTTTGGGGAAGGCACGATCCCAAAATAAAAGTGAGGGTAATAAAAAAAAAAAAAGAAGAACGCTGGCGTATCGCGGAGATCAACGCGATTAGAGGCAGCTTTCGGATGGCTTCGTTAAGCGCTGCTATTGCGGCAAACGAAAGCCCGCACAAAGAAAAAAAAAAGAAGATAATGAGAGAACAGCGCCGAGCGCGCAATCCACTGCTTCGCGCTCTCCGTGCTATTATCTCGGTTCCGCCACTGCTACGCATGCGAGCTCGCTTCGGCTGCCTGGCCGACCATGCTTGCCTGCGGCGCCCAGTGGCTACTCGACGCGCGTGGCCGAACGCGACACGATTCTTTTCGCCCCTATACGGCGACAACGGTCCTCTCCGGAATCGGACGGACAGAGGGTTGCTTCCGGCCTCTTCCTTACTTCCGCCCGCTCCCCCCCTCCTCCCTTCCACTTGACTTCCTCGCGTCCCGCGGAGAGACACACCCCGGATGGAAGAGACAAGGAGCCGACCCGGTTCCGTTTCCTTGCAGCGTATCTCCTTGCGCGCGCGAACGCGAAGAAGGGTTCATATCCCGCCGTGAGTCGCGCCGATAGTCTCTGGTGATAAGCGAGCCCCGATTGGTGCGTGGCCCTGCTTACAGTACTTTGCGCTGACGCGCTGAAGATACGCTGTATGCGGTGTTGGACGTGAGAAGGCGCTCACAGCCTAATCGTGTGACGCTATAAGGTGAGGCGCCGACGTGGACGATACGTCCGCCCTCTCCCACAACGACAATACGCGACTCTTGCGCCACAAAGAGAGAGAGAGAGAGAGACGCATTCCCACGTAACATTTCAGGCAGACATCTCTAGTCGTGCTGGAATGCTTTTAACGTGCGCTGCTGATATAAGGAGCGTAACTGTAAGGCCGAATATATCTTTAAAAAATGAAAAATAAATGCACGAGCTTTTTTCTTTTTGACATGCCAGGCGAAGTTAACCTTGCGAGAGGCCGATCGGCAGAAAGGATCTTTACCTCTGGATTACATGCTACCAGTGGTCGATTCTGAAGGACGCGATAAAGTTGATAGCACACTGGAGGAACAACGCAGTTTGCAAGCAGAAAAATACGACAAGGAACAAACAACAGACAATAAGTTCACCAATGCAACGTTTCGATGTCTAGCCTCCTTTTGCTGGCGTTCGGTATCCCCATTGTGAACGCAGGGAAGGCCACAGCGCAATCGAATGGCTGGAGAAAAAATTGTTGTGCTCTCTTTACCAATGCCATCGGTATACCGGAAAAGAAAAAACAAAGAGCGTGGTTTCGCGGTTGCACGAAACCGACGTGGCACGACGTGTACTTAAGGCTCGCTCCCACTGTAGGCCAACTCGACACCGATTTCGGTCTACCGAGTGTCGGCGACAGCGTTGTTTACCTTGGTGTCGGCGCCTCTGTCACACCGTACCGACTCCGAGCTCTCCGCCGACCGTCGGCAGATTGTCAGCGTCGGTAGAGTGTGACAGAGGCGCTGACACGAAGGCAAAAAAAGTTGTCGCCGACAGTCGGTAGACCGAAATCGGTGTCGAGTTGGCCTACAGTGGGAGCGAGCTTATAGGGTCCATCGTTTTCGGTTTTCTACTTTCTAAATTTCAGCGGGTAGAAATCGGGTGTTACTTTTAAATAAGAAAACCGGGGAGAAACTGGCGTTTTGCTGTCTGGCAGCCCAAAGTTGGGGATTTGCCTGGTAACTTAAAAAAAAAAATTCTGGGGTTTTACGTGCTAAAACCACTTTATGATTATGAGGAACGTCGTAGTGGAGGACTCGAGAAATTTCGACCACCTGGGGTTCTCTAACGTGCACCTAAATCTATCTACACGGGTGTTTTCGCATTTGGCCTTCATCGAAATGCGGCCGCCGTGGCCGGGATTCGATCCCTTGATCTCGTGCTCAGCAGCCCAACACCATAGCCACTGGTCAACCACGGCGGGTGGTAACTTTCACACACGATTAACACTTGCAATGGTCTCTTTTTGGAGACAAACGCATTTAAACAAGCGAAATCACTGACAAGGTCATGTAATGACCAACAAAATGATTCGCGAGTCACTTACACAAATTCTCGTTGGCAGCCATTATTTATATTTATGAAAAAACACACACTGACAAAAACACCAAATGGAGACGTGTTTGGGGAATACTTCTATTCCTTGCTTTCTTTTTTGCAATTTATTTAACAAAGAAAAAGAAGCATAGCAGTGCACACGGGCATGCTTCGCAAGGGGTAAGATGCTTTTCCTTGTCTAACAAGCCTTTGTTGATGTGCGTTATCATAAGCATCTTGATCCTTTCTGTGCCCATCCTAGACGTGTTGGGCTTGTTCGTCTTTGTCTGTTGTGCTGTTTTACCGCTTTGCGCCATACGATGTTGCAACGAAATAGCTGTTATACTAACTAAACCAATTCCCAGGTTTCTTAAATGTAACACAGTTGAGTAAAGGTCCTCTGAACGTCACAGCTACAGTTCGCAGTGCAGAGAAGTCTCAACTCTGCATTCGCTTCGTAGCGTGTTAGCCACGCTTACGTGTATCCGACGTGCGGGAAATACGATACGATAGGTCAGTGTCGTGTTCGTGTAAACGCGGCTTCTAGGAAAAGCAACCTGCTTTCGTTCACTGAAGGCTGGCAGGTGCTCAATATATAAGAGGGAAGCGTACGCTATATTTATGCATGAATAACGTTAGTACTACGACATATCTTAACCACTTCACCACAAAAGGTGTCTGGCCTTCTAACACCTGCGCTTATGGTTACCCTTAACGAAAGGAGAAACTTCAGGGAGAAATGGGGTCCAACCCGGTTTTGAGAAAGCTTGTTCGAGGCGCAAAAAGCGGAAATTATCGGGCTTTAAACCAAAACTAAATACGCCACCTACAATCAGCCTGAATTATCGCAGGAATTTTATTGCCAGGTGTACTAAACTGAGGAGAACAAAACTATTCAACCGCAGTATAATGGCGTCACACAGAGGGCGTGAACCATTAAGCCCGAGCATCAAATTGCTGAAGCGATCAGCTCATGCCATTCCGTAAAACTTTTAATAAGAAAGAGAGAGAGAGGGAGCGGGGAGCGATTTCATTCACTCGATCGAGTTTGGGTCTCGCTATTCCCACCCTTCTGAGGTAGATAGTGCCATCTTAGAGCAACGTTTGCACCCCCCTCTCTCTCTATTTACTAACTGTACTGCTTTCTTTCTTCTCAAGCAATGACTGACTGAATACGGAAACAGCATCACAGTGGTAGGCCGTTTCGTGTTGACGTTCCTAAGGGACTGCGTGATCGCGTTTGGCCACGTGATATTTATTCCAGTGCGCGCATGTGTGAACTTTCTATTTCATTTTCTCTGTCATCTTTCTATTTCATGTTTTTTCTTATTCCCCCCTGTAAGCTAGCCAACCGGACGCTCTTCTGCTTAACATTCCGTCACCTTCGTCTCTCTCTCTACGCGCCCTCAAAATCCTCCTGTAGCGCGCGTTTCACTTCGCAAACGATCGCTGACCTAATTTATCTAGCTTTGGGCGTCAAGTCTAGAACGTGCGCTGGGACAGCGAAGTGTGTCCGCGGAAGCGGTCTGCTCCATCTCAAAGAAGAAAAAATATAGACACAGCGATGTAATTTAGAGAATAACGTAGAAAAATAAAGTGTAGCAGCCCACACACAGGGGACCCGTTAGTGATATACGCCGTGCCATACGGAAGTTCATTGACTTTCAAGAACCGACCGCCGAGCGTTCTTATTTCTGGAGAATGCGCGCGGCCGTCGCGTCTCGCCTGTCGCCGTTTCCTCCGGGCGACAACGATTCTGGGCGCACGTCACCTCGCGTCATTCCTCCGCGTCCTGCGATGGAGGCTAACAAACGAATTATTCGCATTCTGGCCTCGTTTAATGGCACGACGCGGTGTCGCTACATGACAGCTGTCAGCGGGCTACACATCCCCCCCCCCCCCTTTTTTTTTCTCTCTCTTTCGCCAATCTCTCGTTTCGAAGTTGTCGTTCGACGTCTTGAGGCACCCACGTGCCCCTACTCTTTGAAGTGTATTGTAATGTGCTCGAGTTTAACGGTGTGTTTGTTTTGCGTTCAACTCTCTATACTGTCGATGATACGCTACACACGCACATTTTTTGTTTCAATGTATACGCTTTTTTTCTTCTTTCTGTGAGCTTTAGTACAGGCAGACCCTTCACGCAGGTAACGCCTGGTAAGTTCTGTGCCGATATTTACTTCCAGGTTTCACTTGTTTTTATCAGTGCCAAATGTTTGTTTCGAAATATGTGCTTAATAATTGATCCGGAGTAAAGAAAACTTCGTTTTAAACCTTTACCTTCCGATTTCTTTCGTAAAGAAGTGTACGACACTTACTGTCTTTTTTTATTCCAGCAAATTGTTACACATAATAACTGGATTCGACAAGCGTAGTACACGAGCGGTTTGCCCATTATATGCGTCAGATAGATAGATAGATAGATAGATAGATAGATAGATAGATAGATAGATAGATAGATAGATAGATAGATAGATAGATAGATAGATAGATAGATAGATAGATAGATAGATAGATAGATAGATACGTGATAAGGGAAAGGCATAAACGGTAGCCAGGCTTAGCTCGGTTAGCTACCCTGCCCTGGTAAACGGGAAAAGTGCACTGAAATATGAGAAAAAGCTAACAGTATACGCACGGACACAAACACATGAAAGCGTTCATCAAAATATTGTTAAAAGACGTTTGCTCTGAAAGATAGACTTTGGCTGAGCACACATGCAAGGTTTCGGCGTAATTGTCTGAGCAGATGGTAAAGAAAAGAACCGATGTCTTCGAGGAACAGTGCCGAAGCTCAAGTGCACGACGCGAACCGAGTCGACGAACGCGGTTCGGCTGCGGCAAGCCAAGCGGAAGAAACTAGGACATGGAGGTGTACGGCTCGTATTTGAGCCCATTGGCACATACAGCTATAGCACAAGTACAGCTCGGGCTGGGTAGTTAAAGGGTTAGGAAAAAATATTAGTCAGTGTTCCTTTCTTTTTCTTTCTTTTTACACGTCCTTTCCCCGCGTATGCCTCTTCATCGTCGTCGCTGCTTGCATAAGTCCATTGGACAGCGATTAGGTGCCGGAAGATGTTGAGCCTGTTGGGCTGCGGGGTCTCGGGGTGCAAGGCCCCGGTGAACGCAAGATGATAGGCGCGTGTTGAAATCGTCACTCCCCCCCCCCCCTCCCCCTCAGAACCTGTTGCCCTAACATCAATAAACGCGTGCCTTGCGCACTCGAGCGCCACGCCATCTCCGTACTATATTCTCAGTAAACTCGCGCGAATCCAGCTTATCCGGTGCTTCAGTTCAAGGTGAGAGCTAGGTCACCCTCCGCACCGTTATAATTCCTTGAGTGTTTTTTTTTTTCTGGATCACCAACTGCGAATCGTAATCTCTTCCGATTTGCATACGCAGGCAGGTGGCCGTGTGTGAGCTACCGCTTCCCGCTGTCGTTGGCCCGCCGAATGTGCTGAACTCGAGCACGCCGTCTTCTTCGGTTAACGGCTCGTTGCGATCGATCGCGTAAAGGTCGTCCTCCTCCGATCGAAAACCGGCCGGTAGACATGCAAAGCAGAACATGGCCTACATTCCCCCCTCCTCACAGCCCTTTTCTTATTTTCCTTCTTCGGCGCTTTCTACAGGTAGTGCGAATTCGGCACGAATTCTGCGCCAATGCTGTCAGCGAGTTGCTAAGTGATCCCCGTCACCAAAAGGCAATGACTGGGCTTTCACTTCAACTATTTTCTTGGGTTGGTTTGTCAGTTTCAGAATGTCAGTGCATGTATTAATGCTGACGCGTACTGTATCGTAACGCTACTTGACAAGATATATTTTCTTTATCTTTACAAGAAAGGTACTTTTCGCAAACACTAGTTTGCTCGAAGGCTCAAATTATTGGCGAGACAGCGATTTTGTCGACGTCTATAGGCTCGTACACAACTCACGATTGTGACGGCAATGGTTCACTCGAAAAGACACTATAGAAAGCAACAGTAAACAAATTTAGGCTGGCGTAATCAAAGCCCCATTTTTATTTATTTGGCGAATAAATGTTAATTTTTTACCAAAGAAAATGAAGGCGAAAATAAGCATCTCGAAATTTTGCGCCGAGACCTCTTCATCGCTGCAGGGTGCGTCAGAGTAACATAGCAGATTTCAAATTATTTTCTCGCATTTAGGTCATTTTAGTGCGCGTAATGTTCTCTAAATTTGACAGGTCTTGTTTTTTGGTTTCTTTTCAAACGCAGTGTAGTCTCACTTTGCCGATAAAGAATCAACTAGACCCAAGCAGATGCTGTCCGAATGAATGACGTCACAGTAAAGTGGCGCAGGAACTTCACGGAAGCTTCGCCATCTGTCTTTTTCTTTTGGGTCTCACCGAGGCCTCCTCCCTCAACAATAGCGGCAGTTTTGGTGTAGTAGATGCCTATAGTAGCTGCATGTAATGCAGCCAACAAATTGAATTAGGCAGTGCTTTTCATTTGAGCATCCGATCACGGGACATTCTACGTTGCCTTCGGCATTATAGGGGCGTTGCTATCCATCGAGTCTGCAATGGCTTTTAATGAACGCACACATGGGTTCAAAATGCCCAGAGGGGCAACTAGGGAGAGAGAGAGAGAGAGAAATTGTGTTATTCAGACGGAATTAAATGACAGAATTTCAAGTATCACATTAACAAGCGGAAATGCACTTCTAAATGCAGAACATACCATTTGATATTGAATTGAGGCAGACATCGCTCGCAGTGACTGCTGTTAATTTCTTTTTATCAATGGTGAATAACAAAACCAGGCAACGTTGTGTAAGAGGAAGTGCGCGGCTTCTGCCAACGCTCCATTTAAATGAAACACCCGCACATAGAAATCCCAATTCTAACTTGTGCCTTCCACTTACGTTACACCCAGAGCGGCGTTTGCGAACACAGTGCCACGCACATCCGGCGGTGCGACGGCGTCACCCCCCCCCCCCCCCCCTAAAAAGAATATCACAATTGGAGCGAAGGCGTATTAGACTATGGTCTACTAAAGTCTGCGCCTTACAGACTACTTGATACATATATTAAGCCACTAATTACATGCCGTGACTGTCGCGCGCCTCTAATCGCCATCTCTTCTATGTTAATCCTCCTTCCTACCTTAAGCGCAAAACTTTCAACTTGATTGCACCCGTGGGACCGGAAGTGACCGGAATCGCGCCTATCCTGGGCTTGCGACGCGGATTTAACTAATAGCCGCCAGTAATCGCGACTTCAGCGGCGGCGGCGACGGCGGCAGCAGCGCTATCGCCGGCGCTGTTGGCAAATACGAGCGGTGCGAGCCCGAAGGTTGGACTCGTTTCTCGCACACCCTGCCGTCGCGTAGCTGGCGACTCGCACGTCAACGAATTTGCAACGAGGAAAAATACAAGGTAAACAACCATGAACATCTTGCGTGAAGGATAGGAGCAGTTGCGGCAGCCATACGCAGCCTCGCTATTACGGTGCACCGTCTTGGATCCTATAGAGGGCGCATGTGTCGATCAGCCGTTACACTGACGACGTCGCTCGTAAGAAGCCGTTCTCGTGCTCCGGTGGATACCAGGTGCTTTCACTTTCCGGAGTGTAAGGTCGTCCGTTTTTGCGCGTGTCTTCATCCTCGTCCATGCATCTGCACACTGGAGGCTACATCGCGATCGAAGCTTCCTGTAGTTGTATTTGTCGCCACGTGTTCGATTTACTCCAATTGTTAGTTTTTTTTCTTTCTAACAGTTTTACAACAACTACTAATACTATTATTTTTACCAATACTACCTCTAATAGAAATAGTAGTAGTGGTGCTATAATAATGGTGGGAAAAGTTTCAGCAGGATTTATGGGCGACTAACACGATTACACCCAAACATGGCAGATATCACTGTACAAGCCTTGATAGCTAAACCCTCCTCGTATCCACTTTCCTCTTCCTCGATGCGCCGAACTCCAACGGATCGCGAACAGTAGTAACAGCAGTTACTTGTAATAGGAGTTTATGCATAGTAGTAGTCGTAGTTTCATAGTCGCAGTAGCGTATGTACCTTAACATTCCAAAGTGAAACGAATCTGCCGTTACTGTAAAGCTGCTTTCCTTGTTTTACTTTTAGTAACAAATACGGTTATTCTCAGGCCGACACACCGACATATGTGTAGTGACTGGTACTGGGATTTGATTAGCTGACCACGATCGTTAGCCAATCAAAAAATTTTCCATCATATGCGCTTACGGTATGGAAAATACTGCGTTAAATTCAGTGACGTACAAACTGCAGCTTCCACTGTGCTGCACTGTTTTGTGGAAACGCGGTATGCACAAGCACTCTGCCATAAGAAGAGAGGGAGAAAAAGAGAGGGGGGAATTCAAATCATAGGGCCGAACAAGCAAAACGCGCCGTCGCCAAAGCACGCGGCCCGAGCGAAGGTCGTTCCCTGACGCGAGTAATTGTCGGCACCGCAGACATCGCACGCGATCTTATACGCGCTGTCGCAGCGCGCCGCAAGGATGATTGCGCATAAGTGGAGCGCAGCGGCGCGTTGCGCGTCTGTCTATACACTCACGCGGGCGTAGCGAAAGCGCTTGTACGCCGCATTTCTTGTTCTTATTTTTATGGGCGTAACCTCGCATGCAACGGCAGCAGTGAAACGCGCCAGTTTGTCAGCGCTGCTGGCATAAACACGACGGGGACTGCTGCGCCGCGCAAGCACGCCCGCGTAGGGCTCACAAGTACTACGTATAGTACACGTCACTCATGGCTCTGTGTATGGCACACTGCATCTCGTGTGACGTATGTTGAAAACCGGATCCTTATGTAGTACTACGTTACTGCGGCTATACACCATTGTTGAATGCATGACGTTGCCGCACCGTGGTTACGTCGCGATTACGTGAGACGTTGACGTAACACTGGTTCCTAGCGCTGTCGTCTACTGGTTTGTGACGGGGTTAAGCCCATTCATTCGGCTAGGCTAGGTTCTGGGTGTCTGCAGAACTACGCGCAATATTCTTCCTTCCAAATATGGAAGGAAGAATCTAAATGAATATATTCCGTTCAGTACGTTCTCTGAGCGGATAATATCGAAGTCAACACCACGACACTCGCGTCAGATTACGGCAACTGTAGAGCTACATCTTGCGCTGCCGATTCGAAAGTTTCCTGTTCGATTAAACGTTTTAGTGAAAACTCGTTCTTTCAAAATGCCGACCATCAAGCTAGACGAGGGTAATCATATTAGAAGCCGTTCGTCATTCAACCGTTTACTTGCGTTTGTTCATACACGCGTTCGAAAAGACATTTCGTTGCTTATTTGCGGAATACTGAACACCTCGTTAGGATGTACCACCTAACCTATAGAGGACAATATGATAAATTTTAATGGCGTTAAGTAGACGCATATGTGTAATTTAGGCTGCACGCGTGCGTGTTGGCTATATAGCATGCAGCAGTTAAAGCCGTCTCGTCAATTGCCTTAGCATGCAAAGGTCATCAGACTACCGGGCCGCATTCGCGACTGCTGTAGTCGCTCTCTTCCGCCCGCCGTCTGCGCCTTGAGGAAGAAAGGCGCGGCGGCCGCATGCACCACTTGTTGCCGAGGCCGGTGCCGCAGCCCCCTTCGGCGTATACGGCTCGGCGCTTATGGGCGTGACCGGAGGTGAAACGCGAATCCACCGTCAGCGGAGCGATCGCGAGAGCTATACGATGGCTGCTGGAGCGCTTCCACGTCGAAGCACCGGTTGATCCTGATTATATGGACGCTGCCTTCCTGCCGCGTGTTCTGGCGATCACCGGCCTCGGAATGGCTTATGCATGCCTTCGCGGGCCCACCGCAGCAAGTTGCCGGCAGTTTACAACGACTCGAAGGTAAACACAAGAACAGCGCCAGCACGTTTGCATAATGAGTGGTTTGGGGACCATGAAAGCAGCGCGAGCGGATAAGCGCGGTCACGACTCGCCGAGCGCGGCTGTGGTTCACGCCCGATGATAACGAGGAAGCGAAGGGTCCCCGAGAAGAGATTACGGGAAGGTAGACTAAATCTGATGAAATCCACGTTGTCTAAGCTTAGAATCACGGGCCGTGTTAGCGCCGTTAAAGGCTGCGTATTCCGACTAACGATTTGAGTTTCCACACGATCTATTGTCAAGCCGACGTCCGCTGCACAGGCAGGTGATCGCGTTTGTCGATAATGGCAGCGATTCGGATTTCTTATACTGAGTTAGGCTTCCGATTCTTACTATTCCTACGTCTAAACTGAAGTGCCTTTAATTGACAACCCTTGGTCCACCTGTTTAAAGCTAAGCACAATCTCAGCCGTTTCTACGAAAGGGTTTCCATCAAAACGAATCTGTATCGGCTTCACGCTCGCCCTCTATGACGCAGTAGCGCAATTATAGCTACGAGAAAACGAAAGTAGCCGACGATAGACCACGCAGTGAGCACAAATGTCTTCATTCTTCTTTCTGCAAAGAATTGCTACACATTCCGCGAAAGACGCCGAAATCAACTTATATATGTATTGTCTTCATATACAAGTTTCCGCCAGGATACTGAGTTTTTGCAAGTTATATGTCTATTCCGCGTTACATTATTGACGTGGGTGCTGCACATGATAACCTCCACGTCTCTTACAGCTTTTCACGCTCTTTAAGAAGCATTGTAAAAGCGGTCTCTTCTCCACACAATGTCTCGGTGCTAGGACATGGCGTATCAAGCTCGTCAAGCACCCTGCAGGTCATTCATTCTACTGCTATTGCTTTGAAGGCAAAGTTATCCGTCCGCAAGATTAGAAGATTCTAAAGGGACATGCGTACATACGACTTGATTGCTGGCACAGTGGAGATACTTTGTTAGCTGATATGGCTTTAAAGGGGGGCGGCCAACTCCAAAATATTTTCTCCTGCTCCCATCCACCCGTCCCTGTCTCGATCTCTCTTAGCGTCTTGAGTGCCAAGTGATGGGGTACGTCCTGCTGTATACGAAAATGGGGACTCATGCTCTGCCCCCTCCCCTCCCCTCCCCGCAAAAGAAAAATGCGGGCGCTGCCATTGTTTGCTGAGCAGACAACATGAAATAACTTGCGTGACACTATTAGGTTAATTAATTAGATGACTGAATTTAAAGAAAATTAAAATTAATTTATGACAGCCTTATGGCGCACGCGTATACGTCGTCGGCGGTTGACTACACGCCACTGACGCGGCCAAGCCTCGCGATTCCGCCGCTCGCCTGTAGCTCAGCCTCATTCGGCCTTTTCGTATCCGCGTCGTCTCTGGGAGAAAGTAATTAAAGCGCGTCCCCTTTCAAATGCGCTGCAGGGCTAGGGGGCGAGAGAGGGCGCGGTCTTATAATTGTATCGACTGGCACCACCAAAGCGAGGGCGAAGACTGGTTCCTCGTACCGAGATCAGGCACGGAGTTACGCCGCGTTTCTTTGTCGCCCCAAAGATTAGGTGACCGGAGCGTCGACACGCTTCGGGCGCCCTTTCCCTGTCCACTGTGCGGACGGGACGAAAAAATGCGAGCGAGAAAAGAAAACGGAGTTACGGAGAAGGCGACCTGTTGAAAGAGGGAGTCCATTTTTAGTGGAATGAACGGCGCCACTTCCTTCCGGGGGGCGGCTGCGCATATACGCCTGCGAAACGGTTTCAGCGGCCAGCCATACGAGCACGTGTCTATGGGGTCAGCTGGGCTTGCGCGTGGTGGCATGCCAGCGCGTGTGCGAAGAGAGCCTGTACTACGCGGGCTGCTATATAGGAGGCTCGCGGCAGCGCGTGCAGGCGAGGCTGACTGCAGTACACTTGCAAGGCAGCGGCCGGGATCCCGAAATAGATGAGGCAAGCACGTTTTCGTACCAGCTCAGGCTTGGAGGGCCACTCGCATTGTAATGTACGTATGCGCAAGAGCGTAGGGAAATGTGTGGAGAGTGAGGGAGAGACCTAGACGTCAACGAAAACAGCACTGCGCTACCCTTATTACTTGTCTGGCATGCTGCTCCCGACCCAGTGCAGGACGAGAGAACAGATGCGATGCAACTGACTGACTGACTGACTGACTCACTCACTCACTCACTCACTCACTCACTCACTCACTCACTCACTCACTCACTCACTCACTCACTCACTCACTCACTCACTCACTCACTCACTCACTCACTCACTCACTCACTCACTCACTCACTCACTCACTCACTCACATTAAAGCGTCAACTTGGATGAATTCTGCGTTAGGTCTGCAGGGGCTCTGCGCTCGCCATGCGTTGCAGATGAAGTTCATCACTGGTAGTCCGCACCGTTGAGACACTAATGACTTAACACTTGTGATGCCCCTCCTACGACTGTATTCCGTTTCGACCAACAGAACAATGTCCTTATGGTTGATAACGGCAACAGTCAGAGCTGGTTCAGCTGGCCTGCCCGACAACCATATCACCATTGCGCGTGTCTTCTCGGGCTGCTACTAAGTGCAACGCCATTCGCGTGTGCAGACTACTGTAATGGACCTGCTCCTCCTGTAACAGCAATAGCTTTCTGACTCAATCTTCACTAAAATAGAGCGATTAATTAATACCAGGAGGACGTTGTTTAACACTCGTCACTGAATAACGCTTTCTGGACGCATCTGCTCACGTCATCACTAATATATGTGTGTCCACTTACTACCGAGACCGTATAGCATAGGCCAGCAAGTCCAAACCGTCGAGGAATGTCTGTTGGCTGGCAAAAACTTTGCAATGCGATTGAAGGCGACGCTTAATCGTTACCGATAACGTGAACGCTTGACTAGTTCATTTTTTGGACGGTGCGAGCGTCGACTTGCCCCAAACAGTGAATGGCCTTAGAGCTCGGCCGGACGCACGGCTTTAGGACAGCTGTGTAACGGCGCGGCGACAATAGAGGCGCCGATTTTGCCTCCTTCCGCGAGGTTAACCAAAGGGAAGGGCGGGTAAGAGGAGATCGCTCGAGGCGGGCACACCTTTCCAGACTCTTTGTAACGGAGCGCACAATAGGTCGGGCTATTATCGTTTATTTCGTTGTTTTGTTTTTGTGATGACGATGGCGCGAGTATGCGGCTGCTAGAGTTGCTCCGGCGCATTCGTATAGGCAGCTTGTCTCAAGGTGACTCGAATTGCACGCGGTCTTAATGGGCGTGAGATGGGCGTAGCGCGCATTGGGCGTGTAACGCCTTTGAAAGTCAGAGCGGCGTTTCTTTGTTTCGCTATAGTGGGGCCTGCCTTGCGACGATGATCGGTTCCTTCGTGTTAGTTATTAGCATTCCGCGGGCGTGCTTCTCCGAAGCTCCGAAGCGCGCAATCACGTATGTCGAAACGCCGCTACACATCACACTAGTCATCCCGGGAGAGTGTACACTTTAGTTTTATTCATGATGCATGTTTCCCAATGGGAAAGTTTTCAACGTTAAGGGAGGCACGTTTCTCTTTTAGGAGGCGCCTATGTTCCTTTTAGAGGCGGCTTATAGTAGGAACACTATGAACAATTTTGTTGCAGTGGCAGTCCTGACCAGTGGGCGCTAGACAAGCGGAGAAGCATGAACCAGTGTTTGATGAAAGCACGTGATTCGTACGTCTATGTAGTGAAGTTTCGGGCGTCTTCATACGTATGCTAAATATTTATGAAAGCGTCGCGGTCGAGTTGCAGATGGGTCAGTGGTCTGCGGGCGCACAGCCAACCCTCTTTTTCTGTATACGAACTGCCTTTTTGGCAACCCTGATTTTCCTTTCTGCTCGACCTCCCTGGCTTTCTCCTTCCTTTCTTTGGTCAGCCTTCTCTCGCTTCCACACCCCCCCCCCCCTCTCTATACGGCTTCCATTTCATTAACATCATGTCCTAGAATGTTTCCGTGTGCAGCACACTAACTGCCGTTGCCGCGCTTTATGGAGCTAGCTGACGATTCGATTATGCGCCCGAGCGTCATTCACCCAGGTTCCTTAAATTGTCGGTTGGTCGCAACACATTCGTGAACATGGCTTCAACTAAAACGTGTGTGTGTGTGTGTGTGCGTGTGCGCGCGCGCGTGCGTGTGTGTCTGTGTGTGTGCGCGTGTGTGTGTTATTGAAACCGTTTAATCGGCGTCGTTGGTGGTTGTGCAGACACCAAGGACACGAATCTAACGCTACAAAACTGGATAGTGAACTCGGAAGGGAGGAAACGTGAAAAACTGAATGAGCTCCGTACGGAAAGAGAGATTACGGAGGAGTAGCCGGTGCTGACACGCGGCGAACAGCCACGCCACCCAGGGCTCCCGTCTCCCGTGGTCTTACGCAAACGTGCCGCCGGTCTATCTGTCTGCGCCCTTCAGTTAGGTGAGCGGTCGATGCCTGCTTTCACGTGGTTGCGCGTTAGCGTGGGTCGTGCCTACACGAGGAAAGAAAGGGGCTGTTGCGGTGCACGTGCCAGGATCTCAGCGTCGCGCAGCATTCACGACGACGGGTTGGGGGGGGGGGGGGGGGGGGTGGCAGCGAAGGGTACACAGCGGGTACAGCTCCCGACGCCGCCGCAGCTGTAGTTGGTGCGGCTTCAGGAATGCGACCAAGGAGCGCTCGGGCGTGTGCCGTGCGCGGAGGCAGGAGAGAGAGGGAGCACTTTCTCGGTTCGCGCTTGCGCGCACGGGATGGGAAGGAAGGCCCGCGTGTACGTGCGCGCGTTTTCTCGCGCGATCGCGTGCCCCGGCGACGTTGGCGGAGGGCGGAGAGTTCGATTCAAATCAGGCCGATATTCCTCGTTCGATCGTCGGGGCCACGCCGAGCCAATTTTCCGTATTTTCGCTCGCGCGGGCCCGCTACGCCCGTTGACTTCGTGGACCCGGGAGATTAGCGATCTTTTCCGTCCGTGTTCGGCGCGGGTGCGGCTTGGAAAAGCACGGCGCTCTCGTTCGCCGCGTTGGGGGGATTTGCGGAATCGCGGTGTGTTGGGGAAAACATTGGACGGGCTGTTCACGCACGGATGCGTTTCGGAAGGTCATGCGAGGGAAAAAAAAAAAGGGGGCGAAGTGAGCGGAGGAAAAGGGAACTTTCAGTTCCTTTCTCGGTGTGGTACGTATAGAGAGAGTCAAGTTTCTTTGCGTCTGGAAGTCCCCCGGAGTTGTCGTGAA
The DNA here is from genome assembly GCF_023375885.2 of Dermacentor andersoni. Classification (NCBI taxonomy): domain Eukaryota; kingdom Metazoa; phylum Arthropoda; class Arachnida; order Ixodida; family Ixodidae; genus Dermacentor; species Dermacentor andersoni. The sequence continues at coordinate 137,739,724 of NC_092816.1, read as the reverse complement.
GGCGCAGACTGGGCTCCAAAATTTGATGTGGAACTCTTAGGCGATAAGAATTCACGTCGCTATGGTTAACAGCTACTTGTAATAATCAGCCACTTGGCGCATGACCACGCTAACATCTGTATCAAATTACAATTCAGCCACTTGGCAGACGAACATTGCATAAATTTCACAATAGGCCTCACGGCGGAACGCCACTGTGCCACTTATCTAGTGCGCGAAAGTGGCCAGCACGGTGCTTCGTACTATGCGAAGTGGAAGAGCGCTGCATGGAGTGACCCAGTTGGCGCATTCATGAATTCGAAACTGTAAGAGTGGTCGACGACATGCATGACAAAGATTAGAAAAACAAAACGCAATTACGCTTGTGTACATCTTTGTAATCGTCGTCCCGTATTCGAGTTCTTTTTCTCGATTCGGCACATGTTGTCTAGCCCCAGTTTCCATTGAGTTATTAGTAATTTCCTTACATCCAACAGAAAGAAAACTATAGCGGGAACTCCATACTCGTCTCTTGGACAACTTACATGCAGTTTTTACTCCACCCACTGCCGGGCTGTGTCGCTAATGATATACCTAATCATTGTAATGATATTCTCGATCATTGTCTGTATGCTTTCTTTTTTTATTTTGCCCTGAATAAGGCGCATCACGTGCCCCCCCCCCCTTTTAACAACCGCGCGAAGGACATGCCGATCGACTACGAAAGAGAAAGTAACGGGACAGCGCTGCCATTCCCGTTCTCTGCTCTTTCGTATAGTCACGTTTTATTGCGCTGTTTCTTTCGTGTACAGAACAATTTACGACTAGCCCAGCTCTTTAACCTATCTACAATTCCTTGCTTAGTCTTTAATTTGCTCTTACGTCGGGTTACCACTCGTTCGTATTGCATTGCACACCGTGCCCACGTGTAGCCAGTGTAGCCTAATGGCTACACTGGTTACAGTCGCTCAGTCAATCACATAGGCAAGCGAGCAGATACACAGGGTTAAATTAATTATCGCGCCGTTGGAAACGTTTACTTCCGTGTTACTATGTTTAGCTGCTGAAAGTAAATGAAGATCATTCACGAAATTTTGCTTATTGCCGTGTTTCTCGCTCTAAACGCAAGTGGCTGGATTTAGGCCTGCCCACGTGAAAAGCTTCTACTCGATAAACCCTATATAGAATAAGCTCAGATCAATTTTATTTTCCCAACATACTGCAGTCTTCGGCTGAAGACTGAACAGGTGGTCTATATAGATGCTGGCGGTCGTATAACTTAAGAAGGATAAATAAGGATAAATTTAACTTTAATCATAGGGGTGACTCGCTTGCCAGGAAAGAATGTTAGCGGTGAAAAGTTCAGTCAGTCTTACACCTATAAATATATAAGGCAAGCCATGGCAGTGTGCATCACACGCAACGTGCCAGACGCTGTAACATCAGCGTTAGTGCAAGTTCGTTTCGGCCCTAATATCGCTCTATATAGGTGCAACTTGGAGAAAACAGACAGCAAGAAGTGGAGCACCTTTCAGAGTAAAACGGCTTCCGAAATTGCTTGCATTCTACACATAGACCTTAACGGGCCGACGATCTCGAATGCAAAAAGAAGAAAAGGGCCTCCATTGTCTCCCTATTGTGTGGCCGTTATATTATTGGAGGATACACCACGCGTTTTCCGCTAGTCGTCGTCATTGTCGCCAGTCCAGCGAGTCTTTGTTTACCGCCGTCAAAGGCGTTCTCATTCCACATCCGCAGCCACCTTGGGGTACGGACAAGCTCGACTTTTTTTTTTCCCACTAAGCATTTTTACTTTTCGAGTACTGTGCGCACAAAGGCCTCGTTCGTCGGCAAGCAGGAAAACGACAGCGAATGTGCGACGTCGCGCAATTTCCTTTATTATTCTTCGGTTTACTTGTTTTCGTGGTGTCTCCTTGACTCCTTCACGAACAATGAACCCGATTCTTGAACGGCCCAGCTGGCATTTGCCCATACTCCATGTATATATATACGTATAGTCCCCCAGTTGTTTCGTCAGGTCCTGGGTCGAAACAATCGCTTGATCGCGACTCGCTTGTCCCCGACTGTTTTCCCGGAAATCTACACGCTCGATAGGCGTCGCGTAAGCGCGCGAGTATGTACGAGAAAAGGGCCATCTCGTCGCTGAAATGAACGTGAGGATATGACCGGCAGTCTTGTTATGTTTGCACACTTCTTGGTCATCGCCACAAGAGTCATCGTACAAAAAATAATAATAAAAATAAAGCGACATATATAGAAAGCACGTCGATCTAGACCGTGCGCAGCCCTCTCTCCCCTGCTCGTTTCTGAAATAGACAAACTGAGCTGAGCTCTTTTAGTAAACGGTCCTTCCGCGATACATAAAAAAAAAGCCACTCTTACCGCGAGAAGAAGCCTGATAAGCGTGAAAAAAGGCGCAGAATGCAACGAAGGGTGGTGACACCGCGTTAAAAGCTCCCTCCCCAACTCACAGTGACGTCACAAATATTAATGACATCTGCTCGGGCCCAGCTAATTTGAGATCACTGAAGACAAATTACATTGGGCTCTAAAGGAGCGAGACGCAAGTTGGCAAGTTTCGCGAACTATTACAGCTTCACAGGGGGCTAAAATATGGGAACGTTCCCCGAAAGTACTTTTTTATTATTGATACGCGCGTCTATTGAGGAAGTCCGGAACAAAGTCGTCCTAACGTTGACAACGACGACTATCGGGCCTCGTGCAAGCTATCACCTAGATTGGGTAGCATTTTTTCCATCTGTTTTGTAAATGTACCTTGTAAACAGTGCTCTTTTTGCTTCATTCGCGACACAGTACACGTATGAGGTCACACTGGCTTAGCAGTGTGACATCGCGAAATATAAAAAATAAAATTAAAGCTTGTCATTTCATTTCTCTTCTACCAATCAACTTTACCCCGCGAAATTAATGAAAATACAGTTGCAAAAGAATACTTTATCAGTCTAAACTGGCTTAGCGTTTTTTTTTTTTAGTCTGCCTGTAAGATGACGAGAAAGATGACGGGACTGGCGTGACGCTGGCCTCGGTATAGCCTTGTGAGGTGAACCGTTGGTGCCCGCTACGTAACAGAGGGTTGGAGAAGAGGGGGGGGGGGGGGTGAGGAGGGGGACTTATGTAGTCTGTCACACAGTGATCTTGGGCAAGCAGGTCGGACAGCGAACGTTGCCACCTCGCTATGAGGTGAGGTCGCGCTCAGGTCACCGCGTGTGTGACCCCCTCCGGTCTTCCGTTGCACACCGCTTCGCTGCCTTTGCTTGCGACCAAGGACGTGCCCTCCATCGTCCTCTCCCGAAAGCGGTGCCGCGTGATTCGATTTTAAGTGACCGCTCCATTGTGCGTGCGGCGGCGAGGCCCTTTGACTCGCCGCGGCGCTCGTTACGCAAACCGCTCAAGTTTGTACGTTTGTACGCAAGTTTGTACGCTCGGGCGCTCGCGCGGATTTCGCTTTCGTAAGGTTGCACGCGTTTTGTTGACGCTCGCAGTCCCAGGCCCACTGGCGAGCAACCCCGTCGGGTGCCTTATTGATGGGGAATAGCGGTTTGGTTCCAATGACGGGTTTCGTAAAAAGCGGACATGCCGGAAGGTGGAGGAACCGGCTCTGAGCGGACTTTCAGACGCCGTAAGGATTCAAGTCAGAGGTCGAGCCCATATTCACGAGGCCAATAAAACCTGCGCCAAGGTCGATCGACAGCTTCTGTACGGCCAGCTTCGCATTACCGGGGCTTGTGCGCCCTTTGCATATTAGCCGAACGGGAACAGCTTTTGAACTATATATCTAATCATGGCGATTATGGCGACGTCCCAGACTGTACGGTTATAGTGACCTAAAAAAAGCTAGTGAGATTTTTTTTCTTTTCTCGCAATGACTGTATTTTTTTTATTCCTCAATAGTGTTCACCGGGAAATGAGTGTACAGAAGGTCATAAGTTCAAGCCATGCATAATTTCTCGGAGTAGGAGCCGAGTTCGCAAACCTATTTGTTCGTAAGAATTGTTTGCAAATGGCCGGCCGCTTTGGCTAATAATACGCACGACCTCATAAGTGGCTGACATTTTTTATTACGAACAGTTCTGGCGTAAGAACTTTATTGCGATTACGGGGCCAGTTTTTCTGCACTGAAATGAAAAACGGTATTTGGAGGTTCACAAAATGAAAAGTGCGGAGTGCGGCCGTGAATATCTCAACGCAATGACAATTTACAGCGCTCATTCCTTCTAAGCTTTACTTTCGAAGGTACATATTACAGGAACACTAACTAGACGAAGCGTTGGTTCTTTCAAGAATTGCTTCCTGTGTTATGTGAGCATATTTTAGACCTTCTGACAGAGAAATTAAAAGTGAAGTATTTATGTGACAGCAGGTAGGCAGCGCCGTCAGAATCCATCCTTCTGCAATTTCCGTTGAGCTGTTAGAGGATCGGTGGTGATGACGTTCTTTTTTCCTGAATGCATAACTGCATAACAATGCATAACTTTCACGGGACGGAGCGCGAGATCTATGGTTTCCTCTCCTAAAACGCGAAAAATTTTTGCCTGATGTTGAGTCATTACGTCGACCTCTTTCAATGAGAAGTAATCGCTTAACGACATATTGTTGCGCGGAGGCACAATTACAAAGAACGAATAACACAAGTCACAGGCGCTGTGACGTGCGTCTGTGTATCTTCTTTGTAGTCGTGCTTTCGCGCTACAATAAGTCGTTAAGCAAGCACCAAGCAGCCCAGCAACAAGTCCGGCTGCAGAAATAATCACGTACGTTTCTTACACGTAGGCCCTTTATTGTTCGTATTGTATGTGCCGTGTGCTGGTTGTCCTATCGGCTCCTGCTGTAGTATGCACGTGTTCTCCGTGGACCTGTTCACAGACGGAGCGCCGACACACTAGCGGCTCTAACTCAGCTAAACCGCACGCATTTCGCAACTACCGTTCGGCAGGTATAAATGCCTTTGTAAATGCCTTTCATCAGTGTGCGAGCAACGTGCGACGTCACACATCATTCACTCGTCGACAACAACTTCATTGCACCAGCTCCCGGCAATGGATAATGCGCTACTGTTCGACCTCTATAGAGGAAAGGCAGCGCTGTGTCTAATTCATGCGCGTGATCGCGCCGCAAGACCCCGCGAGCAGCGGCATGCGGTTTGGTGGCGTGCCACGCGTCCACTCTCGCGCGTTCCCGTTCTCCTCGCCAGCGGCACGTGCACAAGCTCGCTCGCGGTGTCTCCGCAGCGGCATTCATCTGGAGCACGACTTCCGTGCGGATCGCGACACGCACCGCGGGAGCACAGGGACCGAGCGGCCGACGACGGCCATTACGCGCGCGTCTATACGCGCGATCGCCGTGTCGCACGCATCGGCAAATCAGGTGGGCGACGGACGCAGTTCGTGCCGCGGAAGAGCCGGAGGGGACGGACGAGCGCCCGGGAGGCTCCGAAAACCTGGTTCGGGAGCGGTCAACCCGGCAGCCTACTTCTGCACTGCGAGAGCGCTGCCGGACACGCGGGGGACGCCTGTGAGCGCGTGCTCGTGTGCTGGGAACGCGGCCACTCCCATGCAAAGCGCGCGTGCACCGTGCACGGCACAACAACTCTTTCGTTGGATTCCACGAACGAACGCGTGGTGTTCAGTCGGGAGTTGATCGCCGCAGATCGTTCGGCCTGTAAGGGAGATGGATTCTGTGGTGGGAAGGGGAGATAAACCGCGGTCCCAGACGTGAGGGCAGGAAGTGCGAACGGGGACGCAATGAAAAGATAGAGAGATAAGCACTTCGACCAGGAGGAGAAGCAGACAGTACAATTTGCATAGAATTATTTATCGTACTCGTAATCACTCGGGTAAAATAAAACCCAAAACCAGAAACCCCTACGAGCAAAAGAGGTGCACATATGCAACAAGACGATGAAGACGGTATGACAATTTGCCAAGGTGCCGTGAATAAGGACGTCGTCACAGAGCAAGAACAAAGTCTAACTACCAGACAGTTGCGTTTTGTTTGCATATGTATGAGATCAACCATGCTGACAGAGACGCTCCAGATCCACATTGTCACGCCGGCTTTGCGAAGGAGTAGTGCGCCGCGTCTTGTACGAATGCGACGGTAGCGCATTGAAAAGACATCCACGTTGACGCCTAGATGCTCAAAGTAGACAGCGCACGCTGTGTTTGCCACCGCTGTCATCGCGAGGAATATGCTTGCTTTTTCGCCGGCCGCAATCTCAGTGGAGACACGGCGGGACGGCCATCTGTTTGAATGTGGAACTTCCTCCGACGAGTCTTGTCTTGGTTCAGTGTAATTTTCAATGCGTTCCGACCTACGCTTGTATACGTTCCATGAGAACCAGCAAGATGTTGTTAAAGAGATTGGAGAGAAAGAGAGAGCGGATAAGTATTGACCTAATGAACCAGCGTGTGGTCAGCTGCATAATCTTTTTTTTTATTCTCTAAACTTCTGGCTGTGACATAATAGGAGTGGGAACTTACAAGATAAGCTACTGGGGCAATGCGGGAAGGTGGGTGGGAGGCGGAGCGGTGACGTGCCGTGACTGACCTTTGAGCCTACCGGTAGCCAGGTGTGCCACGTAATATGCCTTGCAGTATTTCTTGTCTGTGGTCCCACAACTGCGATGTCTGCCGTCAAGGTGCATGCCGCGTGTCTTCCAGTTGCGGTCTAGCCCCATAACAGCGCGCGGTGTGCGAGGTAAATATTCGGTAGTTCATTAGTTGCTTCTCTATTCATGAAAATTGCGTAAGGCCTCCCTTTGTCAAGGAGATAGGACTTCTGGTCTCGTCTGTATGCAGTGGGGTGCGAGGGTCACCGCAGGGGAGGGCTGCGGATTAATTTCGACCGCTTGGGGATATTAAAGTGCACCCTAAGCAGGGTGCACAAGCAAGGGGCACGGGCACTAGCGCTCCCTCCCCCCAACCCCCACATTCCGGAATCGGAATGTAGAATCGCTGTGGTCAGGAATCGAATAAGCGGCGTCGTGCTCAGAGGAAGAACGCCATAGTCACGGACACCCCGGTGGGTAAAAAAATGCAAGTTTTAAGAAACTTTGGAACGGTGCGCAGATCGATGACGCGAAATTATCAGCGCGTCTCTCCTGGCAGTTCATGCCAACGCATTAGCCTCCGCGACGCCACGCTCACGGGGAAGCGGCGAGAGGCCGCGATAACGACCTTCCTCTTCTTCCGGTTATTCCAATCGCCGAGTCAGGCTTGTCTGTCTCTCCTACGCGCCACGTCCACGATGGAGTGAAACGGCGTGATGGGCGACGAAAACGTGTCTCTGCAGCTGCCTCGAGTTTTTTGCCTGCTGTACATGCCTGCGCTGCCGGGGAACGGAACTTGCTCACCCCAATGACGGCGAGCCGGCGAGCCACTGCAGTCAAGTGGTGAAGCCACTTGCGTATCTTCTTGTTTCCCCCCTTCTTTTTCTTCTTGCTTCGTGCTTCTTGACGCTCACGTAGAAAGGGCGGCCAGAAAGTGTTAGGCTCCGCATACTCGGCGCGTGCCGAGGACGGTGCGTACGGTGAAAAGATGGCACGCTACACAGCCTGTACTGCATGAATTATGACTCCTGTGCCAGAGTCGTGTTGTATTTCATTTGTTTCGTCTGCGACTGTGATCACGAGTAAGAGGAGCACGTGTGTGCCCATTCAGCCAGTGAGATAATATTTTCAGTGAATACACGTACACGTGTGCGTGCATTCGCGTGTGCGTGCCTGCAGGAACCTGCGCGGAGGATATGTGGAGTCACGTTCATAACGACTACAAGAACATGCTACTGCGTTAACGGCCAGGCTCGAGCTCCAGATATGTCGCTTTGCTGTCGGCAACGGCAATTTTACCTGCCAGGAATCAGGACGTCGACGTCAAGCTCACTCGATGAAATCAAAGTCGTTAATACAGTAACCACGCCAACCATGTTTATGTTATCGACTTGATCTAGGGCAACGAATGAAGGCTCACACCGATGCATTGTCGGTCATCAGGCGTGTTGCGTGCTCCGTGGATGTGCGTCGCTGGCGCACCCTAGAACCGTGTCTTCGCACCGCCTCCTTCCCTTTTTCGTTTTCCCTCGAGGACCACTCCCAGGCGATACACGAACAATGTTTCAAGGTACAGTTGGGCCACATTCGTGATCGATTGCTTCCGGTGACATCACTTTCAGGTAGCGTGGATTGCCTCAGCCAGTGAAAGCGTGGTTGACGAATAAAATGGCTTATCTCCCATCAGCGTTATTTGCATGCGCAGCCCAGTTCTCGGGTGCATGCAAGAAGCTCGTTGCCTCAGCGTCGCCGTGGTCGTTACGTGTTACATCAGGTTAAAGGGAAGGTATGCCCGAAAGTCATTGTTTATTAAATTATGCGATCATGGGAAAATAAGCCACCGAAGGGTTGGTCATATCTATGATAGAAGATAAGCTCCATGCAATGATTAAGAAATGCAAGAAAACAACGAAAAGAAATGAAGAAAAGGCAGAAAAGAAAAAAAAATGCATTACCAAAAAAGAAAAGAGCATTACTAAACTCGGGTCTAGCCGTGCATCTTCTATATATGCATGGTCAGAGCATGCTGCATCGGCGTCATGCGAATGCCCAGTCACAGGTATGTGTTATCAAAACAGTCACCATCTGTACCATCCCGGCATGGAAAACAAAACAAAAAAGAAGTTTGGACACCGTTAAAAATATACCGCACAAATAAAAAGGATTAGTTTAAGGATACTGAGCATGTTCGCAGCCGATCGCTTTTCAAAGAGGCTATCTATCTATCTATCTATCTATCTATCTATCTGTCTGTCTGTCTGTCTGTCTGTCTGTCTGTCTGTCTGTCTGTCTGTCTGTCTGTCTGTCTGTCTGTCTATCTATCTATCTATCTATCTATCTATCTATCTATCTATCTATCTATCTATCTATCTATCTATCTATCTATCTATCTATCTATCTATCTATCTATCTATCTATCTAATCGGAAACCCATGAAGCGCTTTGACAGATTCTCTGTCTGGGCACGACCAGGGACCACGAACCTCATCCACACGTCAAGGACTGAGAATACGACCCTTGCTCTAAGCTGACACGCAGCCTTCATTCTTTCAGAAGATAGTTGAGAGCGCTTCATAGCAGACGCAGAAACGCGCCGTGACGTATTATTTTTTCACATTTCATGGGCTTTCTTCACAGCACGAAATAAATAAATCAAGAACTACGCAATGGTAACGTCATGGACATCATGAAAACAACTTCCCTGTGGGTTTCTAAGCATCCTCTACACCTTTGAGAACCTGTTCGTGCCCTAAAAATACTATTTGAAAATTTCGAGGATTGAAAATTTGCAATTACCTATAAAATTGCCCTTAGCCTATACCCACCTATCAAAGTACACTTACGACGATCGTGTACATTATTATTTAAATACTTAAACTGCAGGTAGTATTCTGCCTGACGTAGACCCTGTCACTCGCAGTGAAACAGCATACATACAAAATAACGTTGTACATTCCATAAAATAGGACACTCTAGGTTCAATACAGTGACATATGCAATAAATATGGACATTGCTTCACAAGCCCAAGATGAATCTGGCATAAGAGAAAAACAAGTGCAATGAAAAATGCACAGATAAGACTGTGGGAATGTAATCGCAGAACTTATCGGCATAATCTCAACCTGAAAAATAAAGTGAACGAGCTTTCATTATATTTTAAAAGCTATTCAATTACGTGGACCTTCGCGCAATACTGATCCTGTTTCGGCGTGCATTTATGAAGGTGGGAATTATTTACGTTGTATTTGTAGCATAGCTCGGCCAGAAAAAATGGCACTCTAAAGTGGCAGTGAGGGAAATTGTATCTTGAATGACTTGATAATCAAGCAGTCTAAATATATTCCCTTGTCTATGGAGGAGTAGACATATTGTAATAATAAAATTTAATGAGAGTCCTCTAAATAAATGTATGGTCCTCAATAAAGAGCTCTCTTCCCCATCGTAATAAGCGCGACGGGCAGGCGAGGCCTCTTTGGCAGTGGAACGCAGGGCCGGTTACACGCGTGTGGAGCAAAAAAAAAAAAAAAAAAAGAAAATGAATGAAAGCACCTCGCTAGCATGGGAGGTCACCCGGCCAATTACGCATGCCGGCGTTTAACGCAGGACAGCGTCCTCGCACTGCCGGAATCGCTATGCGTGACATGTGGCCGCAAGGTCGTGCTCTGGTCATCCGGGGTCTGCAGGTTGGCTTCTTGTGGAGCGTCTACGCTGCTGTCGGTAGATATATAAAATGCAGCCGACGACCTTATCGCGCAAGAGTGACTGCGAAAGACGTGAAGCAAAGCGGGGTAAAACCGGAACACGGGGAGTTACGTCCTCGCTGCCCTCCGCTATGCCGCTACTCCGTGCGCCGAGCACGTCCATAAAGGGGGAGAAAGAAAGAAAGAAGACTAGGAAAGAAAATGCAGCAGGTCCAACGAGTTGGAATCTACATACGCAGCGAACCTATGTGTAAGTGTATGAAGAGCCGAAATACGAGATTGTGGTTATTGAATGTCCGCACAAATTCCGCACAGAAGGCTTTATTCAGGCATTGTAGAGAGGCTATAATTCAATTCCACCGTCGATGCACGAAGGCGAGCTTTCAGGATCCTTTTTTTTTTTGTTCTCCGCACGGCCGGCGCCGCCGCTGCCGCGCATGCGAGCTCCATCTGGTGGTGGTGCAAAGACCCACGTTCACAAAACCGGGCGAGGTTTGCAAAAAGCTTCGCTTTTAAATAACAAGAGGAATTGAACGAAATAGGAAGTAATAATAACAAAAACAGTTAATCCAGCAACGTGACAGCGCTTGATTTTTTTCCAGAATAAGTGAGAGAGAAAGATAGAGGTAGAGAAGAAAAATGAATTGTTTAATTTACTATCCCAGAAGTGGGGAAGGGAGGGGTAACCTTAAAGACATCTCGAGAAAGAATAGAGAGAAAAATAGAGTTACTAGTAAAGACGAAGGAATACAGTTTCTCAAGTCGAGAAACTGCAGCAACAATCTCGTAGCGCCCTTCACCAGCGATGTCACAAGGCCATGCCGGCCATGCTGCGAAAATGTGCCTCCGAAAGCAGTCTTGAGTCGTGATTGGTTTCGAGCTGTCTTCAAGAATGGGCGGGAAAGGGGAGGGAGGGGCTGCGTGAGGCACTTGAAGAATGCTGGCGCAGGCACATAGATAGGAGTGCTTGCTGCCGTAAGAAAAAATTACACTGCTTAAAGCAACGCAGATAACACTGCGTGATCACATCTAAATATCAAAGCACCAGATAAAGAAGGAACGTTTCTTTTCGTTTCTACACAGGGGCGCCTGTTATCAAATGAATGCCGTAAAATTTTGTCGTACATTTACAAAGTACGAATGGCAAGAGTTTAAACTGCATGCAGTCTTATAGAATGTCAACTCACTTGTAAACTGTATACAGACAGATCACAGTCACCCGAAAGCGTTTTATAAATCGTACGTCGTTCAATCTTGATCAGGCGAAAACGGGGTTGTATTAGGCCGGATAATCAGAAGGCCGGGACCTAGACGTTACGATTCACTGCAGGCGTATTAAGTATAGGATCACAGTGAGGCATGTGTACTTGCTTGTATTTTTTTTATGACCACGTTTCACCGGCTAACAAATGTTAAAAGTTATCGCTCAGCGCAAGACGCGCCTTTCTGTATCGGCATTGTATCGAACGTTATCGCTGGTTCTATCGGTTGTCTATGTTGCCGCCGCACTTGGGGTAATAAGATTGCATATACGTGGCGCGAATAATGTTCTAAGTATATTCTGGAATAGACGCGAGCGCCAGCGATTACGCTGGAATCTTCGACGAGTCATGTATAGATAGCAGAAGTATTTGACCCGTACTTCCGATTTTCGACAATCGCCGGCTGTGTTCGCCGCTATCGTGCTTTGAATATAACTTGCTTTTATGGGCACAGGTTCGCCCAACAAAATTTCGTTTCGTGATTGACAGTTGTCGCTACTGCGCTCTTCGTCTTCACTACAACGAGACAATACGAATATACTGCGATGATTGATATAAAGATAAAAAAGGAAAAGTGACGTCTCATAAAATTTGACGCCGATCCTAACAAAGTGGGTATAGGTTATATGCGCTTCCGCTACGCCGAGGTAGGTAACAAACAAGCGATATTTATTTTTCTTTAGGTGCGTGAGTGTGACAGTGACTTCACATCGTGATAAGCGCGTCACATGGCCAAATCGGTTATACGTCTGCAAAAATAAGGCCCTTTTCGGCATCCCACGTCACTGTGCACAAATTCTGCCAACCAATAGGATAATTTTTGCAGTAATCTGCTCAAGCATTGCTTGGGTGACATGGTTTTCTAAATTCGGAATCAGGTAAAAATAAAAAACAAAATGTTTGCTCGTCGGTGTAGTTTTGAGCAGGTCGTTGTGCCTCTCCAGCGAAAACTGATCCGGTTCTAAGGACAACGATGCATCTTGCCAGAGAGATTTGAAAACATGGAAAGCGAAGGTCGTTATTGTGAATGGGACAGATATTATGTTGGCTTGTATTCGTTCCTTTCTTCCTATTTGCTTTAAATGCAGCGGCCGTTTCTAGGCCGATCTCCCGTTTTGGGTACTTGCTGCAGAATGGAAATCATCATAATCATCATCATAACGGGGTGATCATCTCAAAGAGCTAGTTGACGTTCGGAAGATACGGTACCGCCCGCTTCTCGGCCGATGCCGCGTTCTGGGCATCGGCCCGCAACGGGACATCACGTTCTATTGAGATCATCATCACGAAGTAGATTCCAACTTGTGCGTTGGATCTCCATAATCGTTTCAGCTTAAATCTTGCCAGGGGGTATAGCCGTGCATTTTTGTACTCCCGATTCATCACTAAGAAACTCTTGGTAAGGATGCTTAAACCTTTCCGAAACATTGCGTAAGATTTCATCATTAACGATTCTTCAGTTGTACTAAGTTCATGGTTTCAATGTTTGTTGAATGAAAACCTATGGTTGATTTTCCTAATGGGGCACGACAATGTTGTGGGGCAATTAAATTAGAACATCTCGCTGACTTCCAATCAGGTAATGGCCGCAGTAATCAAAGAGCTAAAGATAAAAAATGTAGATAAATGCGAACAAATGTGATGAGAAGGACGCATATAGGAAGTTAAAAGGATAATGATTTACACTGAGGAGACAGCTTCGCATTCACCGCATCGTGCGTCCGCAGAGTGATCCCTATATCGAAGGCGCAGACAGTCTTTCACCTAACTTTCACTGTGGGCTGTGACCTTGTCCACATGAGGTGCCACAGCGGACGAATATCTTAACCCATTTCAATTGGCCTGGCGCGGCGACATCGTTTCTGGCAGAGCCAGCGCACTCCTTTTATCCCAAACACGAGCACGTCACAGTTGCCGCTAGTCTTATCAGACCTCGAATGCATCAACGGGATTCGTACGTATCTCTCGTTCTTCCAAAGCATTCGCTCTAACACCGTCAGCAGCCGCACAGTCAAGATCTTCAGCGCGGTCCTGTGACGTATTGTAAGGCTTTCCTTGACGGGCGCCTCAAACTCCTCCTTTTGATTCGAACAACGTAACAATTGTTAAGCCACGCAACGTCGTTTTTCGAGCTTCTCACATAGAGCTTCCCATCCGTGTGTACGTGAGGGGGTCGGCAATTCTCCTGGTTGCAACCGCTTAGATCTGATGGCACCGACGCATACGGGTCGTGCCCCCGACCCCGAATGCCTTTTCTTATCGAATAAGGATTCGTCGAGGCCTTCATAGCGCACTTCGCTTGGCGCTGATTGTCAGCAGCGTCGCTTTATGCATCGCGTCTCGATCCCATTTAGCGTCTCCTTGGGTAACAGCTTCCACCACGCGCCTCCACCGGCCGCCTCAAAGGCGTCGTGGTTTCATACGGCATGGAAGTCTCAGCCGCCTGCTCGGGAAGTTGGCGGGTTGCGCACTCCATTTGGAGGGTGCTTAGAACTCTCAGCCTTGAAGGCGCGCCGATATTCGTGTTAAGTGTACGCCTGTCCGGATTGCTCTCGATTCATCGCCACTTCTCCAGACAACCGTGATGGAAGCATTCCGAGTGTACACACTCAAACAACCTTGCTGTGTTTTGTGCTAGCCCTGTAGTCGTTTTTGCAGCGGTTAAACGTGCTGCAGAGTAGGCATTAGGTGAATCTATAGGCGCTACTGTAGTCTAGAAAACGAAATACGCGATGTGAATGCTCCTGAATATGCTTTGGCTTCTTATTGCAGTGGTGGGCTGGCAGCCGTACGCTCCTGTCCCCTTGTACTCATCCACACCCATTTACCGAGCCCTCCAGAGGCCCTGTATGAATTCATGCTGACGTAGAAGAGATAAAGTTGTCTCTCGCGGGCTATATAAGATTTTCGGGAATTACAAAAAATTAAGTACATGTATAGTGCGCCCGTCCTACCCATGCGTCCTGGCTTGATGTTGGTTATATGCGCAGTCAATCCGGCTAGCACATATGTGTCAACTACGTAGGCCGCCAGAATGCCCTAGTGCAAGACCCTTTTGCATCATTCGTGAAGGCTTCAGCGTGCTATTGGGCAAAAAGGCAGGGAGATTAAATTAGCTTCTTTAGCTGGATACCGCACCATGCCAAGGGTGGGTAGGAAGCAAAGAGAGCGAAGATGGTGGGCGAGTTCAGGGGATACTACCTGTCTATACAGCCGGCACTCGTCTGTTTCCTTTAGGTATTACAATAGGGCTCACATGACCATCTGGAGCGACCAGGGGTAAGGCCAGGCTCGAAGACCTCCGCTTCGTTGTAAAGTCAGTTTTCCAGTTAGGTCAGAGGGCATTTAATGCTGAGACTGGCATTGTACGTCGAAGCAGGAACAGTGGGAATCGAAGTGCCCGATACTCTCTTCACATGTTCAGTTAGCCCACGTGATGGTGAGTGAGTGCTCAGAGGAAGGAAAAAAGTTCCGTCAAATGGTCCTCTATTTTTCCCCTGAATTTATTGTGAAGGTTAAGAGGGATGAGCAATACATTGATGCTGGGACGTTAGGTTGCACAGAGGAGACCTAAGTCCCTAGAAATTGAACGTCCGCAACTGCAGCACCGTTTCCATTGTTTACCCCGCATTCGTCAGCCCTGATAATGTCACACACCGTCACTTTTGTATTCGCAGTGCGCGCATCACGAAGTTTTGAAGGCGCCGCGCTAATGAGTGTACGCGCTTTACAACACCGAAATAAATCTGCAGGCACCGTCACGACCTGTTTCACGCGACGCATCTTGTTCACGCAGCGTAGCTTTACAGATTTGCGCAAGCTGCTTAGGGAGGCCGTAAAGAAAGAAATGAAACTCAGAGGAAAAAAGCTCACCGCTCGCTATAACAGTCCATGGATGATGGAAACGATATGCACTCTAAAGCATGCTGACGGAAACGCCATTTCTTGCCCCGTTCAAACCGCAACATGATTCAAACTTAAAAAAAAGAAAAAAAATCGCGTCCCCATTCGGGCAGCCGTCGGCGGCGACACGCGCCCCTCATTTCCATTCTGTTTCACTTTTTCTCTCGCGAACACGTGTCAGCCGTCGTGCATCTACAGTCCGTGCGGGACTGCAGTCACGCTTGCAGCGCAGTCTAGCACTCCCGCCGCACAGGCCAGGCAACGAGCGCGGCCGTGAGCAATAGCGCTGCGCATTTTGTCGCGCGCCAGGGTAAAAAGTTTGCTGCTCGTTTCCCAAGGCCTAAGCCTATATCGAACCAAACTGTCGACCGCAGTCAAAAAAAGAAAAAAAAGACAAGAAAAGAAAAAGAAAGAAAGAGAGAAAGAAAGAAAGAAACATGGATGCATGGCGTGCATATGTGCCTGTGCGAGAGCGTGTTGCCTCTATGCACGCGCGCATACCCGCGTGCACGTGCCAGCACGCGTGCGTGTGCGAGCATGTAGCGGGCTGAGCTCCAGGCATTTCCGGCTGGCCCACCGCGACGCCGCGCAACCTCGCGTGGTCGCACATTGGGGCCGGTCAGCGCGATCGGCAGTGATCGATACCCGCCGGCCAGACTCCTCGCCCTGCATGCCCTCCGCTCCGCTTCCGTGGAACGCTCCGCCTTTTAAGTTCAGAATGTTTCGTTTTTCACCGACGGGTGCGTTAACGCGAAGAATTCCAGGCCGCCGTTTTGCACAGTAGTGCGCCGTTAGTTTCAGACTTCCTTGTTTTGCTTTTTTTTTTTCGTTTTCTGTCTGTATTTCATTCCGCTGCGAATGTTTCGCTCTGGAGCTGCTGAGCGCTACCGTGTACCAAGGTTAATAATTTCTGTGATTTCCTTCGTTACATCGCTCGTAGGTATATAGTGTTGAAAAACCTGTGTAAGTAAGGGGGTATAGACGAGGGGGATGAGTGGTGGAGGGTTAAGCGGGAGCGTTATGTCAAGAGTAACGCTGAGAATGACAAAGAACACCCAAGTCCGTGAAGGAAACCTGCTGAACAGACAAAATACAAGTCGTGGCTGCGACGGGCGATCTGGATGGTAATCCCGGCACCACGGTCATGGCAAATGAGCCGACAGGACTCCAGAGAGAGCGAATGCAAGACGAAAGACATGGTCTCGCATGATAAGCCGTTTTCAGAATACCAATTGTCCGCTCACTGCTGGTGAACAGTGATTTTAACGACGTAATTACTTCCTGCAGTGGTTTCGAGTCACCAGGATTGCCTTGTAGCAGTTTAGGCTTTGTCACGGGCATGTAAGAGGCTTGACTAAACGTGAGCTGACTGAATACAACGCAACCAGGGGCAACTAAGCTCGCAAGCCTGGCGCCAACAACGGGCACGATTCTTAAGCGAAGCCTCGACGGCGCAAAGGCACGACCAAGATAATCGAGTTCAGCGATGTCCTTGAGTCTAACCAAGTTGGTTTTGTGTCCAGCGCATTATAGTTCTTTCTTTACTTTTAGAAAATTTTTTGGAGAGAGCAGCATTTTCCTAGAGAGCACACAGCAGCATGAGAAAGAGACACTCACCTCCTTCAAACAGCCTCATTTTTCGAATCCACACACGCGCGCTCACTCCTCCTCCCTGCCCCTGGCGACATAAGTGAGAGCATGTAAGGAAAAGAGAAAAAGATTGACCGACGATTACGATACTCCCTAACGCGACATTTGAACGCAGCTCTGCGGTGTTTTCATTTCGCGATACATAGAGGCAAGTAATTTGAAAGAGACATGTAGCAGAGCCGCCAATTGTCGAAAAACTGATCTGCGGGTCAAGCGCTCAGCTTTTATACGTGGCTCGTCGAAGGTTCCAGTGTAATCGCTGCTGCCGCGTGGTTTCCAGAAAGCACTACACAATTCGCGTCGCGCATGCAATCAGATTACAAAACAAACGCAAACCACGACAATCGAAACAAGCGCGAACGAGACCAAACCGAGCAAACCAAACAAGCGCGAGCGAGAGCTGACGCGAGCAGACGATAGTACGAAACGAGCGGTCCGGTTGAGACCAGATACGAGTACGCATCGAGCGGTTGGGCGGGTCCGCATGACACCAATCTCCGGCGCGGACATCACTGACGAGGCCGCTGTCATTGGCCTCCGCCGTTTGTGGCTCGCGTCTTTGATCTCCCATTCCGCGTTCGTTCCTTCGTCTTTCGCTGTGCTCGTTCACTCGGTTATGTCGCCGCCGCCGCTCGCCGCAGAAACGGCCACTTATGAGTTGCGCTCTAAAAATAATAAGATATAGGCAAGGAAGGAAGGAAGGAAAAAGTGGAGAAGGAAGGCAGAGAGGTCAACCAGTTTAGCTTAACCGGTTTGCTACCCTACACATGGGAGCGGGAGGGGGGGGGGACGAAAGATGGGGAGAAGAGATAGGGAGCACATAACACGGCGCAATAGGCAAAATGCTAGACTGATAAGCATGTGGTGATGAATTGATTAGCTCAAGCAGGCTATAGGTGACCATTTGTCACGGCGTCGCTCCAGAGGAATGGCAATAATTCATCATCATCATCACAAAGGAGTTTGTGTCAAGCGACATCGCAGTCGAATGACTATTCATGAATGTGATGAGGGCAAGGCTCACGCTACCTATAAGAGAGATTTCTTACCTTCGAAATCACGTGATCCTGTTTCGTTTCACATTTATTGCTTGACCTTCTTGCTTTGAGCCTGCGCATCTTCTGCGCTTGGTGTCTCGAGCGCTGAAAACATAAAATCTGTGGCGATGGACAGACGAGGACTGTGGCCTGTGTTTGATAAGATTTCGGTGCAGTTAGACTGTTGCAGCTGCCGTCATGAGCAGACCGTTCCGATACCCATAGAGGTCACGTCATTGTCAGATACTAGAAAATGATCGCTCTTATTTTATTTCCTTTCTCCTAGCAGAAATGAAAAAAAAAACCAACTAAAAGAATCAACGCGGATTTTCACTTTGTAAATAAGTCCTGGTTAACCTCTTAACCTTTCATTTTTTTCTCTCTCCCTCCCTCTAAAAAGACATGACGAGAAAGGGTAACTTTAATGGGCACAGACGCAAGAACAGTCATCCATCAGTTTACGCGGCTAACTTCAATGGTCAGCACTGGGCTTGAGAGTAACTGCAAAGGGGGAAGATAAGAGGAGGGAAATATTAAGATAGAGAGAGGAAGCATCAGGAGTTCGTGTCGCTGACGCAGTGAAAATTGTGAGCGCTGTGTCAAAGATGGTCGCTCAGTCCCATTGCCTTCAGGAATCGCATAGCGCTTTTGCGGTATTCTGCACCTGCGATACACGCGAGACCATGGCCCAAGATGGCGTCCAATTAAATCCAAATAAAGAAATAAATAAATAAATTGGAAAGGGTCTTTCATGTAGGGAGATAAAAAGTTTAACTAAGACCTGTAGCTTTCAAGAACACTGTGAGCGCTTACGTTGCCGACATCGCCATATTGTGTTCGCCTTATTGTGTCTTCTTTCGCTCACCTCCCGCCGCAGAAGTGCTCGTATCTTTTTGTTATTTAGGTTCTTTCATTCACAACCCACAGGAAACCAAATCATCATCCCAGCCCATCGCTTCCTCCGCCACACGCATCTTAATGCTGTGTATCTACCACGCACCCATTCCACTACGTATTAATGTTATTTTTCTCTACGCACAGCCCTGAATGGAATACCCTTCCTTCTGACATCACCATCATGACTCACATTTCTCCTTTCAAAGCTGCCATCGGAGACCATCTTTCAAGTCACAACACCTAACCTGACACGCCCTTTTTTTCAATATGTGCCTACCGCTGATGTAATGTCCCGTTTAGGGACTTTTGAGGTATAATGAATAAATAAATAAATAAACAAATAAATAAATTAGAAAGGTCTTTCATCTAGAGTGATACAAGGTCTCATTAGGACCTGTAGCTTTCAAGAACACTGTGAGCGCCTACGTTGCCGAAACCGCCAGCGTGCTCGTGCCACACTCGCCACGGGCCAATAGTGTCCCGCTGCTCCCAGCTCGAGTCGAGATACAGCAGGGCCTTCAGAGATTCCCGGTATGACAAGCAACGAGTGCAGTCGCGTATAAAGGTGTTTCGCGCAAGTCCCCGAGAACGATACACGCAGTAATACGACAAGGAGAGTCTCGCTTGGTGACACACTGCGTGAGTTGGCAGATCGACAGTGCAGAGTTTCGAGCTATCGAGATAGCCAAAACCGCATTAAACATTTTTCTTCATCGGTTGTAACCAAGCCCGCTGAGCGTTCGTCGGGTACACTTGAAGTATAGCAGAAACAGCAGTCGCAGCATGCTGCCGTGCGCGCCTGATTCCGTCGTCCGGTATTGCAGCAGTGGCGCACGCGTTCTGCAGTGTGGCCTCGAAGATCCGGGCACGATAAGCGACTCGCTGGGGGGCGGCAGCGCTGTTCGACGTTAGGACCACTCCCCGCCTGCACGCATATGCCGACGCTCGTTAAGAAAACGCTCCGAGACGTTACCTAACGTAATCCTCCGCGCTGCATCGAAACGACGTTTCTCGAGGTCGCTGCATTGTTTTGACGCGTGCAGTAATGGAAAACAAAATGGAGCCCGGTATTCCTACTCGGGGCTCGCCTGATGCATGCTTTCTTTCGTTAGCGTTTTCTGTATTCAGCCCTTCGCTCACGCTTATGCACAGAAGGAAAGAAAGAAAATGAAGGAAGGAAAGAAGGAAAAAAAGAAGGGATGCAACAAAGAAGCAAATACGTCCAAGAAACAGACAAAAATACGTGCAACACTTCAGCATCGCTTGGCCACGTAGTTGTTCTTTTTTTTTTTCGTTTTTCCTCTCGTGCTGGGTACCACATTGTCCGCAATCTGAATGGGGGCCTCCGCGTCTTTTTTTTTTTTTTTTGAGCTCTTCTCGGCAGTGTTGCTTTTGTCTCAGCTTACGGAAACACAGCCGAGCAAAAGGCCCTGCAGCAACTCCTGTAACAAATGCTGTATACCGTCTGAATAACTAAAATATTCTCGTCGCCGTGTGGCTACAGGTTGGAACCAAAGGAAATAAGAAACGAAACACGATTAGGAAATAAGCGAGCAGTGCGCGGGCCACGACGTATCATAACGACCGAACCGGCGGCTAGTTGAGTGGCGCTGCGGGCTGGCATAGAGTGAAAGCGACGGCAAGACGTGATTTCGAAACGGCGCCGGGCCGCGCAGCGTAAAAAAATTTGCGCGCTCCACTTGTTCGCTAGGCCGGCAAGCAAAGCGGAGTTGATAGCATCGTGTTGTTGGCATAGACGCCGGTGATGTCCTCGGATTACTTCGCCTGAACTCATAACGAACGGCGCACGTTTGCTCGCTTCACGCGAAAAAAATTGTTTCACCTTGACGGTCGTCCGAAACCAATTGGCAATAAATTAATTATCAAGTTTTTGATGCGTCCTAGACCGCAGGCACAACGGACACCATAAAAGAAACGCAATTTTACTCTGTATTTCCCGCCTATAAACAGAGTTGCGTAAGCATTCAGTTTTCCACGTGCCATTAGTAACTGAAATTCTAATATACATTTTTCTAATATCATTGATGAATGCAATTTTCGAATCGAACCAATTTATACCAAAGAACCCGCTAAAGTTGACTAGATCACGGTGGATGATACCAATCAGGGGAACCGAGGGGCTCTGTACTTCAGTAACTCCTTGAATCCAATAGACAATGAAGACAGGGAAAGAGCATAAGCGGTAAATGTTTTTTCATGTACTGCAGGATTGATTACGTGCGATGGTTAAACGTATAAAAATCATCATATCCCTGAGAAGGAGAAAAATGAGATGAAAGCGGAGGAAAAGACAACTCGCCGACGGTGGCAGCCGAAGCGATAAGAATGTGGGCTTCAAGAAGCGAATATTGTGGGGGTTCAGTTCTGACCGGTGGGAACATTTATTTTTCTTAACTACGTTTCCCTTTTCTTCCGTAAAGAATATGAAGTTTATTACAAAATTAACCTCGATACATAAGCAATTGTGTAGTGCCTAAGCAAAAGTGTTAATTTCACCCAAGGCTTTTCTTCCTGGCTTTGCGGATGGTACGCTGGCTATATGTAATCGTTAAATGATATTGACAGTTCTAAAATTTCAGGCACTATTTTATTTCCCGCATCGGACTCTAAGCACGCGCTCTTACTTCTTGGCAGAGCACTACTATAGGATAAACATGGGATGCTGCTTTATTGAAATTCACGGGACAGTGCTTTCGAGAAGAAATAATGAATGCGTGCGAGGCACGAAGAAGGGCCAAGAGTGCGCTTATACCGCGAGGCCAGCTTCCTCAATCCCGTTTGTCTGCAACGAGTGACTGCGCTTTGGGCTGAGCGCCGTCAGGAGCCGTCAAGGAGGTCAAGGAACTACAAGCCACGCTGGCACGCCGTAAAACCCTGGAATGATGTCAAGTGTCTAAATCAAGCTCCCGCAGATCCATTCTTAATTTTTTTTCTTTAAATTTTGGAATCAGATAGGAAGCCCCGGTAGAGAGGCGGGAAGCAGGTCGGGATTATTCCATCTGCGCTTGGTGGCCTTTCATTCAATAACTATATCCACTGGTATATCCGGAAGAGGTTGGCTGGGTCGGAAGAAACGGCGGAAGTGCGAAAACGCCAGCATCCGTCGACGTGGTTGCTTGTCTTCCTGTCGCTTCCCTTCCAGCTTGCAGCAATGCGGGCGCGTCGTGGCAAAAGAAAAGGGCAGCTCGAGCAGCGTCTGCCCCGTTTCCGTTAGGTGGCTATTTGCTTTCCTAGTTTCCAAGTTAGTTTTATCACTCCACCAATTTTCTTGGTCGTTCATGCACAGATCGCATACACAGGTACGGTGTGCAAACCAGGAAACCTTAATTATTATGCAAGCACGGAGAACGCGCCCACATTTGTTGCTAGTGGTTATATATATAGCTTTAATCTATAAATGGTCCACCGTAACTGGCGAGAGTGGATGCGAGGGCTTGATATTTGTAGGCAGTTGAATGTGGCCCTTCAAGTCGTCAGCCGCCGCATGTTCTGAGCGTATCTTTCTAATAATTAAGGAAGCCCGCCCTATACATGCTACCACCACTAGACGACCACGGAAGTCAATTCTAAACGTTCAAGGTGGAAAGGTTGTTGGTAGGTATATCTTGCATTCATATTGGTAGCTCATATACAAGACGACATGTAGAAAAAAGGAAGCTACTAAATATGCCAGCTCTCAAAATCGAGCGCTAATCTCTGTCTATTTCGTTCCTTTGTGTGCGTGTTGTCTTCGGTTTCGCTGTGCCAACATAGATGCAAGTGTAATAGAATGTAAGAGAAGCAGGCACGATACGTAACGCGCAGTGCAACGCCAGTCGTGCAAGGGCAAGTTACGAAAACTTGCGCGAGTCAAGTGCGAAACAACCTTTTGTGTGAATGGAAATGTTCGGATAAGGGCTATAGCGAAATTACATCCGCCCACCTGCAGAGAAGGTTAACATCTAGTGAGCCTAACTAGGACTATGACGCAATGATATAACTTCATGTACCTGCTTTCTTAATTTAATGCAAACGGCTGGGCTTGGAGGAAATAATAATTGTTGGAGAGAGAGAGAGCAAAAAAAATAATAATAATAATTTCTTATTATCTCTCTTTATTATGAAACGCAGAGAGGTTAACAAGACTGACTGTCCGGTTGGCTACTAAAGGCTCGCGATGCACGCCTTTTCTCGAGACTTAAAAAAAAGAAACATACTGATTCGTCAGGTTTTGTATCGCTGGCCTCCAAAGAAATGATTTCGACCCCGGAACGTCGGCAAGAGTGAGTACTGCTCGTTACACAGTAAAACAAAAGGAGTAGCGCTGCTTCCTGGTTTAAGGCCCCCGCACGTTATCTACGAATATTCACCCCGGCTGATACGCAAAGTTGCGCTCAGTCTATTACCAACGTATCAAAAGTAAGTGAGTGGGCGCAGTGTAGAACCAATGCGCCGAAGCGTGGGTGACGGCGACTATGGGTGACGGCCACTACAGCGACAGTACATGAATGTTCAAAGTTGCACGTTTCGTGACGGTTTACCGAGTAAGTTAGTGAATAGCAATAATACATCTTTGCTACAAGCTATTGCAAAGTACAGAATAGGTTCCAAAGCTTGCGTGAAGCAAAAAAAAAAAGAAAGAAAAAAGGAATATATCGCAACTGAGGCCACCCGCGAGCGATTAGGCAGAAAATAAACAATCCTATAGTGACCTCGACCAGGAACTTTATTGAATTAGAAACACGACAAGCCGTTGGTTCAAAATATTTTCCACATAAAGAGAACTAGGACCCAAACACGCAGATCCTGACTTATTTTACAAGCGGGAAGTTTGGAAAGCTTGGAATACATTTCTAGCCCCGCTTTTAGTGCAAGCACAATATGTACATTGCGCTGTTTGGACAAGGCATAATGAGCTTCGAAAGCGCTTAGATGTCCTCTGATGACCATTCACCGCGCCCAGTCACCACGCGCGCGCGCGAGCACGCACGCACGCACGCACGCACGCACGCACGCTCGCACGCACGCACGCACGCACGCACGCACGCACGCACGCACGCACGCACGCACGCATGCACGCACGCACGCACGCACGCACGCGCGCGCGCACGCACACGCGCGCGCTCGCACACGCGCGCGCGCGCGCGGGTGACTTCGGACTGGCGTCGCTGGGACCAGGTTCTGAGAATTGTCTTCCTCAAGGAGACAATTGTCACGCTTTCCAAGCGTGCCCCAGAGCATTTTTTGTGTGCACCAAAACGAGGACAATCGCGCAGAAGGTGCATAATCGTCTGTTCGCATCGACAATTTCTGGCCAATCCGTTGAGGAAAGAGTTACCATTTGTGAATGCTTCTGCAAGTAATGGAAGACATATGAGAGTTACGTCACATCGCGCTAGGCGGTGCGGAAGGCGGAGTTTTAGATGGGGACGCACGGAATCAATAAAGGTGGTTCTATGGAAGGGCAGGAGCACGCACGAAGAATCTTGCATATGACGTCATGCCCATGCTACCAGGTTGAGACAGCAGGTAAAAACGAAGAAAACCTCACAGAGCAACAGGAGAAAGTAATGCATTGAAGTCGCACCATGTAGGCTTTGAATGCACATTGTGATATTGTGTGGCTAGGTAGGAAAATACAGTTAACGATGACAGTGCTGCTCAACGATTGCTGAAGCTCAAAGCCTTTTCTTTTCTTTCTTGTCTCAAATTCACTATCTCCATAAATAGAGGCCTATATCGTTGTAACTCTTTGGGAGCTTCACAGATAACAGCTCTATTCTGAGTCAACTGTAGCAGGCAACCGATTTACGAAAACATAAAAAATAAGAATAATAAAGGATATTTTGGGAGGGATTAAACTAACTTTGAATGACTAAGTCATAAAGTATATGCTAATTTCAACAAAAAGGACTGGTCTCTACTTTAGCGGTGTCACCGCCGTTGGAAATCCTCCTATATGTGGGATCCGTTAAGCTGAGCGACATGATATTGTAGCGCAAAAAATACCGGGAGCGGTAGATTAGCAGCGAGAGACAGAGCAGAAGGAAAGACGGCGTTACACCAACAACTGTTTATTAAGCACAAAACTTGCTACATATACATCGCGCACGCACGCTCGACACCAGGGGGCGGCAAAGAGCAAAGGATAAGTCATCCTGTATGTTACAGACCTAGCAATTTCATTTCCACATCATATAGCGAAACACATGTTTGACTAGCACAATCTTGACCACTGTTATGAATATGGTATGCCTCCGGCAGTTCCCGCGTGGTTTTATTTTTACTCCTGCCAAGGATCCTCATTTCAGAAAAAGTTGACTCATAGCAGCACGAATTACTGTATATGTATATGTATATGTATATGTATCACACTTTGTGTGTATAGGCAGTTGTGAGTGTAGCGCTGTCTTCGTTCCTGCTCTGTCTGTCGCTGCTAATTTTTCTTTCCCGGTATTTTTTTTTGCGCCCAAAAATCATGTCATTCTGCAAGCACCAACTCCCCGAAAAAAAAAAAAAAGTTATTGTAAGCTGTACGCTCGCCCTTTTTTCAGTCCAATAAATTAGAGAATGAAATTTCTTCAAGAGCCAAATTAAAAGAAAGAGAGAAAAAAGACGTATACATATTGTCGACATTTATATGCGTCGGCTGTTTCTGAAGTAGGGCGGTTCCCCCAGCACCCCAAATATACTGCTGTTCGATGAATGCGCAAAAATGGGACGCTAAGGTTACGGTTATCTTTAAATTTCTTCAATTGCGAAGGCGGGCACTGAATAGGAGCACGCGAATCAGTATGCGTGATAAAGAGAGAACCCAGTGGTATTGCGACGCTAGCATTCAGAGCACCGTGCCACGCCCTAGACGCCAAAGTGAATTGACTTTTGTGTGGGGA
This sequence comes from Dermacentor andersoni, assembly GCF_023375885.2. Classification (NCBI taxonomy): domain Eukaryota; kingdom Metazoa; phylum Arthropoda; class Arachnida; order Ixodida; family Ixodidae; genus Dermacentor; species Dermacentor andersoni. The sequence continues at coordinate 137,713,812 of NC_092816.1, read as the reverse complement.
AGCTAGTTCACGACCTCTTCTTTAGCAAGCCCGACATCGTGACCTCCGTAGTTATTGTAAATATGTAATTCAGCTCGATCCTTCGTCTGATGTTTTCTTTTCCGCTATGAAGTAATACGTGATCGACTGTGGCAGCCTTTCTCAGCAGCATCGTCTATCTGTGCACGAACATGCCTCCTTATCTCGGAACAGCTTTTACCCTCAGCACCTCGAATATCGAGAGCACTATGGCTATATGTATGCACAAGATTTGCACAAGAAGGTACCCGCGCCTCTGTGTAGTGCGACTTGATCAGAGAATTGTTCGACGTTTCGTGGCAGTGAAAGAAGTGAAACTCCAACAAAATGAGGACACAATGTCGATATATGATTTACCTTAATGCTATGTATGAGCTTTCGTTATTTATCGTATTATCGTCCTTTGAATTGTCGGTAAATACGGCAATATAGGCGTTCAGAGTATGGTTATTCGGCATACGGCTGTCATAGTCGCGAAGGCAAGACAATGTTTCACGTACAGAGAAAATAAGCATGTACTGTTTGCAGATAAGCGTTAGGAGAGGAAGGAGTAAGGACACTCCACACAAATTCACTTGCACCATTCACTGGCATAGGGCCCACGAAAGGATAACGAAAACATTGTTGGCGCGCTACATTGGTAACGACTACATATGCACGCCAAATTTCGACCTTTCAATATTTAGATGTGTATGCGTTCTGTGCACTAATCATACAGTCTCGCCCATTTGCTGACGACCAGACAGCTTGTATAAAAATCACTTATTGTACTTGTGAATTAGCGTCATTCTTTGCGCATTCCATGTAAAATGAATACTATAGGTCAAACTCAAAACGTAAGTCGACGACCATACCAACTTGAGAAATGCAAGATGAGCCTGTATTCTAACGCAAAATGGTTACGTTGGTGCATAACTTAGCAAATATTCGCATGATGCGGTTATGCATGGCCTCCGAGATCTCATTTCTCTGGACTTATTTTCGGTCTTACTAGCGTGATTTTCGACATCAACGATAGCAATGAAGGGTAATCGCCCGTGCCATATTTCATTTTTTTTTTGGAAGGTGCCTGAAGTGGACACATGTGTGCGACAGTCTTTTCTTCACTGCTACTATTTCTTTACTGCTGTGTTTCTTCCAAGTTAATTTCGTGCTTTCGTTTTTTAGAAACCTTTCCTCTATTGATGCCTAGCCTAATTTTAGGTTGTGCAAGCTTCCTCCTCTCATTCTTATTTTTTTAATTTCATAAATAAAAGCCCGCTTCTAGTTACGTAATTTGACGTCAATGTTCTGGTAAACTTAAAGCTTCTGGGTGCCTAGTACACAAAGGCGGAACAACAAATGTAATACTGACTCTCTCGTAATGGAGTACATGGGTGAGGTAGGTCTGTTTCGTCGCAAACTGCAAACTCTTAGTTTTTTGTTCTCAACTCCTTCATAAGTTTCTTTTCTTTCCTCTCGTAAAGTTCTCACTGTGCCGCTTACAGGGACTTAGAATGAGTACATAGCACAAACGCCGAAGTGACAAACTCAGAAACGACGCTTGTACCTTGTCACTTCGTTGCTACTGATAGTGAATGTGTTCACAATTTAACTTTGTGGCGCGCTCATATGAACACGCTCCATTTCCCGTTCTGCTTTCTTTGAAATGAGCTGTTACTGGGAGTTTCATGCAATGCCTGTAATGTTGTGCTTTTTCCTGCTCTACCTGCAAGGTTTTTTATTTATTTCTCGCGTAGTGAATGCAGTAAAAATCGTCCGGTAATGCCAGTGTTTGTTGGCTTCTTATGAAATGTCCGGTAATGTGGTGACAGACGTTCACGCATTGCTCTGACCATGTTCACCCATACTTTGCGTGCAGGCTGTGCATCATCTATGTACGTTATTTGTCTAACATTTCCTTTCTTTCATTTCTAGTCTTGTATTTATTTTTCATTTCGACATTTCTCATTCACTAGGGTTTATTTTTAATGCTTAGAATAGCCGGCTCACCTGTGACCCATTTTCCCAGTATCACATCGTTCGATAAACGATAACAACAAACACTGAAAATGTACACATTGCTGGCCGATCTCTTTCGTCTTGTCGCAGGTCCTCTGCTGCTGGCTCGCAGCTGAGGCCAGCGGCCAGCGCTTCCAGCAGCAGCGACTGGAGCAAGCGACGACAGGGGGGCGCCCCTTGCAGAAGCAGGAGGAGGCCCCGTACTACCGGGATGCCCTGCCCCGATCGGCGCCGGCCGTGCCGCGCTACTACCCCCCGGCGCCCGTCCACTACGTGAGCATCGGCGAGAAGCTGGACGGCGAGTACCGTTTCGGCTACGACTCCGGCAACGGGCCCCTGGGCCACAGCTACCGCCAGGAGCTCCGGCTCCCCGACGGCAGCACCCGCGGCTCCTACGGCTACGTGGACTCGCGAGGTCACATGCGCAGGGTGCACTACAGCGCCGGCAAGAACGGCTTCGTCATCCTCAAGGACGAGCGCATCCTGGACAAGGAGCCCCCGAAGGACACGCTCCTGGGGAAGGACGAGTTGCTGACCACCACGGCTGCACCTGCAAAGGTTCTAGTCTAAAGCTGTTATGATATACTGCAAAAGACCCGAAACTTGGGCGAGTTGGTGCTTACATTCATCTTCAGAAAAAAAAAAAGCGCAGAAAACCTGAAAAAAAAAAAAAAAGAAAACCGATGGTGTTTGGTAGCTTTTCCACGTGCAATTTTTGTGGGCGCTTTCTTTGAAGATCTTTAGAGTACAGGGCGTTTAAGATATTGTGCTCGTAATTAAAAAAAGAATATGAGGTAGTTAATCAATTTTCTCGTTATTTCATTTACCGCAGGGTCATATATTCCAAAATGGGAGGTTACAAAGTTATAAGTTAGCCCATGCTTGCATCATCTTAAGGCAAGTGCCTGAGAACCAGTCCTCGTGTAGGTCTTGTGCGTGATAAGTGGTAACTGCGGTGACGCACCTGTCACCATAATTACTAATCTGGTAGGCCTCGTTTAGTCGTGCGTCATCGCTTACGTTGCGTCTTTCTTCTTCGTCCTTGTTGTTTAGTTCGTGTTGTAAGTAATAATGCAGACGTACCGACTCGCCCAGCTAGCTACCGCACTTACGCACATGCAGGACAATTGAAACGCACGCAGAAAATAAGTGAAACCTATAATATACATATAAAGAATCTTCTGTTACAATGGTCGTCCTTGCGTGCTTTTCATATCCTGTCCCGTTCTTTGTGCTTTTCATCTGTAGGTTGCGGTAAATCAGTTCTGTGGAACTCCTGTGGTTGGAAGAGCATTCATAGAAGTGAAAAATTTTCACCCATCCGCGAGCAGCTTCAAAATAGTTATCGGACGCTCTGATATCGCTCTGATATCTGCTAGCCTCCTCGTTAGCTCAGATGGTAGGACGGCTGCGCCGTGAAGTGATGGTCCAGGGTTTGATCCCCGGACTATCACAATTTTCTCCCTAAACTGCGAACCTTTAACTTTCTGAGAAACCTGTATGGGTTTTGGTTTTGTGCTACTCTTGTACGGACGACAATGTTTACCTTTCATGCTCCATAGATTGTATCCACAAATCGCGCAGTTTTATGTAAGTTGTTATATATCCAGATAAAGTCAGCGGCTAGTTGGCGTGCCAGCGTGTCGTTTCTGCCTTTCAATTCCTTCGCACCCTCTTTGGAGCTAAAGGCAGACATACGAATCGTAACTACCTACTGGCCCTAAATTTCAAAGCAGACCATGCATATTTGTGACTGTTGCTTTTCCCTTCGCTTCTGAGCTTCCTCCTCTTGCTCCAAGCAGGCTGACGAGGTGCCGCAGCGACAGCAAGAGCTGCTGCCGCGGGCGCCTCAGTTCCAGGAGGAAAGCCGCCACGTCGAGACGCAGCAGTCGCCCCGTGCTCAGCTGGCGCCCGTGCCGCTGCCTTCGAAGTCGGCGCAGGAGATCCAGGCCGAGTACTTCCGCAGCCAACTGTTGGCCTCGGCCACGGTGGCCCGCGAACGGTACGCCGAACTCGACACCGCGGCTCAGACCGCCGTTGCGACCGAGGAGGAACCGCCGCAGCAGCCGCTGCCCAAGCCCCGTCTCGCCAGGCCTCGCCCGCACAGGAGGAGGTACGGACAGCGGCAACGCTACGACGTCGGCGGCTATCGTCGCCAGGTGTACACGGGTCCTCCCGTGATAAACAAGATGCTGCTTTCCTACAACATTGGCACTGGATACTACTGAAGAGCCTTTCGCATATAGGAGCTCATTTGCTCTGAAACGTGTAGGAGTACTTGCATCCGTGTATTCAGTTAGTCTGGGGTCTTGTCAGATCCCAGACTAACTGAGCTAGGTGTATGCCAAGCTGGTTCCGTTAATTTAACCCGTTCTACTACTTGAGGCTTGACAACGAAACTTTTGATGTGGTACTTCGGGGTCGGAACGAAACGCGAACGCTTTTGGCGTGCCCGCGAATGTGATGTGACATTGATGGAAAACAAGCTAATGCGTGTTTCTTGGGCATTAACCGTCAGGTGACAAGCAGAACTCACGCAAGCTGATGGCATAGGTGAATTGAAAATCGCGGAAGAGAATGTATTTAAAGTCGCATAAGTTCCTCAGGTATTATCTGCTTTGAGAGCGCGGACGTCGCTGCCACTAGGCTACTCTTGTACCGGAACAATGGGTTTTTGCCTTTCCATATCCTCCCCACTGTAATACTAGCTGCAATAACGAACAAAAAGCTTGCTGATAGCTGTTATCTGAGTGTCCCTCGCAACTTGATTCCTATGAACTGTGGTGCAGTGCAATGGGGTCCTTTGATCGAGCTAAACTATCTATAGCTTCTTGTTTTTGAAGCGTACACGTTTTATAGTATTTCGCACCGAGTGACGTCAGGTCGTTCTGGTCATTTATGAACTCCATTGTTGAGCTCCAGTCTTCAATATTGTTGTGACACGACAGACTGTAACAAGCAGGCCACGAGCAAAAGACCAGGGGGAAAGAAGTAGGGCATCTGGTTTTAGGGCGCAAGCTGGTTTACATCTTAGTCGCTGGCTGCGCTGCTTTTGCAAATTCACCATTATGGCATTTTGGGCCTGCTGGTACGCCAAATTAAAGGTTTTGAATGGTGCAAGTGCGTGAAAAGAATACGGGGACGGACAGAGCGCTGTTGACGATTTAAATATTCTCTTTTGCCAGGGTCTCTCCGCACATGATAATATGTTGCCACCACTTGAGATAACGCTTCTTTGGTTTCACTCTCTCGTCTCACTAAGAACCGTTAAGAAGTCACTGTGTGAAATACCATACTCTAACGACCAGCCGGCTATTTTAGACGCTATCGCTACAGCTTACATAAGTGTCAGGTTTAAAAAGCAGTCATTTGGCCAATTTTTCTGAAAATACTTTTTTTTCGCCGACCTATACTGGTTGTTTTTAAGCCTTGTATAAGGCTTAAAAACAACCAGTAGATATATAGCTAGATAGATAGTAGATAGATAGCTTAGAGGCTTGAACCACGGAAAGTGATGGAAGGTAACTATTGCTTACACGACGTTTCGCAATTTCGGTGCCCTAAACCTGAAGTTACTTACCATGGTCGCTAAGTCTGGCGTTGCTAAGTGCGCCGTTCTCTGTATCATTATTGTTTAATGACTTTTCGGCAGAACTTCGATGGCCATAGTTTGGCATAGAAACACAGCGCAATATAGAACGAGCCCAGAATGCTACAGCTATCCAGTGCGTGATCACAGACTCCATTCAGCAACTGCTCGCAACGCCTTAGAGTTCCTAGGAGTTCTGAGATTCTGTAGAAATTAGCACCCTTTCTTCATACTCCTCTAACTGTGACCATAGACAACGAGATGAAATATCAATACTTTGTGCCAAAGATGCGTCAATAAAGGTCCTGTAGACCCCCGCGTCTGTCGTCTGAAAACATACGCTGAGATGAACCAAAGACAATCGAAACCTTGTGGAAAGAATTGTACGGAAAGCCGGATAATCATGCTGACGCTGCCACAAGCTTGAGTGTTTGCTAGCCGGATGTTCATACACACATAAAAAATCTATCCTCATCGATTATCGATGTTCTGTTACTGTAATTTGCTATAGCAGCGAATACACTCATGCCATGCTAAGTTACTAGCACGATATGGTTACATCAACATAATATTAAAAGAACACCAATAAATGATACTGAAAAAGATACTCCAGTGTTCACAAAAGTGTCTCATTTCTCCTCCGATACGATGTTGCGAGGTAAGGATGGGCATGATTTAAGCATGAATGCACGTACGCATGGTAGACATGAACATTTATGCATGTTAGCACGCTTTGAGGTTAATATAGCGACACATTCAGTTGTTTTAGTTCCGAAAGGTGTGCATGACGGGCTATTCCAATAAGCAAGAAATCAATAAAAGAGCGATGTTCTTGCGTCAAGCAAGTCGCCTTTTCTCCGTTTCAATGATCGATGACGTCCCCTGCCTAAAAAAAAGAAAGAAAGAAAGAAAGAAGCTGTTCCAGTGACGTGTAACCTGCGACAAACCTAAAGCACCCCGTGACCTAAAGACGCGACCAGCAAATAAAAGCTGCATTCAGCACTTGCGTGTGCGTGACTTGGCAGAGATTCTCTTAAGTCTGAATTCTTCTGGTTCGAAGTAACTTGAGTTTCTTGTTTATTTTTTGCAGTTTAAACAATTAAAGATCTGTTCCTCACAACTGTACAACACAGTCGTATTTCCAGCACACTTTTTCATTGTAAGCTTATTCAAAAAATATATATATACGTTAGTATTTTTAGGTGGCGCTCTATGACTGCTTATTATTTCCTTTCATAGTGCCGCAAAGCTGAGGTTATAATAAATTAAAGCTGCGACATAGGATACATCTGCTGTTCACGCTCAAATAATTCACAGAGAATTTCCCGGAAGAAAAGGATGTTACCATAAGTACAGCTTGTAGGACGTATATCTGTCCGACGCAACTACTGATGTTTTGCACGATTGAAGCAGCATTATTTGGCTTATTTAAAGCCCTTTTTTATATTTGACTGTCAGTGTACTGCACGCTAACCTAAAGTGTAATGCTTTGTTTTTTAGTGTTGCAGAGTACAATGGAGTCCGTTAAACAATATTGAATTTCAGTGGCATAAGTATAGCAGATCCAGGAAGCGAACTGTTCGCTTAAGGTTAGATTTTTTCGTTATTATTACGAGAACGACAACACTTTTTTTCAGTCTATTGTTGCAAGGAAGGTCTGTGTAAAATTAAGCTCCCGTGACACAAATTATTTGTGTAATAAGGCCCCCAAGATCTTGCATTTGGGAAAGCGATATGGCTGTAGAAAGCAGCGTCGAGACGTAGAGGATTATCTATTATCTATTCGCATGTGACGTAATAACGAATTCATAAATTATGCATATCATATAACAGCAGCTGAGTGTACCGCTGTCAAAAATGATTTTGAAAAATAATGGACGTGTAGTGCAAGCAAAAACTGTGAATGACGGTTAAATATCAATCACGCTAGTTCAAGAAGGCATGCAAACTTTTTATGCATATTTCCTTATGTATATATATTTAATCGACTATGGTTTTACGCTACATGTTGGCTTGCACTCAGGCGCTGTTGCATACGCTAGTGAATTGCGGGGAAGGGGCGAAGGAATGGTACTTGTGAAAGGAGGGCACACTGATTGGACAGCCTGAGCGCTGGAGGTGCAGCCGGCACACGTTTATATCCGCATTGAGGTTCTTAATTGAGTTGCAATTGAAACTTTACAGGGACAGCAAAAAAGAAATAAAGGAAACAACTAGTGCTCTGCATCGACTTTAAATATCGGCCGCTGTTTGCTATCCGACTTTACCAGAAATCGTGGTTCATCACAAACGCCATTTACAGAAGCTTCGTAACTGTTTCCATACTTGTGGCACCCAAGGTGATTGCAGCAGGAATTTGCGTAACCTAGATATGTAAAAACATCTTCATTGCAATTTGGAAGTGAGATTAACTTTTGTTCATGGCTCTGCGTTTCTTCCCCAGGAAGCGCCCAAAGAAGACAACCACCACCACCACGACCACCACAGAGGCTCCCGCACAGGAGGCGAAGAGCGAGGAAGCTTCCGGAGTGGAGGAGCCAATAATTGAAGCGGCGGCACCAGAACCTCAGCCTTCGCCGCCTCCTCAGCGCACCTCTCCTATACTTAGACCCCGGAAACTTCACCGACCACCCTTGGCTCACCTACCCCCGCAGGGACAACGCCAGACTTCAGTGCAAGGACCACTTCCTCTTCAGCCGCCACCTTTGGAACAAGGACCGCCACTGGCCCAGTTCCCAATACCGGAAGTGCGACGACCCGCTCAACTGCAGCGGGTGGTGACCGAGCAGCAAGGGGTGCCTCAAGATCAAAGGCCCACCCAAGGTCACGGAGCTCCTCATGTCGTCCAAAGGCAGCGCCGACCTCCTGCAGCCGCAGCACCCCCACCGGTTCAAGAGCGTCAGCCACAGGGGGAGAGAGACATAGAAGTACACAGGGCGCCTCAGCGGGTCTTCGGTTCGGCACAGCGTCACTCTCAGGTCGTACGTGAACCAGAGGTTCAGCGAGCCCCACCTGTGCGGTCCGAACCAGCCATCGAGCCCCAAGCGCCACCACCGTCTCTAGTGGACTCACCCCACGGCAATGCGGGAGGAACAACCTTCGGATTCGGCCAGCGGCTTAGCGGGAGGCGCACTTCGCAGACAATTGTGGCTCAGTCCGACCAAAGCCGTGACCCCGATGTCCAGGCGGAGGAGCGACCGACTCCGTCACCGCGCCACAGGAGCCGCTACCACACAACGAGGAGGACTCGCCGACCCACTCTGTCGATAGAGTCCGAGTTTCCCGACTTCCCGGTCACCAGGGCGCCGCACCGAGCCGCTGCCGGTCTGCCTTCCAAGAGAAGGCGAGTGAAGGTTTCTAGACCGGTTCAGCTATCCCAGATTTCCCCCGCGGAAGAAGTCACAACGCCTGCACCTACAACAACGACAACTCCAGAGCCTCCGCCGGCTACGACTACCAGCATAGCGACACCCGCTACAGCTCCAGTAGTCACGGTGGCTTCTACGCCTGGACTGGTGACTCCCGTGTTCCCTTCGGCTGAGCAGTCGTTCTACAGAACACACGGCCTCCCGCAGGGCCCTTATAACACGTACGGTGAAGGCGTCACGTTGCCTCAGCGACCGTTCACTCAGCCTTCTCCGTTCACTCCCCCAGTCACCGTGGCAGAAACGCCGACGGTGACTCCGGCACCAAGAGAAACCCCAGCTCCCGCAGATCGGGAGCCTGATATCCCACCGCAGAGGACTGTAGGCCGGCCTATTGTAGATGTGCCGCAGCAGGGACCACAGCTGGGACAACCGGGAGCATTCCCACTGCACCCTCAACGCCAAGTGTTTGGACACTCCTCTTTGCTGCCTGGACAGGCTCCACCCCACCTTAATTCTCCATTCCCTCAAAGGCCTGTCTATCAGCTACCGGGATTCACTCCTGGACAAAGCCCTCCCGGTCGGCAGCACTATTTTCCGCCCCTTGGAGCACCGTTCGTGCCCCGAAATAGTACATTTGTGCAAGACGTTCCGGTGCCAGGCCAGCCGAGGACGGTGCTACCAGAAGCGGCTGCGGCGCCGTCTCTTAGGAACAGGACATCTGAGGCATTTCCCCTTCCAGTCCAACGAAGCTTCGTTGACACCTCCGCGCAAGGCGGTTTCAGACAGCAAGGGCCGGCGTTGGCGAATCCATACTCTTCTGTACAACCCGCTCACGTGTTCGGACCTCCTCCTGGCAGCGTTCCTCCTTTCGGTGGATTTCCCGGCCAGTATCCCGGGGCTCAATTCCGCGGTGCCCCACCACCGGGACTAGTCGATCCCCAGTTCCGCGGTCATACACAGCTGCCACTGCCGAACCAGGCTGCCGCCGCATCCCAGACGACGCCGAGTCAACAGCAGAATAGTTTCGTCACGGAGGCGACGCCCGGTGTAACTCAAGTAGATGATTTGCGAACGACGCCCTTATCGTTAAGCACGCCTTCTACACCAGCTGAGAACCAGTACCTTGATGATGTTGGGACCACCCTGCAGCTGCCCACCCCTGCTCCACCTGCAGCGCCCTCGCTATCCACGCTCAGGGGCGACAGGACAACGGCGGCGCCATTCGAGTACCAGACGTCGAGACCTTCCGTCCTACAATACCAGCCTCCATCGCGACCAAGCGTGCAGTTCGCTACTTCGCCTGCCGTGCCGCAGTATCAGACGACGCCGAGGCCGACGCCGCAGTTCCAGCAGTCTCTCGAGCCGCAGCAGCGAACAACTTCTCCAGCTCCCCAGTCCCAGCCGGCTGCCCCTGAGGCGCCGCCTTCTAGCCAGAGCCATTTTAGGCTCGGCGTCCCGCAGCAGCAGCAGCAGCAACAACAAAACACGATCGGTGCGCAGCCGCAGTACAACACCATAGGAGGTACACAACAAGGCTACGACCCCTACCAGCAGCAGTTCGGAGGCGGATATCAAATTGGAAACACCCTGTTCAGCCCTGTACAGCAATCGTCGCAGGACCTGGGAGGAGGCTACCAGTATCCAGATTCAGGTCCATTCCAGGCGCAGTTTGGAGGCCCCTATCAACCTCAATATAGCACTGTCGACGACTACTCACAATACCAGTCATCCGTTGGCCTAGGAGACATCAGAGGTAGTGGGACAAGTCAGCAGGGATACAGGGCAACAACACCTCCCGTCATCGACAGAACATTGCTTTCATATGACATCGGGGTTCCTTTGAGGTCTTAGTATCCACGCTGCTTCATTTCTCGACGAAGGCCGGTAACATAATTGTACCCTGTGCTCTGAAGTACATGTACAAAGAGTAATAACTGAGCAGTTTCGGTTTTTCAACCCTTTGGGCTGCTTCTCTTCAAGATATGTTGCTCGGTCGCCAATTTTTTCCTTCTACGAGGAGACAAACCGATCAATTTTCGTGTTCACAAATGTGTTTACGTGCAGCTATCATATGCACTAGTTTATTCTACCGTTATGTTTCGTGGGTGTATCATTTGGGTTCGAAGAAATAGTGATTAAATCACTTCAGTATTGCTGACAGAGTGCATAGAAACGTCAGGTACAACGGGCGAAACACGAATTTTATGTTCTGCAGATAAGGGGAAGTTTTGGTTGATATACTTTATCTTCTGGCAACTGCATCCTCAAAGAGATAATTTTCAGCTCTCCTGCTACTGCCTGGTACTACAAAAAATCAGAGCAGCTGACTTGACGTGTGAGAGCATCGGTTAGACCGGAAGTTGTATTTGTGAACGGCATTTTTTTTTAAAGCCACTGGGTTCGCGTGTGCCAATAGCACCATAGTTTGGGCAAGCTATTTGAGCGCAGAACGATGCATTTTATCCTGATGTGAACGTGGAGATGTTGTGGTAGGATATGCCACTGCCGACATGTCTGACAGGGTTAGTAAGCAAATCAGTTTGTACCACAAAGAATATAGAAACATGTGACTGTGCCATCTGTTACAAAGAAGTGTAGCCATGCAGACCGTGGCCAGCATTGACGTGGAGTTTTATGGCACTACTGATTTTTCTGGCAGGTGCCTAATTTGAGAGCACAAGGCCCTTCAAACCCAACATAGCTTTAATTAACCGCTGTACCATGGCCACACGTGTCGCTAGTGTAAAAAAAGTTTTTCCACGATTCCTTAACTTAATAAGTCACACGACCATTTAAAGACGCGATGTGCACCTTCGCGTGTGTGTTCAGCTAGCGCTATTTATCTCCCTTCTTTTTCTCCTTTCGCCCCTTTATTCCGCTCTTCTAGCATGGATAGCAAACCGAATGCGCGTCTGGTCAACTTCCCTGCATTTCCCTGTTCGTTATCTCTGTTTGTTATCAAGGCAGGGCAGTGCCGTCAACAGCTGCGCCACCGCAAGGTCCCACGTCAAGCACTTCTAAGACAGCGATTGCTACCCTTGTTCGTAATCGACGGCACACACAAAAAGTAAAAAAAAAAGCACTCAAGTTCGTCGGCCGATTAAGACTTAATGTTTTTTGGAAGTGCAGATGACGCGACAATATTTTAGTGTTGGGTCCAAATGTGTGTGTGTGTTCACTCGTGTTGCAGCGTGGGTAGATATCACGCGCAGAATGCATGCACCTGGTACGGGCTAAAGGTGTAGCATCCTTACAGCAAATGCGCGATTTCCAGCAAGGTGGGAAACACGGTGCACAAATTCGACACAGCTTGGAGGTTTGTTTGTCTGCCCGCAGTAACATCCTCACCCCCCCCCCCCCCACCTCCCCATTCTCCTCGTGCACACACACACACACACATGCACACACGCACGCACACACATTTTCTTGCTTCCATGTTAGCGGTCGTTTATGAATATGTCGGTACGTTGGGGAAGCTCATGAATGAAGTGCCTTTGTTCACAACTATTATCTTTGCCTCAATAAGTAGTTCTTGGTGAAAACTGATATGTCAATGTGAGAGATTATCGAATGATTGTTTGTCAGTGTGTTTGTTGCTACACGTTCATATGTTTATGCTTTATCTATTGATGCACTCCTAATCACCCTGTTCAAGGCATTCTGTTTTTTATTTCTCCGACAGCTGGTTGTTATTCATCCTCGCCTTAGATATCCATTGCCTTTTTTTTTTCTTCTTTCGTTCGGCAAAGCAGCAGTTGCACGGAGCACAGTTTTTATGGTCAAGCTAAAGAGCCGTATAAATGTCTATAATTATGTAATTACGGTATAGTTTTATTACGTCTTTGAAATGCCAACGATACACCGAATTTGGGGATGAAATAATAACGTGCAAATATGTCATAGTTTTAGTCATTGCCGAGTTCGCAGATATTCTCGCCGCATTTTTGGCATATTAGTTAGCTTTGTGAAACAGTGAATGCCCCCTGGTCGATTCTGAGCGGGTTCGCTTCGTGGCGCTGCTGAGAACATGCATAATTAAGGTTAACTGAATCAAATTACATCAAGCTAATCAAGATGCTATTTATTACAGCGGCAGAAACGATTAAAAGACTCTGGAAGTGCAGCTCAGCTGAAGTGCCGCGCATTGAAAAGGCAGTTCGGGAGTTTTCAATACGACAGGCTCTAGAGGCAGGTACATGATATGACCTAACACAAAGACAGAGCATAACAAATGGAGCATAAGCAGATGCGAAGCCTTGCTTAAGGAAACTGTAGTTCCACACGAGAGTTCCAACGTGCGCTTCTTTTTGATACGCCTGCAATAGTAGGCCGCTTATCCACTATAACTGCCTTACGCCTCATTTTGTGGTAGCAAAGCAGACTGCACCTCAAATTGCGAACAGCGCGTACTAGAGCCCAACTTTCACGCCAGGTAATAGCCTATCATGACAGTCACTGACCCAGTGAAAGATACAAATAGGGTCACCGAAAAGATGTCTGACGGAAGTGCAATCAGTTAGCGAAACAAACGCGTGCTGGTCTCCGAGGAATCGAAGTAAGCTTATCCACATAGACGAGTGAAATTTATCATATGGAATCAGACGCCTGTAACTTTACATACGCAGGAAGTTGAACGAATGAACACAAGCTATGTGGCACCTTTGGTTTATGGCACACATGGCACACGTCGTTTGTGGATTTTCCGTCGAAGCCAATGCCCCAAAACAGACTGCTTAATAAGGACGATGCTGCGACTTTTGTCTTTCGATGTGCACATTTCTCAAGGTGATTTGTATCTTCCATCTTTCTAGCAGGGTACGATTCCTCTTTTGCATTTCCCGTTTTTTTTCACTCGCCATATTGCGAGTCTTTCGGGAGTGCGCGTATGACGTGGCGTTTGATGTTTGAGAGGTTTATTTGACGCGCTTGTGTAAAGGGTAAAACCTTGTTTGAACAGACTGATGACGCATTGTTTACGACAGATAGGGACTGTGCTGCTTCCTCACTTAGCAGCTCGCTACTTGGCTAGGACCTCATGGCGTTTGCGCCATTTCATGCGCTATTTATAAAAGAATAATTTAACAGGACCTACTCAGAAATGAAGAAGGCGCGTGGTTTTGTATTAAATAATAAAAGATCATTCAATACTCCCTGAGCCCTTATGTTAAACAGCTTTGTGTATGTGTACCAATGACAGTGCACTGTCGTTTCCGAAATATTCAATGGCATGCCGCATCGGCCACGTGACAAAGAGGAAAATAAGAAAAAAAGAAAGGCCTAAAGTAATCTGCGAGTTTTCTAAGCTCTTCATACCGTAACAAAGGTCATCGATGAAAAATACAAGATTTCTGAATTTGGTAATGTCATCACCGACCGACACAACAAAGAGCAATAGTGTGCGCAGTGAGAACTGTCGTACAACCGGTTGATATCGTTGCTCCGTGGAATTCGTCTGCGGACTTTACGGCGCTTCATTTGCTTTTGAGAATTCGTCTGCAGTGTACAATGAGATTTGAGCACGTTGAAAAAGGATTTAGGGGGAAGGTTTTGTTGTTTACAAAAATGGTATTATTACAGCTGTTCTGCTAAACGTTGTTTCAGGTTGACAATATATGTATGATGAGCTGCTAACCACAGCAGCCTTACACTTACTTACATTGTGCTCTGTCAAAGCATCTGTTGATAGTAATGTGCCTTGACTCATCGTTCTTTTTATTCAAGCGTTTCTTTACGTAAACGTGTGTCGAGTGCAGTATTTCTTGCCAAAACACGTGTACATATATATTCTAACCTTGCTTCACACTAGGTATAGTAATGGAAAAACCTATATGACGTTGTGACTGTGCTGTGTTTGTTATGACAAGGTTTTACTTTATTGTTTAAATAAAAAAATGTATTTGTTATGTCTGTGTATGTGGTGCAAATGTCTACGGATTTACGTTACAGTTACATATGTTACGTTTTCAAAACTTCCATTTCGCGAGCACGGGGAAATTCCACGCCAAAGAAAACATACGGGGTGTTTCTTTAGCTGCACCAAATTTTTAAAATTGGAAAAATGTAAGTCCCGGTAATGTTATGTTTACCATGAGAGTGTACAGATTGGCGGCCTCTATATACAGAGTAATTTCCGCACTTACATGCGTAATTAGCGAAGTTATGCTAATTAACTTCTTAATTATCAACAATATGTGGCTGCAGCAAATGGGGCCCGTCCTCGACATTACCTATCCCAAGAAACACATTTTGAATAGCGGATTTCATGTGGGAGCTACGCGAACAATTAATTCCCCTTGGGTGGCTCCTCGGAACCGAAAATGGCTTGAAAAAGAGCGTCTATGTCGGCGGCCCCAAGCCTTTCGTCACGTCTCCGAGGTCACCGCTGGCCCGGCCCGCGAGCAGCTTGCGTCATCTCCTTGCTGTCTGTGGCATTGGCCTAGCGCTTCAACGCCGACGGGCCGCCAAATTTACTTCCCTCGATGTTGCTGTATGTTCACCTCACTTCAAATTGCTTTGCGTGCTTTCCTGACCCTGGAAAAAAAAATACCTAAAGACTTCAGTGACCCCTTCGGCAGTCTTTTATCAACGGCGTGTGAAATGCACGTGAATGATATGTGTCGCAGTATTGTTTCGTTATCCAGTAAAAAAATGCTAACGACTCGGGAAGAAATTGTTTCTAATAATTGATAACATTTATTAGGGATGGAAACATCGTGACTTGCACGCAGAGGTCGTAAACGTATACAGGGTGTCCCAATGAACTGTCATTCACAAAGATTTAAAAAAGAGCAATGCGTTACTCGAAGAAACTCTAGTGCTTATTGTTTCCAGTAAAGTGGGAGTAGCTGCGAGTAATTTTTCCGTTACTGATGTTTAATTATGTCTTTGTAATTAATTATCTAAGTCGAGACGTACTATCCTAAGTTTCAAAAAGTCAATTCAATTAGGCATTTGTAGGCACAGCCAAGGGACATCTAACTTCAGTATTTTCAGCGACGTACTAGTTGCGTGCACATTTTTTTGCGATTGATAAATAAACCCTGGGAAATATGGAGAATAGCACGTGACGGCGCTCCCACAGGCATCATAAAGCTGCGCTCTCGAACAGGCTGCTTCTGAGTTAGCCGGGATGAAATAAAGGAAATAAAACAAAACAGCGTGATCGGTGTTACCGCGCCCCGGCCGAAGTAACACGTCGCGTTTGGTGTTAGTTAAAAACAGCCTGTGATATAGCTGTTGTCTTGGCGTAAATAAAGTGTACGGATAGTTCCTTTATTTTCTTTTCTTGCCACGAGACCTATCACCACCAAATCGAATTGACAACGTCAGTGCAAATGTTTTAAGGTGCGTTTTGTTTCGTCCCAGTCGCCACATCTTTCCATAATGAGCAGAAGCAAAACATGATCATTGCCTTGGAAGCTGCAAATGGCAACTAAAGGAAAGCCGCATATATATATGCCAGTCATGGAAGTATGGCGGTAGACCAAACGCATCGACTATCACCAGAAATTATGAAAACCTAAGATAAACCGGCTGCTTCAAGAAACAGCGGCGAAGGATTCCATCCTTGCGTCCTAGCATACGCACGGATGTTCTGCTATTTATCGCCTCAAGGTTTCATGCTAGCGCGCGGGACGTGGCCGACCAAATACCAGTTTCCAAGTCATCAGTTTGAAGGATTCTAAACGACGGCCTTTCACCCGTGCCACTTTAATCTGCGCCAATACTTAAAAGACAGGGACCTGTAAAATCGTCTGCATTTCTCGAATTAGGTCCTCAAAAATAGCCGATACGTCACCGGACTTTTTGAGCAACACCATGTGCACAGATGAAGCCAATCTTCACAGAAAAGCCCAGGTAAATTTGCATAATGCACACTATTGAAGTGACTGCAATCCACACTGGGTAAAGTGCAATCGGTACCAGTACCAGTGGCAGTTCAATGTGTGGCGCGGTATTAACGCCGGTGCTATAATCGGCACCATCTTCTTCGTTCACACACTGACTGGACAGTGTTACGCGGACGAAATCCTTTGAGTGACTGATGAGTTTCTCCGAGAAGTCTCGCTGTCACGTCTTCCACTTGTGTGGCATCAGCAAGATGGGGCACCCGCACACAGCAGAAGCCGAGCACGGAACTGGCTGGATGCGAATTTCCATGCGTAATAGATTGGAAGGCACGGGCCTGTAAATTGGCCGGCTAGGTCACCTGACGTCTCTCCTGTCGCTTTTCTTTCTTTGGGGTTATGTGAAAGATCGTGCTTGCATGATCGAGGTATTAGTGAGATTAGCTCAAGGCAAGGATAGCGGATGTCTGCCGTAGAATTCGACCGTCGGTCATCAAGAAAACTACTGAGGATGTGATAAAGCGGACTCAGTACTGCGTAGCTGCAGATGAAGACCTATTCGAACACGTACTCTATGGCCCTTGCGCCATAAAACTCCACACATCATCATCAACACGTACTCTAAACAGCATATGGTGTTCAACGGTGCTTATGAATTAATAGATAATAAGGGCACACTAAAATCTGATGTTTTCTTTCGTATTTTTGTGCAGGCATCCCGATTGCCAATTCGGCTCATTTAGAAGTGGTATATTTCCTTTCTTGAACGCATCGGTTTTGCCTTTTCTCTGCACGTGGGTCGCTTCTCGGTCTGCTTGTTTCGCTTTTATTTTTTGCCCCGGACCTACTTTTGCAGTACGTATACACTGTTATAAAAAATAAAACCGTCACTTTAATTTGGCTTTGGTCCGGAGCAAGTTTCTGGCGCGAAATATAGCTGCGTGCGCACTCGGTCGTTGCGGTGCGAGCAAAGCCGGGATTTTGAAACAGCTATTCCAGTTCCATTGCTTCTCGCGTTTTGTGCGTGGTCAGAGTGGCGCACCAGCCGCATTATCAAGAGGCTTTTGTTATCAATGGCATCAGTCGGCTTTGGGAGGCGGATAATAGGTGTGCGATAGAAATAAGAGGAAGCAGTAGCTACGAAACGGCAAATCTGCTGTTGGTGTTCCTTCCGTACCATTATCAAGCTGATGCACTGTCTCTTCGGCTTTGCGACAGGTAATGCAGCTGCTTTCAATCAGCTTGTTCGAGTGCGCTGCTTTATGATGTGGGCGGGTGAGCATTCAGATGGTATCTTTAATATTGTGTGAGGTTTCTTTGCCAATCGGGAAAAAATTGTATGCAATTAGTACGTCGCTGAAAACACAGCAGTTAGATGTCATTTGGGGGTGCCTACAAATATCCCATTGACACTTTGATAATTAGGTCAGTACTTCCCGAGTTAGATACTTAATTGTGGTTACCGAAATAAATCGCAGTAACAAAAAATTAGTGGCGGCTTGAGTAACGCTACTGTTCTTCTTTTAAGTCTTGGTGTATGATAGTTGGGCAACACTGTATAATTCACTCAGTAATCAAAATGAGGCCAAGCCAGATTCACTCGAAATCAGAATCAACATCAGCCATGCGCAGCAGCGCTTGTACTGGGACCCACAGAAAATAAAAAAATAAAGAGAGAGAGAGAGAGAGAGAGAGAGAGAGAGAGAGACTGCAGTTTCGCCGGTAAGGCGAAGCAGTATTAGTGATAGCCAAAGCATATGGCAATTACACAAAGGAAGATTACACCACCGAGAGACGCCAGGTTCTTGATGGTGCGAGACGACTCAGGCTGTGAAAATGAAGTGTCTGCTACTACGAGATCTTATAAATTCTCATATTCTCCGACAGGTGTGTACATATATATTGCTAAGGCATTTATTAGTAACGGGCGCAGGCGAATGGGTAGCAGTCACAAGCGTTCGGCCAAGGACAGCAACCACTAGCTCATACCGGTAGCGATGGTGATGTGGCGCAGGCAAGCTACTCTTCTTCGTTACAATCGCCCTCCGCAGAAAATGGCGCCATCCTGGTGGCTTAAGGTGACGAGACTACTATTCCGTCGTGGTACGGCTTAATGCGAGAGATGTAGACAAGTTCGCGGCCGCGATGGCGTAGGTCCGTCGATGGCGTGAGGGGCTCTACGATGTAATTGACGGAGGACGTTTGCTTCAGGACCCGGTAGGGTCCTAGGTATTTCACGACAAGTTTTGCGGAGAGGCCATATGTGGTAGCGGGTAACCGTGCCATACGAGAGAGCCAGGAGAAAAAGTTGGTGTAGAACGGTCGGCAGGTTGTCGGGACTGCTGCTACCACTGGTCCTCGGTGGAAAAAGAGCGGGCAAGCTGGCGGCATTCCTCGGCATGACGAGCAGCTGCAGATGGCGGAGTACTTTCGGACGCGTCAGGTGTATATGAAAGAATGGTATCGAGCGTAGTAGAAGGTTCTCGTCCGCATAGGAGAAAGTAAGGGGAAAATCCAGTAGTTGCTTGGGCCGCAGTATTGTACGCATACGTCACGAAAGGGAGAACTTGGTCCCAGTTTGAATGATCAGAGGCGACGTACATCGAGAGCCTATCGCCAAGAGTATATATATATATATATATATGGTTGAAGCGCTCGGTCATGCCGTTAGTCTGCTGATGGTACGCTGTAGTGGTGCAGTGGACGATTCGGCATTCGTCGAGTAGTGCCTTCAAAGCATCGGAAACAAAGGCGCGGCCTCTATCGCTCAGAAGTTCGCGAGGGGCACCGTGGCGAAGAACGAAATGACGTTACAGAAACGATGCAACGGTGGTGGCAGTCGGCAGTGCGGCTGTTTCAGCATAGCGGGTCAAGTGATCCCCTGCACCAATAATCCAGCGGTTGCCTGCTGGAGTGGAGGGTAGCGGTCCGTATATGTCTATACCAACACGATCAAAGGGCCGACTAGGGCAGGGAAGGGATTGTGACGGGTAGACTTGTCCAGGAGGTAATTTCCGGCGTTGGCACTGAGCACAGGAGCGAATGAACTTTCGGACGTAGTTATACATGCTGCGCCAATAAAATCGGACGCGTAGTCGAGCATAGGTCTTGAAGAGGCCGGCATGCGCGCACTGAGGGTTTGCGTGGAAAGCGTCGCTGGTAAGGTCACGGAGATGGCGGGGTATCACAAGAAGCCACTTGCGACCGTCAGAGAGGTAATTACGACGATAAAAAAAGGCCGTCGCGAATGCAGAAGTGGGTAGCCTGGCGGCGAAGAGCACGAGATGGTGAAGTGGTGGATGGATCAGAAAAGATGCTGATGAGAGCACTGATCCAGGGATCCTTGCGCTGCTCCGACGGCATGTTGCGCAGTGCATAAGATGGAAGTGTGGGATCAAGGGCGGATAGGCAAGCGCAGTCAGCGGAGACCGGTGAGGGAGAAAGGGCGTCAGCGTACGTGTGTTTGCGGCCGTAGCGGTAGAGAACGCGGATGTCATACTCCTGTAGCTTAAGGGCCCAGCGAGCAAGTCGGCCAGGTGGGTCCTTAAGGGTAGACAGCCAACAAAGGGCGTGATGGTCAGTTACGACATCGAAAGAGTGACCATACAAATAAGGACGGAATTTTCCAAGGGCTCAAATAATGGCTAAACATTCTTTCTCTGTAACTCTGATTAATTAGCCTCGGCCATTGTTAGAGTTCGGCTCGCGTATGCAATGACGTATTCATCAAACCCCGCTTTTCGTTGCGCGAGCACGGCGCCGAGTCCGACGCCGCTGACATCGGTGTGGACCTCTGTGGGGGCTTAAGGATCGAAGTGGCGGAGGATAGGTGGCGAGGTTAGCAGGGTGCTTTATTTCGTGAAGGCGCCATCGCAGGCGGGAGAGGTGGCGCTCGCCGGATGTTCCTAAGAGGAAGCATGCAACGACGACAATGGCGCGCCACGTGACAAGCACCACCACAAGCAAAACATATTGCGCGGTCATCGAAGGTAAGCCACTGGTGGGGGTAAGGTCCGAGTCGTGGTTGAGGACTCGGAAAATGCTGTCGGTCGGGTAGCGGCATAGATGGCGGCAAAAATGTCGGAGGTCGATGCATAGAGGGCGGCAAGACGGTTTGTGGTTGAGATCGGGAAACTGCTTCAGCGTAAGCGAGAGTTGCCATGACTGGTGTCTGCTCAGCGGCAGGAGGAATGGCTTGAGATACTTGCTCTTGAATGAAGTGGCGGATCGTAGGAGGCAAGCGGGTGGTGGTTCCGGGACAGACGGTATGAAAGACAGCTGGCGGCGGGCGACCTCTGCGCGAACGAATTCCTGAATTTTTATGAACAGAGCAGCATGGTTGCCGTCGGCTCCAAGGCTTGACAGAGGGCCGGCGGGCGGAGTGGGACGTCGGGTGTGAAGCCGTTGCCTGCGCAAATCGTCGTAACTCTGACACAATTCTATCACTTCAGCGACAGTGTGAGGACTCTTCGATAATAACATTTGAAACGCGTCGTTCTCAATACCCTTCATTATATGTTTGATCTTCTCCTCCTCTGACATCGACGCGTTCCCCCGTTTGCAAAGGTCAACACTGTCCTCAATGTAGCTCGCGAAGGTCTCTCCGGCCTTTCTTGATCGTGTGCGCAAACGTTGTTCTGCACGAAGATTTCGTACAGCTGGCCGACCGAAAGCTGGGTTAAAGCTGGTCTTGAAGACCATCCTCGAAGTGAGGTCGGCTTCATGGTTTAGAAGCCATAGTTTCACAACGTCCGTAAGTTAGTATGCGACGTTTCTCAACTTCGTAACATCGTCTCTCTGGTTATGGGCACTCACTCGCTCATAAGAGGAGATCCAACCTTCAACGTCTTTGTCATCTGTGCCGGAGAAGATCGGGGAATCTCGCTGACGCAAGGCATCAGCACCAACCAAGGTGGCTGGCGCCGTTGGAGGAGTTGGAGTAGTGCATGCGTCGTCGGGTATGATGGGGGGTAGAGTGCGACTCCGAAGTTCCAGGGTGGGCGAAACCCAGCACGTCCACCACTTGCTAAGAGATTCATTAGCAACGGGCGCAGGCGAATAGGGAGCACGCACAAGAGTTCGGCTAAGGACAGCAACCACGAGCTCATACCGGTAGCGATGGCGCTGTGGCGCAGGCAGGCTACTCTTCTTCGTTACAATATATATATATATATATACATATATATATATAAATTGTCGCGAGCTGTGTCGTGAACAACGGCTGCCGCGCAGACAACCAGATGAAAGAAAGAAGAAAACCACTTTAGCCAAGCTGCCGCGGGACCGCTCTCGAAAACGCGCCTATAAACCATATTTATCTGGTCATGCATTAAACACCTCTTGTGTAACATTTGTGACAATATATATATATATATATATATATATATATATATATATATATATATATATATATATATATATATATATATATTGTCACGTGATCGTGACGTGAGTGAGTGAGTGAGTGAGTGAATAAACTTTATTGTAGGTCCGGCGAGGACGCGAACTCGTCGCGCACCCGGCTAGTCCCACGTCGGGACCGGCAGGTCTAGCCCACCGGCCCGGTCGCGGGCACGCTGGACGGCCAGGATTTGCTTTTCTAGAGCGGGGCTACGCAAAAGCGAGTCCCCCTCCTCCTTGATGAACTTGGGGTATGTCGACCCACACTCCCACAGCATGTGCGCTAGAGTGGAGGTCTGCCCGCAGGAGGGGCAGGCGTCGTCGCGATACACGTCCGGGTAAGCCTCGTGGAGAACGGACAGACACGGATACGTACTGGTCTGCAGAAGCCTAAGCGAAACGGCTTGCGCCCTATTCAACTTGGGGTGAGGGGGTGGAAAGACCCTTCTAGACAAGTAGAAGAATTTAATAAGCTCGTTGTGAGTAGCGGGAGCGTCCCTGTGGCCGTAGGGAGGAGGGGAGTCGGTGCTTCTTGTAGAGGAAGCGCGGTCGGTGAGGTCACGCGCAGCCTCGTGAGCAGACTCATTGAGGTTCGAGGGAGCACCCTCGACCGACCCTACGTGAGCTGGAAACCAGTGGATTGAATGATGCGTGAGAGCATCTCGACTCGAGCTGCTAAGAAGACGAGCAGCTTGCTTGGCGATGCAACCCTTCTGAAAAGCCCTAACTGCTGTTTTGGAATCGCTATATATCTCGGATCCACGACCGTCTAGCAGGGCGAGGGCGATGGCGGCTTGCTCGGCGACACCGGGGACTGAAGTGCGAAGGGAGGCGCAGTTGGAAATCTTGCCGCTGGAGTCGACCACAACGACGGCAAAGATCTTCCCATCGCTGTACTCCGCGGCGTCGACGAAGCCTGCTCTAATGTCTCGTTGCTTGATCTGTTTGAGGATGGCTGCTGCTCTGGCCTTGCGTCTGCCCTCGTTATGGACGGGATGGACGTTTCGGGGCACAGGGGCCACTTCGAACTTGTCTCGAATGCACCTGGTTATCGGGGTACTGACCATCGGGAATCCCGCAGGTTGGTAACCCAGCTCTTCGAGGATGTGTCTACCTGCCGCTGTGGTGCTCAAGCGAGTGAGTTGCGCGCGTTCTTGGGCTTCGGCAATCTCCTCGGCAGTGTTATGCACACCCAGCCTAAGGAGATCCTCGGTATGGGTCCTGATGGGTAGCCCGAGAGCCCTCTTGACCACTTTGCGGATGAGAGCGTTGAGTTTGTCTCGCTCCGCTCTGAGCCAGTTATGCATAGAAATTGTGTACGTAAAGTGACATAGTACGAATGCATTGATAAGCCTGAGGAGATTGTTTTCCTTGATTCGTCGGTGCCGGTTTGCTATTCTGCGAACGAGGCGGAAAGCGTTGTCCGTCTTTGCGATGATCTTGCGGAGAGCCGTTCCGTTCCCGCCGTTGAACTCGACAAACATGCCCTGGACCCGAATAACGTCAACCCTGGGTATCACCCCCCCGTCACAAGTGCGAAGACTGATGCTGCTTTCGGAGACTGGCTTCCAATCTTTGGGTCTGCCTCCCTTCTCTTTTCTGTAAAGCAGAAGCTCCGACTTGGCGGGGGAGCATCGAAGTCCGGTGGGGCGCAGATACTCCTCGATCACGTCTATCGCCTCCTGCATGGATTCTTCGACTCTGCCCTCGCAGCCGCTGGAGCACCATAAGGTGATGTCGTCGGCGTATATGGTGTGCTTGACGCCCTCTACGCGTGCCAACCTCTCGGAAAGACCAATCATACAGATGTTGAACAGGGTGGGTGAGATGACGGCGCCCTGAGGAGTGCCCCGCCCTCCGAGGGGCACATCGTTGGAGCGGAAGTCCCCAATGCGAAGCTTGGCCTTCCTGTCCGTTAGGAAAGAGCTGACGTAGCTATGGAATCTGGAGCCGAGACCCAGATCTGAAATGGTCTTTACGATGAAGCTGTGGAGCACGTTGTCGTCAAAGAACACAGTAGCAATACTGTGCAAGGCAAAACTAGCTTTTATTGGGCGAATGTGTGCCCACAAAACAGGCTACACTTAAAGCACAACGAGAGCGGCGAACACAGTCGGCGATGGTCGAAAATCTGATCAACGGGTCAAGCGCGTCGGCTTTTATACATCAATCGTCGAATGTTCCAGACTAATCGCTGGGACCCGCGCGCCTTCCACAAAGTTCTATATTATTCGCGTCGCGCACACATGCAATGAGATTACACAAGTTTCGGTCACAGACAGTGGGTGGAACCATCGATAACATTCCAGAAACTTCCCACGCATGCAAGCGCGTCCTGCGCTGTGCGATAACATTTGTTAGGCGGTGAAATGTGTCGCCCGATAAAGACAAGTACACGTGTCAATATTCACACATGGGGTTCACATTCATGCATACATACATGGGGTTCAGAAAGCTGGTCGGGCCCTAGCCCTCCTCCGGAAAAATGAAAACTTTCTGCCTATGGCAATGTCCACATACTGCGTCAACATGAAGGTTAAACATACAAGGATGAGAGAGCGTGGGAAGAGTAGAACGAAAGCTGCATATGTCAACCTTGATTTATGCAGGACCTGCTACTTCAGATGGATTGTTTGCGTTGACATGAACTGGACGAGCACAAGAGAGCCAACTTCACAAAGGGTGCTTGGTTGGGCATGTAGAGGACAAGAAAAAAGAAACAAAGAAAGAGAAATGAAACAATAAAGCAAAACTAGGCATAAAGAAACATTCGAAGCCCCGACATAATCTAAAAGAATGTTCACAAATCCTGACTGGCGTGTACAACAGCGTAGTGTTTGGGGCTCGAATTGCATGCTCATTTGTGTCCCAGGGCTCTAGAAACTCACCACCTTCTCTTCATCCCCACATATCGAACCAAGTCACTTCTCTTTAACCCGCGACGGTATAGCGCTGGCAGTGACCCTGACGCATTTCGAGATCTTCTGACTTGCGTTACAGGCAGTGACAGTGGTGCGTGCTATGCTCGCTATCGTACGGTCTCAAGATTATTCCTGTTTCTTTTCTTGATCCTTTAGACTTCATTTCACTCCTAGAGGGCAGCTAATAGGAACTACGTCTAGTGAACATGGACAGTTGCCGAAATGAGCAAGATATGTTAAGATTATTGGTGAAAAAAAAAAAGGAACGAAGGGATGAATAAATTCGGGTCGTCACAGACGTAGGTAACTGCGCACTATAGAGATGAAGGTTTTGAATAGGAAAGAGAAGATCGAGGAGGCATAGTCAGAATCATATTCCTGGCAATGAGACCGCCAACCTCGTGGCTGGAGGTTTGTCCCGGCGACCCGACGCCAAGCAATCCGAGACCGACTGCATGCACCCTCCAATCTCGTGCCAAGGCATCACACAACATTACAAGCTAAACCGCAGAACATACCCTCCCCCACACAAGTCACTACCTAGACAGCAGGAGAGATTCTTCCGAGCTCTGCAAGTCAGTGCATTCCCCCACCCAACAAGAAGTCACCTCGTAGCCGCTGCACAATTCTTTCCGTAATGCCGCTTCTGCGGAGTACATTGATTGCAGAAGGTTGCAAAAAGGCACCACTAAATCCTCCGAATCCTTATCAAACCAACGAGACGTGGGAGAGAGCCTTGACGAGCTGCGAACTCGAGGATCGTTAACGCCTGATCGCCAGGACCGAGGACGTGGCCCGAGCCGAGTGAGTGAGTGAGTGAGTGAGTGAGTGAGTGAGTGAGTGAGTGAGTGAGTGAATAAACTTTTATTTGGTCCAGCAAAGCGCGATAAAACGCGCACCCGGCTAATCCCACGACGGGACTGACAAATCTAGTCTGTCGGCCCGATCGCGGGCGCGCTGGATGGCCAGGATTTGGTGAGAAGGATTGGGCCAAAGTTTGGACGATTTTACAATGTTACTACTATTGCAAGTGTGTCCGTCCCAACCCACGACGATATCTCCTCGGTCATTCCGCAAGTGGTTAAATAAGAGCTTGAACGCCTTAAAGTTGTTGACGACGCTCATGTCTGCCATCAGTGTGCATTTGATCATCGCTCTCGTGTGCCACCGGCCACCTGGGCACCTCAGAGTTACCGAGAACCTCGCAGGACCGATGCTGATCGTACGGAGAGCAGCAAATTGCACACCGCAACCGACAAGTCTGGGACGCCGACAAGATGCACCACAACGTTTTGTTCCGCGGGCTCTTCCCTCCTGCAGCCAGCCTGAGAGTACGTTTCCACCCATGACACCCATGTCACCGGTCTCACCCGCGACAAGCCGCGACTCCGGCATTTGCTACAGCTGCGGCGTGCCTGGACACATTGCTAGGTATTGCCACCGCCGCCAGCAGCGTGCTCCACGGTTTAATTCCTACACACTCCGCCTGCCCGCTGACGAGCCCTGGCTGTATCCCAGTTCCTTCCAGCGGCTGCAGCAGGGACGCGTCAACCGCAGTGACTCCCCCGTTTCCGATCGCAGCCTCACACCACCACCGACACGACAATGACGCTCTCCATGATCTCGTCGTCGCTCGTTATCACCGCCGCCGCTGTGAAACTAGCTGGTGCGACCGACGGGGGTGAGGCCACAACATGTTCATCTTCATCAAGACCCCCTTGTGTAAAATTGTTTAAAAACAAAGTGTGCGTTTTAGTTGACAATGTGAGGGCTTTTGCTTTAGTTGACACCGGGGCGGCAGTTTCTGTTATGAGCCTGTTCTTGAAAAATCGTCTTGGACAAAAAGTTATGTTTTCTTGGGATCGGAACGCTACCTTTCGTGGAGTTGGCGGGGAAATGTTACGCCTACTTGGGGTCTGTTCTGTTTCAGTTACAATAGGGGACCAGACATTTCGAAGTGAATTTACTGTGCTTGAACGTACAACGCATGACATTATTTTAGGAATTGATTTCTTGCGTGAGTGGGGGGCAACTTTGGGTTGTGGAAGTGGCGCGATTTCTCATCGCCGCGACGCGCGAACTTCAATGACAGATAGCCCCAGTGATGCCGCCGACGTTCTCTCCGTGTCACAAGAAGTGTGTTTGCCCCCTCAGACTACAATGTTTGTACCTGTGAATACTTCTCGCCCTCGTACAGGTTCTTGTTGTGGTTTAGCCGAGCCCGATTATAACAATGCGCTCAAGAAAAATGCTATAGTCCCTCCCTTCCTCGTTGTCACCACTGATGGTTGTACTCGTATGTGGACAGTGAACGTTTCAACCGAATCCATAACATTGCCGCTAGGACTTCAACTGTCAAGTGTTGTTGAACAAGCTATTGTCAGCGTCGGAACGGTCGAAATGTCAACTGCCGAAAAAAAAATCCGACCCCGATTCCAACCATGATAATTCTGCTAACTTTAAGCGCATGATTGACAAGTCGCTGTCTTCTAGTGACCAGTGTCTGCTGGAAGCTGTGCTCGCTCGCTACGCCACAGTGTTTGATTTTGCTCAAGCCCAACGAGCGTCCCATACACCACCGGCGTCTCGTATGCAACACCGCATCCATACAGGGCAAGCAACGCCAATTCGTCAGAATCCTACCACGTTTCACCTTCAGAGAGATAAGTCATAGCCGAGCAGGTCGAAGAAATGTTACAGAAAGGAGTGATCCAGGAATTATGTAGCCCTTGGGCTGCTCCTGTGATCCTAGTGAAGAAAAAAGACAACTCATGGAGATTCTGTGTGGACTATCGCCGCCTAAACACCGTCACAAAGAAAGACGTGTACCCCCTACCACGAATAGATGACGCCGTCGAGTGCCTCCACTCCGCGTCGTATTTCTCTTCTGCAGATTTACGGTCAGGATATTGGCAAATTCCCATGCACCCCTCAGACAAGGAGAAGGCAGCCTTCGTGACACCTGACGGTCTCTTTGAGTTCAACGTTATGCCCTTTGGCTTATGCAACGCTCCAGCGACATTCGAGCGATTTATGGATACCGTGCTGCGCGGACTCAAATGGGAAATTTGCCTGTGCTATTTAGACGACGTCAATATCTATGGCCGGACATTTCACGAGCACAATCAGCGCCTGTCGATCGTTCTTGACTGTATCCAGTAAGCTGGCCTTATTTTAAACTCGAAGAAATGTCATTTCGGTGAGCGTCAAGCCCTCGTACTAGGCTTTCTGGTCGACAAAGACGGCATACGACCAGATCCTGAAAAGATAGCAGTGGTTCGCGACTTCCAACAGCCACAAACAGTGAAAGATCTGCGAAGCTTTTTGGGCCTTTGCTCATATTTCCGGCGCTTTATCAAGGATTTCGCACAGCTTGCCTCTCCCCTCACGTCTCTCCTTCACAAAGACACCCCATACTTGTGGACTGCTGACTGCGAGTCGGCGTTTCAACAGCTGAAATTCTTGTTGACTTCTGGACCGGTACTGCGGCATTTTGATCCGGAGGCGTCAACTGAGCTGCACACTGACGCCAGCGGTGCGGGTGTTGGCGCTGTGCTTGTTCAGCTCTGCGATGGCCGTGAGCATGTCATTGCCTACGCTAGTCGGACACTTACAAAAGCGGAAGCAGACTACACCGTTACTGAACTCGAGTGCCTAGCAGTCGTATTCGCCATTGAGAAGTTCCGTCCGTATCTACATGGTCGCGCATTCACGATAGTGACTGACCATCATTCACTCTGTTGGCTGGTTGGGCTGTGTGACCCATCTGGTCGGTTGGCCCGCTGGGCTTTGCGCCTTCAAGAGTATAACTTTTCCGTTAACTACAAGAGCGGACGCTGTCACACGGATGCTGATTGCCTATCGCGTCTCCCTTCGCCGCACACTAAAGCTGAGGATGATGACTTCGATGACTACCTAGTTTCCATCTCTTCCGACTTTCCAGACCTGCGTACCTTCGAGAGCGAGCAACGTTGCGACCCTACCTTGAAATCCCTACGGGCAGCTGCACGTGAGCCAGCAGGAACAACACCGTTTACTTTTAGTAATGGTTTGCTGTACAAAAAAAAAAAAAAAATTACTCGGCTGATGGTCCCCCATTGCTTCTAGTTGTGCCCGAAAACCTGCGCCCTGCTGTCTTTCGTTCCATGCATGACGATATCACGACCGGGCACCTTGGCTTTGCACGCACACTACACCGACTTCTTTTTTTTTGCGATAAAGATTTGCCCTTAAGGCATAATTCTTGGAGCGTATATGTGTATTAGATGTGTGCTGTGAGGCCTGTGTTGTGTATGAATTGAAGCAGTGTTTTGTGGAATCTGTTGTCATGTATCCAGCGGTCATAGCCGGTTGTAACACTGTAGCGGAGGCCGGCTTGCAGTAGGAGACGCGAGCGTTCCGTTTGTAAACCCGTACATGTCCATATTAGGTGGTATGCATCTGCTTCCACCACAGGAACGGAGCAGTATGGACACGTAGCAGCCAGTGGTAAATGCGACCAGTTCCACCTTGAGACAACAGCCGGTGTAAGGACCACCCGGCCCGAAGCCTCCTAAGCACAACTTCCTCCGCCCTAGTAAGGTGAAGGGGGAGGGAGCAGACACACGGTGGCATAAGAGCGCGTGTGTCCTGCCGGAGAACATTTTTACGGGCTCGCAGCGAGTTACGGGGTTGGGGTGGGAGGGGAATAGGTGGAGGATCAGGATTAGGAGGGCAGTGTGCCTGCTGGTCAGCAGCAATGTTGTGAGGGTTCGCTGAATGGCCTTGAATCCAGTGCACCTTGACGCAAGTAGCTGTTTTACTATTCATAGTGTGTATTGTCTCGCAGATTGCCATCGTCTTATCAACCTTGTTGAGTTCCTGAATAGCCGCTAAAGAATCAGTCAAGATATCTAGTTGCTTGATGGTAGGCAGCTTAGATGTCGCATCTTGCACAGCGTCGTGGATGGCTTGAAGTTCCATTGCTAGAGCGCTGGCTTCTGTAGATAAATAGCGCTGGTGGCCGCTGACCGACTTAGAGATTTTTCTGGCCCAAGCTCTGGAAAACAACGAAGCAGTATGTCGCCAGCTGTACTGTTTGCCAGCGCCACAATCAAACAGCGATGATATATATATATATATATATATATATATCGAGAAAGAGAGAGAATATAAAGCGGTGAATCCCAGGATCCAGCCGTGACACAGGTCAATGAATGAAAAAAAAAGCACGGCGCAAAATCTAACAATACCACCTACGGTGTTCGTACGGTAGCCTTTAACAGATTAGGTAACGTTAGCCGGGGCACCTGTTAAGAATGGCCCACTGAGGTGCAAGTTTTGCCAGCCAGTTGTGACAGCGGCGTCAACTTTTCTTGGAAAGCCACCGTCATCCTCTAGCCAAACGGCTTCACTAAGTCTATTGTGTACCAAGGACAATGCGCCACGTCCGCCACTCTGCGTCGCGGAATTGCCGAGATGAGTTCGACGAACCAGGCTTTATCACTGAACACGCCACCGCCGATCTGGTCTGCCGCGAGCGGGGGAGTTGCCGAGAGAACGTAGTTGGAGGCCCTTTCCCACGCGCCTTTAAAGACGCAAGACAGTGGAGAACCGGAGGCCGCGCGGCGGTGGTCAGCTCGGGGAATAAGATGCGCCTTTCCTGACGTAAGCCCCGGGTTCTGCGAAGGCCGTCTGACGTCGGTGGGGACCGTGAACCTGTGCGGAAGTGTGCGTGTGTAAGCCCTCCCGCAGAGAGGCGGCTCGTCTACTGGTCGAACGTTTCCCTCACCTAGGGATCGAGCGAGGACCGAGTGTTTATAAACCGCTGTTGTGTGGCTGCTCAGTGTACTTTCTCTCGCAGTCATGCTAGACTGATGAACTGCAACGTCCTTATGTAGATACTGTAAATAAACCCATATTCCTCGTTCTCGATGAGAAGCAGTCCTTCTCATTCTGCTGTTATATAATATTTCTTGCAAACGGACGGGCTAGTGTTGTACTAGCAGATTTAATGTCAGTATGAAGATGATACCGTATTTGTAGCTCAGTCAACAAGCTATTTGCATGCTATCACTTCTCTACAATAAATGGCGATGACGGTGGTGGAGTGGTTATCTCCTAATTTATCCCTGTTGACGCGTGCGAGAAAAAATTATTTGTGTTCACACTCCTACCAGAAAAATTTAGAGGGCGCTTAAGCTTCTCCATTAAGAGTGGAACGCGATAGATTTTTCAAAGAGCCCTGACTGCTTGTCATGCTTCCAGGCAACCGCAGCTTCTTGCGATTGCGCATAGGCTAGCGCGATGGTGTTGTTGCAAGGAACTGAGCAGGCCGCACCGTTCGGAAAAGGGGTTTGTATTTGAGTTTCTACGTAACAGAATTATGTTTTCTGGTATATTCAAATTAAACTCCGATGCTATCCTGTCTGTAGGTTGTGGTTAGGTCGTACTTTGTGATTTTTCTGACGTATTTTACTTTGAGGAGTTCACTTAGTTTAGTAAGAAATCTGCGCCATGCGGAGGGCCTATGTGGTTGTGGTTCGGAATAATTTTTGCCAAGCGACGTCAAACGCTGACATCGAATTGTTTGCAGCATTTGGCACTTAACGTAAAACTTGACATCTATTACTCGCCTGTCGCCTTACGCGCCTGTCCGTCGTACATGTTTTCTTCTTTTAGTCCGAGTCTTTGTAGCGCTGTTTTTCTTCAAGTATCTATTAGTCGTTTTTATTGCCGCATCCCCAGTATTCTCTATGTATGTGCAAACCTGCACTTTGTCAGTGACCTTGCCTGGAACTGTTTTTCAAATTATAGTGGTCAAAGACTTCGCGAGATATTTTGTGTATTGGACATTATACGCCCCTCTCTATTTAAAAACGCGTTATACATGTTTTCGAATGCGGCCTACTAAGATACGCCATGTTGCTCGATTCATTGGCGAATAAGGTCAATTCCATTCTCCGTGCTATTCCAGAAAGAATATCAGATATTATTTCAACCTTATTATGACGTTTCAATACCTCGTATGTGCCAGATCTTAAAGGGTCCCTAAA
This sequence comes from Dermacentor andersoni, assembly GCF_023375885.2. NCBI lineage: Eukaryota > Metazoa > Arthropoda > Arachnida > Ixodida > Ixodidae > Dermacentor > Dermacentor andersoni. The sequence continues at coordinate 137,681,634 of NC_092816.1, read as the reverse complement.
GGCAAATACTAAGTCGACGTGGACTGTTTAAATATCATCCCAGAAACCTCGCAACGCTTGTTTCATGCCAAGAAAAGACTTAGTTTACGAGAAAATTGCATCTGAACGGTCCGAATGCTTCTTTCGAAATTCAAATCGCCCGCCACCTAAGCGGGGGGGTGGTGACGTTGCATACGCCATCACCACCCTTTACTGCCTGCCGTGGGTGAGCAAGCGGCGCCCGAGAGATGGCGGTAGAGAGTCAAGACAGAGCTTGGTGGCGCAACCCACCGCCCCCTTCCAAAGGGGACGCTCATAACATCCATCCATCCAGAGCGTTGGATCCGCCGCTGCAGCTGCTTTTTGGTCAAGTGGCGTGGACCGTTCAGGCATCCCACGACATCACATGGAAGTGGAATTCTCTGCTACTTGCAGTTTGTGCGAGTTTCGCGAGCCAGCAAAACCAGCGCAGCACTACGCCATCAGGAAAGTGCTGAAATGCGCAGGAGTGGACGGCGCAGAGTCGAGCGCAAATGAAACCTTTCAACCGTCCGCGTCGTTGTCGACGGCAATTTAATGAGTTCCTTTTTTCTAAAAATGAAATAGAATTGGACAATTAGCATTTTATTTCATGATATAATATAATACAACACAAGGATGTTTTTTGCAGCGAGTAGTTGAGCACCAGTGAAAGAATTTAACTGAGCTTTCGTCATCGGGCAAGTGCTTGAATGTCCCTGGGGAGTCTGTAATCATGTCCGGCATTTGCCTCAATTTCTCGATTATTAAGGGTCTGTTCGCGATAATATTGATGCCTTAGAGATTCTTGAGCATTAATCGATCACTTTAGCTTGACCAAGTATTTGCCTTTAGTGTGCCTTTAATCTCTTAGTCACCGCTTTATGGAAAATGTTGCTCATACACATCTGGGGTGCAATTTCAAAGTCATGTATGTTCCCGCACGCTGTACGTAGTTTAAGCATTATTTCCTGGTAACCTGGTACGCAGACATTGTACCGTGTGGGAGATATGTTTTAAAGTTTATTTATTTCTCAGACACTGTCGGCTTCCATTTGGTACCCATGCCAGGAGCGGGTTCAAATGAAAGGACAAATATTACACAGCAGCAAAGTTCATGCCAACAGCAACGACCACAGAACAAGCAGATTACGAACAGCATTATCAGACATTCACTTGTCGAAATATTACTCAAGCCATGCGACATAAACAATATGGGAAGAGATCGCACCATGAGAAGCTATTCGCACAAATGGCTTGCATACAAAAAGGGTACATTATACAAAGCAATGAGTTAAGTTACAAAAGCACAGAAGGAGCCCACTTACCATAAAGGTATACCTGAGTGAGAATGAAACGAAAAAATGATGTTACTAATATGAAGTTTACAGCTTCACATCAATGAAACAACAATAAGATTTGCAGATAGGCATCCAGAGAGATCAGGAAATAGAAATTATGCAGAAACTCCATTGGCGTTGTCTAAGTATGCGTAAGCATACCCCCGGATTTCAGTTAGCCCACCACAGAATTTCAAGTTGGCTCACCCCCAAATTTCAAGTTGACCAACCCTCAAATTTCAATTGGCGAACCCTCAGATTTCAAGTTGGCCCAACCCCAAATTTAAGTTGGCCCATCACCAAATTTAGGTCTGCACAACCACAAATTTGAGTTCGCCCACCCTCAAGATTAAAGTTGGCCCATGCCCAAGTTTACACTTGGCCTACCCCCAAATTTCAAGCTGGTGCAGCCGCAAACTTCGGTTGGCCCACTCCCTAATTTAAGTTGGCCAATCCCCAAATTTAAATTGGCCCATGCCAAAGTTTCCAGTTGGCCCACCCCCAAATGTCAAGTTGGCGCAGCCGCGACCTTTAGTTGGTCCACTCCCTAACTCAAGTTGGCCAATCCCTAAATTTAAGTTGGCCGACCCCCCAATTTCTACTTCTCCCATACCCAAATTTAAGTTGGCTCACACCCAAACTTCAAGTTGGCCTACCCCCAAATTTCACGTTGGCCCACACCTACTCAGGCTTCCCCATACATTTTCTGCGGAGCCCTGTGTATTCCTATGGGCATGCATAAATTTGATTGCAGGGGCATCTCCCTGATCAGTTTTGTTTCTTAGTTTCAATTTTCTCTTATCACTCATAAAGCTACCAGTGTACATTTGCACTACTATAGCGACTAAATGTCTTCGTAAATCAGGCATTTTTGTGAAGGTGCAAGGGATTAAACTTTTCGCATCACAGACAGATTTTGCTGGGGTACACACCAAACAATGCTTACGCATTAAAATAACCGTGGAAAATACGCGCCACGTTAAGCACAGTGCTACTGTAAAGGCTCAAGATGGCTCCCGCGCGCGGAAATTGAACACATGCTCGCACTCGGCATCATTCACCCTCTTTCCCAGTAATTGGGGATCGCCAATTCTGATGATCCCTAAGCTGACAAGGGGACCGGCATCCGTATCGAAATTACCGGGCACACAATAACGTCACAGTTCGTGATCGATACCAACACTACATCCATGATTTCCCGGCAGTGCTGCAGGGCGCTACGACCTATTATAGGATCTATCTCGTTCGCGCCTATCATCAGCTACCTGTCTCTGAGGAGGACATTCCTAAGACCGTCATCACACCATTTGTATTTTTGCTTTGTTTTTGCATTCCTCAGGATGCCTGCCCTTCGGCTCACGGAACGGTAGCCAATCTTGTCAGTGTTTTATAGATTTCGTCACCCGAGGCCTACAGCTTGTTTTATTGCAAAAGCGCCAATGTTACTCACATCAAGTCAATGCTCTTAATAAAATTATTCCTCAGAACTTTTGAGGATTGCAGCGCAAAAGCAAAGATCACGAAAAGTTTCATTCACAGCGCATGCCTCTTATTCTGAACATTCTGACTATTTGAAAGTGCAAAAGATCTTTGAGCTCAGAATCCTAACATGATGTAATTTCACTGGCGTGGCTGTTTACGGGCAGGGCACTGGCGTCTATGTGATGCCATTACAACCCCATGTGAACCCCATGTGGGGTTCACATGGCGTTTTTCATCATCGCTTGTGGGGCTTGCTCTTGAGTGTGATCCGTGCTGTGGGCGTGGTCTGTTCGCCAAATCTTTGACGCGTAATAAACGTCGTGATAACTGCTGCGTCACAAGTGGTGGAGTGTGTTTTTCGGTCCTCCGTCCTCTGACTCACCACTCAACCTCCTGGAGCTTCGATCGGGTCGTCGATTGTGCCAGCTGTCCGCCAGCATGTCGCAGGACGAGCCAACAGGCACTTCTACTTCCACCATCTCGGCCTCGGCTACCCCAACCCATACATATTGGATTGTCAGTGGGCACCAGCGTGGTCCCCATCTACCTGCTGGACTTCGCGGGTAAGACGTCGAGGATTGACTGGACGACTACGACCGAGTGAGTTCGGCTAACCGTTGGGACGATGCGTCCAAGCTACATCACGTCGCCTTTTATCTGACAGGAGTAGCGAAGACTTGGTTTTTCTACCATGAGGTTGATTTCACGAACTGGGGCGCTTTCAAACAGCAGCTCCGCCAAATCTCCGGCACACCGGCTGTTCGTTCCACCCTCGTAAAAACACGCTCGACACTCGCAAGCAACAACTCGGGGAATCTTATACGTCGTGCATCGAGGAAATACTTGCTCTTTGTCGACGCGTGAACACGGCCATGACCGAATCAGACAGGGTTCGCCACATCCTCAAAGGCATCGGAGCTATCGCTTTCAATGCTTTAGCCATCAAGAACCACGCTACCGTCGCTGATATCATCGCTACTTGCCAGCGCCTTGACTAACTCGAATCAGTACGGTTGTAGCCAGACATCACTGCAAACACTACCGCCGACGACCCCACCTTACGAGCAATGATCCGCGCAATAATTCGAGAAGAGCTACAGTGTCGTGGCTTCGCTGCAGGGCCTATGCCTTCTCATGCCTGGAATCCCAATCTGCGAGACGTTGTCAAGGAGGAATTGGCGTCCATGGCTGGTGCAGCGTACACGGAACCTCTAACCCCTAGGGCCCCACCAACATGCGCACAAGTAGCCGCAGTTACTCCAGTCATCGTTCCACCGATGCCTCCAAAACCAACGCCGGCCCACATGGCTCCCATGACTACCAGCGCACCTACCCAACCCAGCTATCCGCAGTGGCGTCCTTGTCATCCCATCTGCTACTACTGCGGCTATCGTGGCCACATAGCACGTGTTTGCCGCAAGCGCCAGCAAGGCGAGTGTCACGGATATGACGCATACGAACGGGATTACTTTTCTCCCGGAGCTACTTTCCAACGTCTAGCGAGCCTCCATGACCAACGCCGTCCTTATGCTCCACCGCGCGGCCACTCTCTATCGCCTATTGTAGCACCCGAGACGGCTCCGACGTACCGTCCTGCGAGACGCCGCTCGCCGTCACCTCTTCGCCGCTGTACATCCCCACTTCTCATTTCGCCGAGCGTCGTCCGGAAAACTGAATTATTCAGATTTTGGAGGAAAAGGTGCATCGAACGACAGGACAGAAATTCCTCCATCGCGTCCGTGCAATATGATATTGGTTGTAGTAGAAGGTGTACAACTGGAAGCTTTGATAGACACTGGTGCTAGTGTTTCAGTTATTCACCGTGAATTGTGTTCGCGACTCCGGAAAGTTATGACCCCCTATGATGGACCTACGCTACTCTTTGCTCAAGAGGCCGCCATTCGACCTACCGCCATGTGCACTGCTCGATTTCCATCGATGGGCTTCTGCATTACGTACAATTTGCAGTGCTGAGTTCGTGTGCCCAGCAGCTCATGTTGGAATGGGATTTTCTACGGCCTCCGCCTCCAACTGCTGCGGGCAACGCGTTCTCCACATGACCGACACGACCTATTCACTTCATGCAGATGACGCGCCACTTCACTTGCTTGCTGCAGAAGACACCGTGCTACCTCCTCGCTATCAAAGCATTGTTACTATCACGTCTGATGTCATTGACTGCGGCGACGTGCTCGTATTACCATCTGCACGCTGTCTCGCAAGAGGGATAGCCTTTGCATCAGGGCTGGTTCGGTTTGATCATGGCTGTGCACTTCTCTACAGTACGAACCCGACATCCGAAAAGATCCTCATCCCTAAAGGCACTACATTGGCTTGCGCCACTGGATCGGAGTCTGTCTCTGTTGTTTCCTTTAAAGCAGCTTCCTGTGAAGTTTCTTGTACTGGACGGGCCGCATCTCTTTCAGCTCTTACAGCTGCCATCAGTTCCGAGCTGACACCTTCGCAGTCACAACAGTTGCCTGCTTTGCTCCAAAAACATGAATCTTAGTTTGACGCGCATTCAGCTTCATTAGGAAAGACTTCGATTATGACGCATCGGATAGAGACTGACGGTACATCCATCGTGCGCCGTAGACCGCATCGAGTATCGCTAGCCGAGAGGAAAGTTATTGACGAGAACGTCACTGACATGCTCCAACGGAACATAATACACCCCTCTGCTAGCCCTTGGTCATCCCCCGTTGTTTTGGTTCGTAAAAAAGCGGCTCTGTTCGATTTTGTATCGACTACCGAGCACTTAACAAGATAACACGGAAGGACGTATACCCTATGTTGCGAATAGACGATGCTTTGGATTCCCTGCACGGTGCCGAGTACTTCTCCAGTCTCGATCTGCGTTCTGGCTACTGGCAGATACCTATGCATGAGGACGATAAAGAGAAAACAGCGTTTTCGACACCAGATGGGCTCTACGAGTTTAATGTCATGCCTTTCGGCCTCTGCAACGCGCCCGCAACGTTCGAACGCATGATTGACACCGTTCTTCGTGGCCTGAAGCTGAAGACTTGCTCGTGTTATCTGGACGACATTGTCGTTTTCTCTTTAACCTTCTCTCAGCACCTGAAACCTCTGGATGAAGTTCTCACGTGCCTTGCCAACGCTGGACTTCAGCTAAACACCAAGAAATGCCATTTTGCGAGCAAGACGATCAAGGTATTGGGTCACATTGTGAGCAAAGACGGCATTCGTCCTGATCCTGAAAAGGTTTCTGCAGTTCGACACTTCCCTCGTCCCGAAAACACCAAAGATTTGCGTAGTATACTAGGCCTCGCTTCATATTTTTGCTGATTCATACGAGGCTTCGCCTCGATAGCGTCACCTCTGCACCAATTACTATGTTCTAATGTTCCGTTTGTGTGGTCTGCCGAATGTGAATCAGCGTTCGCCCATCTGAAGCGTGCTCTCAGATCTGAACCAATACTTCGCCATTTTGATGAAGCTGCTCCTACCCTCCTGCATACGGATGCCAGTGGTCACGGCATTGGTGACATTCTCCTACAGCGAGACGACACTTTAGGTGAGACTGTCGTCGCGTACGCAAGTCGCGTTCTGACAAACACCGAAAAGAATTACCCAAATACGGAGCAGGAATGCCTAGCCATCGTTTGGTCTGTGCAGAAGTTTCGACCTTATCTTCACGGCCACCATTTTACCATCGTTACAGACCATCATGCATTATGCTGGCTTTCAACGCTGAAGAACTTGTATGGATGACTTGGTCGGTGGATTCTTCGTCTGCAAGAATACGACTTTACTATTACCTACAAGTGCGGAAAAAAACACCAGGATGCAGACGCGCTTTCCCGCTGTCCGCTTCCTACGACACCATGCAATGGACCTCCAACTACCATCCGTGACAAGCTTTCGCACGATCCCTCTTTACATGCTTTCTCGTTGGCCACTGTAGACGACATGCCTCCACACGACAACAGATTCTTCCCATCTCATCAATTTGCCGACTCTTACTGTCGGCGCATCATAGACCACCTTCAAGGAGCTTCGCGCTTAACGCCCGCCTTAGTCGACAGCTGTCGCAATTTAAGATTGACAACCGCGTCCTATACCGTCATGTCTATCACCCTGACGGTCAACGCTGGGTTCCTGTCCGGCCACGCTCTCTACGTGCTCATGCCCTGCAGGCTTCTCACGACGACATGACTGCTGGTCACCTTGGTTTTCAGAAAACCTATGACCGCATCAAAGGTCGCTTCTACTGGCCTGGCTTGCCCACCAGTGTAGCGAGGTAGGTCGCTTCCTGCGCCCTATGTCAGCGTCGAAAGCTCCCTACATAAGCTCCAAGCGTACAACCGCAACGGGTTCCGTGTCCGTCGCAACCATTTGAAGTTATTGGCATTCACCTGTATGGCCCTCTTCCTGTGACTCTCACCGGTAAACGATGGATTGTGACAGCCGTTGACCACTTCACACGCTAAGCCGAAACAGCTTGTGTGAGTTCTGCCTCAGCCTCTGAAGTTGCTGCATTTATACTTCAAGCCTTAATACTGCGTCACGGTACTCTTCGCGTCCTCCTGAGCAAACGCGGAAAAGCATTCCTCTCGCGACTAGTAGACGAAATACTCAGAACCTCCGGAACCACACACAAGACTATCTCCAGTTACCATCCGCAAACCAACGGCATAACAGAGCAATTTCATCGCACGCTGGCAGACGTGCTAGCCATGTACATCGAAGATCACAGAAACTGGGACGCAATTTTGCCATTCGTTAGTTTTGCGTATAATACCGCCGTTCAACGCACGACTGGTTACTCGCCATTCTACCTTGTCTATGGTAGTTCGCCCTCTTCCTGTCTTGACGTCTCTTTCTTCGCGCCAACTGTCAATCGACGTCCATTCTCCTTTGAAGAATGTGAGTCCCGCATTCTGCGTTGTCGCCAGCTCGCCCGCGTCAACACCGAAGCACGGAAACAGGACCGCAAGCAGCATTACGACGCCTCTTGTCGCGTCGTGTGCTACCACCCTGGCGAGGAAGTGCTACTCTGGACACCAATTCCTACTCCTGGCTTGTGTGACAGGTTTCAGCTTCGGTTCATCGGCCCCTGCAATGTCTTGGACCAGACCTCTCCGGTTAAGTATCGCGTGACGCCACTTATTGTTCCAAATGACCACCGCTGCCTCGCTGTTGAGGTTGTCCACGTTTCCCGTATGAAGCCTTTCACGAGGCGTTCGCCGCCTCATTGATTTACGGCCAGGATGGCCGCTCTTGCGCGAGGGGACATTAGTGTGGGCATCTGTACGCTATTCTTTGTCATCTGTACATGACCATCCCTATGTGGGGTTTACGTGGGGCTCTTTTTCATCATCGCTTGTGGGGCTTGCTCTTTAGTGTGATCCGTGCTGTGAGCGTGGTCGGTTCGCCGAATCTTCGACGTGTAATAAACGTCGTGATAACTGCTGCGTCACCACATACACACACACACATATATATACATATATATACGTTCTCCTCAAATGTGCTCGTACTTTTTTCAAGAGATGCAAATGTATCTTTGAATGGTTTGTTTCTGTTTACCATACTAAATTTGTGTACCTATGCCCCATTCCCACCTTAATAATTTTTCTGTGCCGTGTATCATTTCATTTTCTTTAACCCTTCCCAACCCCCCCCCCCTCCCCCCGCCTTCCTCACATTATGTTTCAAACTCTGGAACCTGTGAGGCAAATGTATAAATAAATAAATAAATAGATAAATAAATAAATATCCCGTTCTTGATCTCCACCCACCTACTATCATTGTGAGCATCAACGGACGACCTGACACAATTGCACTCGAACGTCGGAGGCTCGCCTGTATTAAGGCAACCTTGCCGTCAGCTCCACCATTGTGCGAGCTCATTGTCTGCTTTCAGCGTTTTAGGAGACTCCCACAACAGCCCACGTCCCAGGAGCTTGCATGGCTCACCAGATTTTCCTCCTTTCTAGGAGACAGCCCTCTGTAGCAGCCGCTGTAGTGGTGTCGCGTGAATCAAATACAGTAGACGATCTCATCCTCGCGAGCAGGGGTGCTCCGCGTCGGCACACACCAGCAGCGGCTAGCGTTCAACGGATTAAAACCTTCTCTGAGGCATCACTGACCTGTCCCGTCTGCTCTCTTCGGAGGCCTGACGAGACATAGGAGTCCGAACTTTCATTTGTCGCCACAGTACTGTTCGAACTATCATACGTGACTATACTATGCTCCTGCAGAGCTCAATACTTAAGTCATTTCCAAGTGTCTTGCGCAATAAAACTATGTGCACTAGATAAAAAATCTTTGAGGTACAACAAATAAGCGTGTTAAGAGCGTATTCCAACCTTTCATTGGTTGTTTAATTTTGCTTTCAGATGGCCTTTCTTTCGTCAAGGCCAGGCACTGACGCTGAAGCCTTATGTGGCCTTAGGCATGCCTTACTTTATTCTTTTTCTTTTTCTAACATTGTGCAATAAAGTATTATTATATCAGTGTTTCTCCGCTCTTCTACTTCTTGTTTCCTCAAGCCAACGAAGTCAGGTTCCTTGAAAGGCGGTAGGGAGGATGGGGGGGGATAGGAAGGTGCAGTGCGCCTCTACGATCAGAACACTCGTGAGAGGTTTTAAAACATCGGTCGCTGCTTCCAAACTACCTCACGAAAAAATACAGAACACCGGCGAGCTGAGTGGGTAAGCTGGCAATCTGGCGTGAACACTTCCTTCTCTATCTCTGCATTCTCCAGGACGCAGCCAGAAAAAGAAAGGGATAGGAGACACGGCTGTATAATATACGGCAATTAGCGTCATTGGGTTCACGCAGCTTTCGAAGAGAAATTAGCATATTGAGCGATTCACTTCCGCTGCTAGAGCCATATATTCCCCCGAAACATACGCAAGCAAAGTGGCAATAAGTGCTCGACAATGTAGAGCCCAAGGGCACATTAACATAATTGGCGGCCAAATGACGCATCGAGCCCATTGTGCGACCCTAGGTGTACGGCGAGAGTGGCCACGCCACATTCCGGTGGGGTTCCTTTCTGTAATGAAGCCTTCAAGATCCTTTGTCAATGAGACGTGAGGCGGTGATTGTTTTCGCCCTTCCGCAGCTTGACTACCTTCTACTCCTTCTGTCTCGCCTCGGCAATCTTAACATACGCTCCCGAGATTCACATGCACGGCCAAATGCTGCTATGCGAGTAACTAGCGCAAACGTAAAAAAAGGATGGCTTGAAGAAAACATTTAGGGATCCGCTTCTAAGGTTACTGTGCCCCATAGTGAGGCGAGCGTGACAAGGCATCTTGTCAAGTTTACAGCGCATACAAGAGTACGAATACAGAAAGAAACAACACATCTCACTCAAGTAAGGTCACTTCACAACACGATTCTGTTCAATATTTTTTACAGTCCGGCAACGTCATTCACTTACGCGCCGTATATGCGTTCCCCTGCGCGTGAGTCCTATCATGTCACCACCTCCATCAGAGTACTGCTTTTTGCTCGAACTTGCAATGATGTTTCTGAAAATATTGGCGTCCTGCTACGCTCAAAGCACTGCCTGATTATCTTGCTGCATTGCAGGTGTCAGGAGTATTATCTGTACGCCAAATGGGGCGCTCTTAAGGCCAAACCACAGGCACGGCATTTTCGAACGACGGCCATAAGCGACGGCGGCGAGCAGCGGGTTTTACCGTAGCGGAGGGTGATCCGTTGCTGTCGCTTTAAGCGACAGCAAGAGATCTGAGCCGCGATCGTCAGTTACCCTTGCGACCGGTCGCGTATTTCCAATTGCTAGTAGGTAACGCGGGCCGTGGCACTTGCGGAGACGACGTACGTTTGCGCGCTTGCGCGAGTAAGAGCAGGTGCGAGAGAGGAAATGTGGGGAGTTTTGCTCCTTGAAAATACGACTCTGCCTAGGTACTACGGAGGAGTTTCTTGGCGCGCGTTGTATGCGCTTGTCCCTAGGCGCGCCGGCAGAAGTCGCGGGGCGCGGTAGTGCTGAACTTAGCAACGCAAGTTGGCGGCTCGACGCAATTATATTTATTCGATCATGTTTTTACTAATGAAAACAACGTCTCATTATTTCGCTTTATTGGCGGTGCCTCCAGGACATCAAAGCGGCAGCGGGGACATCAAAGCTAGAAGCCGGACTGGTCCGTGGGTAGGGGCTCGCAGAGGCCTGCGCGTGCCAGGGGAGTATAAGATCGGCTGTCCGCTGTCGCGGACAGCCAATTCTTTATGTGAACACCCCCTGGCACGCTTCGGCCTCTGCGGGCCGCAACCCACGGGCCGCCCTGCTTCCAGCTTTGATCCCCCCGCTACCGCTTGGGTGCCCCGGAGATCCTGCGCCGCCTGCTTTAATATAACCTCAGGTGCTCTCCTGAGGCCTCCGTTTGCTGGTTACATGTGCCCTCCTGGAGCAGTGCTTGTAAAAAATCCGATCTATCGTCGCGACGAAAAAAGCGACCCGCGAATTATACAACACCAGTCAGAACATTGTCCCTTCAGACACAGCGATCACCAAGGGGCGTCCGGGCCCACTGCCTCACCGCGCGGGCAGCCAGCGGCGGAGCGTATAAACCAACTCGACCGCACTCCGCAATGCCGGCATGTCTAGGGGACAAACAAATACAACGCGCTCTAAGAAACGTCCTCCGTAGTGCCTAGGCTGAGTCATATATTCAAGGAGCAAAAGCCCCCAAATTTTCTCTCTCGCACCCGCTCTTACTCGCGCCTGCGCAGAAACGTCGAGCGCCGTCAAAAGCGCCACGCCCCGCTGTACCTTCTAGCAATTGTAAAAACGCCACCCGGTCGTGAAATCTCGCCTCGAAACCTCGCCCTTCCTCCCTCCTTCTGATCCCCTCACGCCTTTCGCTAGACGGATGAAGGCGCGCTTGCTCGCTGTACGGCCGATAAAACAACTATCCTTACTTCGTATAGCTGTATACTAATTTGATATCGCAATCGATGCTTCGCTTTACGGGCGAAACTGCGACATTTCTTTAAGTATGGAATGCTTTTAGCTCCTGTTGTCGACGGCCTTCAAGTGACGTTGAGCAAAAAGCCAGAGCCGTTACGCGGGCATCGTTGCGAGAATAAAACGAGATCATCCGTGCAAACAGTGAAAACTTCAGAAAATGCGGTCTCTGGCCCCCAACCCTTCGTACAGGACCGTATTACATACGCAAATTGCTGCCCAAAGTTGCCAGAAATGTTGCTTCCGAGTTTCCCAATGTTTGTTCACAGTATCACTCAAGCTGTAACAGGCGACGTTCAAAAGGCACGTACAGTGCACCATACCCTTGATGGTCTTCTTTTGACGCTGAGACAGGGTTGCCTGTACTATTTTCAACGCCAGCGGTCCGTGAGTTCCACGGCGCGGGTTTTGCGCCGCCTCCTTCCAGAGATGGCGCCACACTACGCGACCAGGCTGGCAGCGTCCGGCGCACCGCGCATGGTGAGATGGTTGTGACAATCGCTGGAATTATTCCAACCAATCTGCTTTGCCGGTAACCATTGCAAGCTTCCATCTACCCTCGATTGCGGGAGAGCCAGCATTTTTTTATGTTTTCTTTTCGCGCTTGCGCTAGCGTACTACCGGCGAGAAGGCTACACGGCTCCTCCGCGGCTTCCGGGCGCGGGGGTCCCCTCAGTCTTTCCTCGTCGAGTTGCAGTACGCTCCTGTGTGTTAGCGGTGCTGACAATGCCGAACATGTCAGTCATCACATGCTGGCCGCCGTACTGAGTGTTTTCTTCTATATTGGGCTGCGCTTATACCAGCGTTGGAACTGGGTGTGAGGTTTCATCTAAGTTTTCTGCTCCCTGGGTGCACACATGCAGCTGTCCAAAGGATGGGGCTGAGTGATGCCCGGTTCGTTTGGCGCCCCATTGTCTCGTACTGCTGTCGTTCTTCAACAATCTCCAAGTCTATTCTAATAGGCGCCGCCAGCTTGTCACATAACACGCATAAGACAGGCACAGTCACCGCTTCAAGCTTGACATTAACCTGTTCCGAACGCCTAGATTACATTGTTCCACGGGGCGACACAATCTCGGGTAGAACAATGTTTTCCCCCAACACTACAATTTCTGCTTCAGCGTCCAGGACAGACCTAACTTACTTATCACTGCAATGCCTTGGATGCGCACAATATGCGTGCCAAAGCACCTCTCCTACAAACACACGCTCGGTGAAATTTTTGTATTTGGAACTCGAAAGACCGATAACGTCTTTTGTGCCTTTGGGGGGCAAACTGCTTATGCCCGCTTGACACGCACCTGAAACATACCTTTAACTTTGCCTGTGCATCGGCGATGTTACCATTCTAAATACTGAGATTACTTAGGCGCATTCCTGGCTTATCACTGCACACGCTCGGTGATTTCGCCGCCTTTGAAGTCACACGTTTCCATGTGCCCTTTCTGCCATGTGCCTTGTCGAACGACTCCAGCAGTTGGGATAAATGTGGAGCGCTCAGCCACGCTTTCCCTTTATGCAGTGGTATGTACCACTGATAGAGTGGTAGATAGAGTTTCCTTAAGGTGGTCGCCCTACGAACAGCTCCACAAGTGCCTCAAATGTTGACAAGCCCCTAGCGTCAAGGTGAAACTGCAGGTAGCTCCGAATGCACGTGGTAAGAAGTTTTTACTCTTCGAACATCTTCTTTGTTCATCCTAAGAATTTTCTAATGTCTTCCCTTGCGGATAACCTGAGCTGATCAAGCACTGCTTGCTTAATTGATATCAATCAATCAAGCAAATAGCTCCTTGAACTGTGCCTAGCTAAGTCGTGTGGGGAGAAATGGGGCGTTCTCCACGACCATAAAGGGAAAGCAATCTTTCCGCTAAATTATCTCGGCACATCATAAGCTTTGACGACGCTCTCGGAAATAAAAATTCTCATCTACTTGACTATACCACGAAGTTACAAAGGAAACTCATGCGTGTTTTCCAGGAAGAAAGCTTCGCAGCTGAAGACAAATTCGGGTAGAAGACAATTTTTTCTTTCACGAATGAGAATTTAGCTACCAAGTATTTACAGGCAGTTATGTACAGGTAAACATCGCAAGGCGCAGAGCATCGCTCCTACGTCAAGAACAGTCTTGATGGGTTGGAAGCTTCGTTTTAAAACCTCAAGCTTTGCTCCCAAACCATCTCACAACAAATCGGAACACTCCAGCGACCTGACTGGATCAATTGGCAATGTGGCATGCATATATCTTCCCTCTACGTCCTCCAGAATGCAGCCAAAAAAAAAAAAAAAAAAGAAAGGGACAGGAGGCACGATTGCCTAAAAGGTTGCAACCCGCATTATGCCTTTCGCGATAAAGCGAGCCTATTCCGCTACCGACGTCGTATGTTTCCCCGAAACATGCACAAGGGGCAACAGGCGCTGTCAATGCACCGTGCAACTGCACATTAACATAGCCGGCGCCAGAGTGCTGCATCGCGCTCATTGTGTGACTCTAAGCGCCCGGTGACAACGCGGGATCGTTTTCACGAAATATTGCTAAACTTGGGTCAAGGAGACGCGAGACGGCGACAATTATTTGCGAATGCAGCCTAGGCAATTCGAAGGCAGATAAGGGAAGCTAGCTGACTCCGACAGCCCTCGCCCTCCCAAAAGGGGGTTGGGGGATATAACTAAGGAGAGTCAGACTAGGACGCGGTTTCTCATTGGCGTAGGTGTCCAGCGGTAGTGTACCTTTGATCTGCACTCGTCGTGGCATTCTTTGCTTGTTCTGCCTATTGTTAATATCAGTGTATAAAGTCGGGGCCGAAAAATACAATAGTCTTGAAAGGGTACTTACGCAAATGCAATGGCGACTATAAAAAATGTAAAGAGAAGAACGTTGTCGGAGACATTGCATGTGAGTATCATGGCGTAAAATTTTGGAGCTAAAAAGAAAAAGTTTTCTGCACTGAATTTACGCACAGTTTTACACATCAACCATGGCTTTCACTTTCAATGCGAGAGCGAGGAACATGCATTTATGGAGGCAGCTACACGTGCTGAGGGAATATTGTTCTGGCTTGCTGTCAAGCACAGTTGTCGTCATAAAGTTCCTAGAATAAAGAGCAATTGTATTGTACAACGGTACTTTTCTTTTGTAGCTTATATGGTTTAGAGCGAGCAGAAGAAAATAAATGTATAAGTGCAGGAGTTGATCGGACGGAAAATGATCACTTGCTAGACTTTTGCACACTTGCGCGAACTATAAACGCGAGGAAGAGATCAATTTTTCTTTGGCGAACGTTGAACTACTTTGCAACTGAGCTTCCTAGTACCGCAACGCAAGTGTTATAAAGCGAGCTGAGGTTGCACTTGCCATATATAGCGTTGCGCTGCCAGGCATCCCACTGCCATGAATTCTTTTCATTTTCTCGCTCTCTGCTTGCATCATACAGGCAGTCAACTGTAATCATTCTGGAAACCATTCAACTACGCATAACAAATGCGTCTTGGCTTAATTTATGACAGACGTGTGAGCAACGAATTCCATGTAATTAATTACTTGTGATCAATTACGTTTTTGGTAACTGTGTAATTGAATGATTTATTTGTTTACTCAGTAACGCTTCCTGTAACTGAATTACATTTTCAGTCACCGATTACATGTAACCAGTTGCATTTTTGACGAAACAAGCAATGACAGGTGGCGCAGCTTTGAGAACTTAAATTTTGATAGAACTAGAGATTCAAAAGGCATGAATATATGTACGTGACTTAGCTACTTTCCTCAACGGGTGTCCTGCAGCTATGCCTGAATCACCTGAACATGGCGGGCTTGCAGATTTGCATACTTCTCTTGGAGGTCCGACGTCTGAGCTTTTATTACATAGATGCGTTTTTTTTCTCAAATACGTAGGGCATCCTTTATGTTACTTTAATATCAGCCTAACCGCCGTGGTGGCTTAGTGACTTTGGTGTGCTGCTAAGAACGACGTCGCGGGATACAGTCCTGGCCATGGCGGCCACATTTCTATGGGGGCAAAATGGCAAAACACCCATGTATCCCTTGTGTATGTGCCTTTTTTGTTCAAATGGGTGTGGATCTGTGCACATACCGCGTACGCATTGGTTTGTTTGCATGCCGCAGTCACAATATGGTTGAGCTTTTACATGACAGCTCGTGCTTGATTCGCACGCTTAACCTCAGACTTTCATTGACATTGCTATGCATTTGTCTCACTCTGCCCTTGCTTCGAGCTGGAGAGGTGGAGAGTAACCCCGGGCTCAGGATTGAGGACGTGCTGACCTTTCTGAAAGAGTTTCGTGAAGAAATGTCATCCAGTCTAAAAGAAGTTAACCAACAAATTGCATGCTTAAATACCCGGGTAATGATGTGAAGAAGAGCATAAACCATGATGTGAAGAAGAGCATAAACAAGAAAAAAAAATTGTTCAGAAAAGCTGCCCGAACAAATTCTCCAGAAGACTGGCAAAATTGCAAAACCATAGCGCGCCATACAGAAACGACAATTTTCGAAGCTAAAGACAAGGTTTTTAATTGCACCCTTCCCAATATGATAAAAACTGACCCGAAAAAGTTTTGGCAAGTAGTTAACCCAAAACCAAAACAAACTGCTCCCTTGCTAATTTCCGAAAACGGAGCAGTGCTTAACACAAGAGATAGCTCAAAGCTATTTAGCAAATGTTTCTCTGCAGTTTTTACTAACGAACTACCGCTTGATGACACTTACATACTTGAACAACCATCTATTCAGTTCCCTTTTTCATCCATCATAATACCAGAACATGGTGTCTCTCGTGCAATTGACAGGCTTCCTCATAAAACCAGCCCAGGTCCTGACGGTATAAGTGCTAAACTTCTAAAATTAACCTCGCACTACTCTTCAGTTTTGTTATCTCTAATATTTCAGCAGTCACTAGATACGGGGTGCCTACCGCAAGATTGGAAATCAGCATTAGCAATACCGGCATTTAAATCTGGTGACACAGCAGACCCTAATAATTACTGACCTATATAACTGACATCTATTTGTTGTAAATTACTGGAACACATCCTATACTCTCCCATTATAGCCTTTCTTGACAATAATAACCGAGTCCTCAATAACCAACATGGCTTTCGCCAAAATCGCTCATGTCAGACGCAACTGTATGAACTTGTAACAAATATTCACATTTATTTACACAAACTGATTAGTACAGACGCCATAATTATTGATTTTTCTAAAGCTTTCGACCGGGTACCTCATAATGGACTAAAACTGAAAGTTCGAAATATACAGCTTGACTACAACACGACGCGATGGATTGAGGAGTTCCTAACGAACAGATTTCAAGTAATCAGCCTAAACAACTGCTTTTCTAACCACACTCACGTCAGTTCGGGAGTTCCTCAAGGGTCCGTCCTTGGTGCACTGCTATTTTTAATAGACATCAATGACATCACAACTAATATTACTTCACAAATACGTCTCTTCGCAGATGACTGCGTCTTGTATAATGAAATAAGCTGCCCTGCCGACATCTCTGTGCTGCAGTCTGATTTAACAAAACTAATTGACTGGTGTGACTCATGGCCGATTGAAATTAACATAGTCAAAACTAAACACGCAAAATTTGCTTCGATAACTCGACCTACCTCTGACCAGTATACTATACGCGGTATTGCTGTTGACTCAGTATCTTCAATCAAGTACTTGGGTGCCCTGTTTACCTCCAATTTAAGCTGGAATGCTCCCATTAAACGCATCACCACAAAAGCATGCAAAAAACTTGGTTACCTGAAACGGCACTTACACCTTGCGAACAGAGATACCAGACTTCGCGCATACAGTTCCCTTGTCAGGCTCTATTGAGAATATGCGTCCATAATTTGGCACCCCCATCACGCTAATCTCACGAACCTACTCGAATCAGTTAAAAATAAAGCTGCGTGGTTCATGTTAACTTCATACTCTCGATATCAAAGTGTGTCCGCCCTAAAGAAATTACTCAAGCTCCCTTCACTTGACATGCGCAGAAAATTATCACAGTTGTCCTTCTTCCATAGCCTTTACCACAGCAACAGTGCATTCGCTCGAGCCCATATTCTTCCCGCTCCCCACATCTCGAACCGCCCAGGCCATGTTCATAAAGTAAAAACTATATTTGCCAGGACTAATTCTTATCAGAATTCGACTCTAGTTTTATCTATTGCCGAATGAAACTTGGTACCTTCAAACATCGTCTCGCTTACGGAATCATTATCATTTCATGCAGCACTGCTAACCTATTTAGAGTGTATCAACCTGTCCGAACCCACATTTGCTTGAATATTTACCTAAACAGTGTTTTCATATGCTTGGCATTGTATACAATTCATTCCGTTTCATCTGATATGTATCTGTGTAGGTTGTTCACCGAAACCATCATTTGATTGTATCTTTAAACTCGTCTTCTGATGGGTACTGG
This sequence comes from Dermacentor andersoni, assembly GCF_023375885.2. NCBI lineage: Eukaryota > Metazoa > Arthropoda > Arachnida > Ixodida > Ixodidae > Dermacentor > Dermacentor andersoni. The sequence continues at coordinate 137,663,404 of NC_092816.1, read as the reverse complement.
TTGTTAACATTGCATTTTAGGTTCTTATGCGTTTTTCACGCTACAAAATATTGTAAAACTCAATTTCTCTTTTCTTTCTTTCTTTTTTCTATTTTGTTTGTTTCTGCTCGACGTTTAGATTATTTTTTTAATGTTCCTAATTCCTTCATATAATATTGCATTGTACAAATTTTCCATTGGTGAGGTACAATAACTTTGTTTCCTGAGTATAGTCTGTATTGCTTATTGCATCTTGATGTCTTATTGCTTTGCGGACATGCTATTGAATCCAAGCAAGATTCAGTGGTGCCTAGTGTCCGTGCCTATACAGTAAGATTATATCTATCTACATGGCGCACCACTTCGCAACGAGACGTAGCGTCCGTTCGAGAATTCAGCCAATCGGATGGGAAGTGACGGCGTCTCGGCCACCTGCAAGTATATCTGCCACGTACGCACGACAGCAGCCAAATGGCTCCTGCAACAAACGAAGTGAGTGACTTTGTGAAGAGGTCAAGAAAAACTGAAAAGAACACGGCAGAAGGAAGTTGATCCTTCCTTGATACGCAAACAAAGAGTGAATCGCGATATTGTATACCAAAGTGACAGTGCAACCACCGTCTATTGAAAGACGCCTGTCGCTGGTGCGTACTCATTAGTGCGCGGCCATAGTGACCTGTCGGTAACAAATTACACGTACCCAAAACACTTTTTTGTAAGTGATTGATAACTTTCTTTACTTGGTAGTGCTCCTGTAAATCAATAACTTTTTTCACTTACCAATTACAAGCAAGCAGCTACTTTAGAGAAACAAGCTGAGACAGGTGACGCAGGTTAGAGCGCTTGAATTTGGCGGGAACTTCATTAGAAAGCCTGCTGTTGTGCCGTGCAGCAAGCTTGCCGATGCGCATGTTCATACAGGCTGACCCCCGAGCGCGCAGTATTACTCGTCTTAATGCTCCGCTAAATGTTGGCGGACGATTTTAACCCACACTTCAATGGCTCGAGAGCGATGGCCACTGCGGACGTTGGTGCCGGAAAACTACATGCAAACGATTTTGTCAGTTTCTTATGAGCCCTACCAGGGGCGCCTTCTCCGAGCCACAGCAAAAGCGAAGAGCTGTCCTTCATAGAAAAACGAAACGCGAGAATGGAGGCATTGAGTCACTAGGATTCTGCGCATTCTTGTTCAAGGTGCTCGTACACGGCACACTCTCTTAGCACGTACATAGAGCAATTTCTCAATGTCGATGCATGGTGCGTTCACAAGAAAACGAGAAAATATTACTGCCAAGAATTGTGAAGCGAAATCGTCAACTAAGTGAAACGTGTGAGGGCTGGTAGAGGACATAATTGATCAACACTTTCGTGGGCTAGTGATTCGAAGAGTAATTAATTACCATTTTGAGCAAAGGAATTGTAATGGGATACCTTTTTTTCTGTAAAGCGTACAGGTATGATAACCACCGTACCACGGTGACGCAGCATTTCCTTTGAAGCATGGAGCCGAACAAATGTGAAAGACATACCGCGGGGGGTGTGGGTGATGTCCAGGGTCGACGTTATTCGGGCCCTGGGCATGTTTGTCGAATTCAACAGCGGGAACGGAACGGCTCTCCGCAAGACCATCGCAAAGACGCATAACGCTTTTCGCCTCGTTCGAAGAATCACAAACCGGCACCGACGCATGAAGGAAAGCACTCTCCTCAGGCTGATCAATGCCTTCGTACTATGCCACCTCACGTACACGATTTCTACGCACAGCTGGCTCAGAGCGGAGCGAGACAAGCTCAACGCTCTCATCCGCAAAGTAGTCAAGAGGGCTCTCGGGCTACCCATCAGGACCCATACCGAGGATCTCTTGAAGCTGGGAGTACATAACACCGCCGAAGAGGTTGCCGAAACCGAAGAATGCGAGCAACTGACTCGCCTGAACCCACAGCGGCAGGTAAACGCATCCTCGAAAAGCTGGGTTACCATCCTGCGGGATTCCCGATGGTCATTACCGCAATCCCTAGGTGCATTCGAGACAAGTTCGAAGTGGCCCCTGTGCCCCGAAACGTCCATCCCATCCACAACGAGGGCAGATGCAAGGCCAGAGCACCAGCCATCCTCAAAGAGATCAAGCAACAAGACATTGGAGCAAGCTTCGTCGACGGCGTGGAGTACAGCGACGGGAAGACCTTCGCCGTCGTTGTGGTCGACTCCAGCGGCAAGATTTCCAATAGCGCCTCGATTCGCACTTCAGACCCCGGAGTTGCCGAGCAAGCCGCCATCGCCCTCGCCCTGTTAGACGGTCGTGGTTCCGAGATCTATAGTGATTCCAAAACAGCAGTTAGGTCTTCTCAGAAGGGTTGCATAGCCAAGCAAGCTGCTCGTCTTCTTAGGGGCTCGTCCATATGCTCTCCCACATCATTCAATTCACTGGTTTCCCGCTCACGTAGGGTCAGTCGAGGGGGCTCCCCCGAACCTCAATGAGTCTGTTCACGAGGCCGCGCGTGACATCACCGACCGCGCTACCGAGCGCTGACTCCCCTCATCTCTACGGCCACAATGACGCTCTCGCTACTCCCAACGAGATTATTAAATTTTGCTACATGTCTAAAAGGGCCTTTCTCCCCCCCCACCCCCACCCCCACCCCAAGTTGAATAGGGCGCAAGCCGTTTCACCAAGACTACTACAGATCAGCACATATCCGTGTCTGTCGGTTCTCCACGAGGCTTACCCCGACGTATATCGATACGACGCCTGCCCGTCTGGCGGGCAGACCTCCACTCTAAGGCACATGCTCTGGGAGTGTGGCTCGACATACCCGAAGTTCATAAAGGAGGAGTAGGACTCGCTTCTGCTGAGCCCCGCTCTGGACAAGCAAATCCTGGCTGTCCGGCGTGTCCGCGACCGGGCCGGTGGGCCGCCGGTCCCGACGTGGGACTAGCCGGGTGCGCGACGAGTTCGCGTCTTCGCCCGACCTGCAATAAAGTTTCTTCACTCACTCACTCCCTTTATCATGTGGTTCTGCGGTGAACCACAGAGTGCTAGCCATCAGAAAACAGTCTATATTGCTTTTATAAATAGTCTCGTTTGCAAAATAATTAGGTGAAATTAAAAGTATGTAAAGTTCGACATATTATAAAATGTCTGGAAGTTCATCTTAAAATCCTACTTGAATTATCTTTGAAGTTTGCTTAATTCACAGGTTTCACTTGTGTGCAGTATTTAAGCATGAGAAACGCATTATCAGCTTGCCAAAACATTCTACAAAGAGTGCGGTCACTTTAGTAGCTCTCAGTTGCATCATTTGGGCTACTGCTGGTTCCGATGGTCGCATAGAAGTCATTGCAGTACATAGCAGGCAGTCTTGCATGCAGACCTGTCAGTTTTTCCCAGCATGTGGGTATCCTGCTTTTCCCGTGATTCGTCGCTGCTTTCTGAACGAGCACCAAATAGTGAATTGGCCAGTTCTTCTGAATATATTATTATTGGCTTCTATTTGCGCTCGTAACAGTCTTCTGCATGCATCAGACGCGCTAGTATGTCATATTGCAACGCCAAACAACATATACTTTCGAGAACTGCAGCGAAATTCTCCGGCTAGCACAACTTCAAATACTACTGCCCCTGCGCTCCTTTTCTTCTACAGCGCCATCCCTCAAATAACGCTAAAAATAGTTATAATAGTTGCAGTTTAACTTTACAGGTGGCAGCCCGGCCTAGGAGCTTTTCGTGCGGGGGTCACCGGTGCGTCCCGCCGCACACAGAATGCAAATGTTTTCATTGAGTGCATCGTAGGTAACCGGTGGGCTATAGAATTTGACCTCAGCCAGATATTCTGCTGACTATTTGTAACCTCATACAACAAAAAGTACACCTCTGCTTTAAGCTGCAGTGAAGTTATCAGAGCCCCAAGCAAGTGAATACAGGTAATCGGGCTACCGCGTATCAGGAATACAGGCTGTAACACACCGGTGTCGTACGATGCAGTGAACGTGTTAACTGGCCGCTTACTGGATATATAAAACCCTAGGGGCTTACTGTCATTGCTACAGAATTTGCTAAGATTAAAATTTGCGCGCTATTTCCTGCACCACTGTAGAACTTTGAATACAAAAGAAATTGAGAGAACTCAGTTGTTAAATGTGCAAATTTAGGATTTTTTAAGTACGGGTGTTTGAATTGCTATTGTGTACTGTGTAACAAAAGATAACAGGCTGTGAATGCAGCTATAGTGCTGGCAAGGCCTAGCCAAAGGAAAGACCTTTAGATGCGGCCAGTGTGTTTTGTAGTAATCTATAAGTGGACACCTCGAGTCATTCTGAAAGGTCACCACACCTGAGCGTGAAAAAAAATTCTCGATGACGAAAGCCCAAAGGTCGCATTTCATGTGAAAAATTCGGTTTTCGGTGAAAAATTTGGTGAAAACCTTTCGCTTTTGTGGCGTTCGAGGTGGCGATGGAGCGCAGCTGTAGCACCTAGGTAAGACGCACCGCTGAGGCGTGAAGAGGGCTTTGAACGAACATAGCTCTACATCAACCGGTCAATGGATCGAAAACGACTGTTAAGGCCTGGTCCTTGCTGATGACTTGAGATGGCGATGCTACACCACTAGAAAACGCTAGCAGAGGACACAGGAAAGGACACCTCCGTCTTGACGTCCCTTTCCCACTTTGAGAATAACATTGAAGTCATGTTTTTTCAAGCAGAAACGCCCCAGTACCCGTGGCATCCAAATTATTTCTTTTGTCGGCTACCCCTGCACAGGGCGTGAGGATCAGTGACTACACTTAAATCGCGATCGTGCGAGTATGGTGCAAATTTCTGGGACAGCAATACACTATTTGTACTCTGTGATTATAGACTTTTGCTCACAGTGCTACTGTTGGTAGTGCTGTCTATATATGTGACGGAACAAATAATGTCACTTAAGCCCTCCTTTCAAGAAGGGCAGTTGCCTTTGTTGAGGCCTTGACGAAGGCAAGCCCCGTGTCAAAACGTAGGTCCCAGCGACATCCCTTGTTCTGCCATTGCTTATCACTTCAAGCGTTCACGTTTCCGTCAACTTCTGTCTTGCTTGGATTGCTGATAGCAAAATTTTTGTGGTTTTGACGCCGAAATGGCTAACGAAGTTGCGGGTGAAGCAATGCGAGAAAGCGAGACCAAGAAACCTGTGAAATAAATGTATGGTACCCAATGCAAGCTTAGAGCTGTAGATATATATTAAGGTTGGGTATAACTATATGTCTCTCAACCAAATCGCCCAATGCTTTAATGATAGTACTTTTGAAGAGCAGACTGCCCGTGGAACCAAAAAACCGTCTTTTTGAGGTAGGTGCACATTACCAGACATCGAACACAACTAGTGAATATTGACTTTCCATTGCATACAAGTAAAACCAATCCCACTTTTTCGTTGAGAAAATGACCACGTAATCAGCACAAATCCATATAACGAATACAATCTTGATCACTACTAGTTAGCTTCGAAGCTTATCTTGGGGTGAAGTCTGCATAATCAGTCCAAGTGAAGTCCTATCATGTGCTCGTAATTGCGGTTCGAATGTAATAAAATGTATTTAAAGGACGCGTAAGGCTATATTGTATACAAGACAAGGCAAAATTTTAGCAGATGTGTTGATATCTTTAAGCTGGATATTTTTCAACGGACATTACTTTCCGAGAATTGTTCCTACATTTCTGCCTCAACTCGCGGCAATACTGTTTGGAGGTTGGGTGTTGATTTTGCGATCTATTGGCAGGGAATTTATATAGGAAGCCCAAGATGCGATTTTATCACCTACGGTGTTCGATCGTCAGACCTCTGACGACTGGACACCATAGGTCTTATAATTGTATGTTTCAACATGTCCTTTAATCTTTCTTTTTTCGTGAGACAGCCTGGCTAACACTAGCTGGGACACACGGTATAGAGGCCCATTGGGCTTAGTTTTTAATATATTTTACTTTGCTCTATAAAACGAGCATCCTAAAACACCTACGGAACTCATCGCAACGCCGAGATAGTGAAACCTCGAACTCGGTAATTACTGCATTATAAGAAAGAGATGGGACATTTTTCCTGTTAAATTTTTAAAGCCAATCTTCCGTTGCCTCTTCGTTTCATTTAAAGGGTGCTGACTGGTGGCTGCAACTGTCTTGGCGTGTATTATAGCTTCGATTATAACCAGTTCATCTATATGCGTCTGATGCACCGATTTTCTTTTATTAATGGACTACCGCAACGGACAGCGCATGAATGTATTTCGTTCATTGTGTGTCCTGCCACTGAAAATTTATTACAATCACTTTATTTTGAATCGATATTTAAACGCCTTGAATTCATGTGTGGCGTCGAAACCCCAGTGCTCCCCACAAAAATAATTGAAACCATTTGATTTCTGAGCCAAAGTACGTTATCGCAGAAAGCTGCCGCCGCTGATTAGACATAGGAAACGGGAAAGTACGCAAGTATACAAGGCCGATAAAACTGCTATCATTACTTCGCATAGTTACCGAATAATTTGCTATCACAATAAATATTTCGTCTCCCGGGCGAAGCTGCTACTTTTTGTATCTTTTTACATTCCCCAAAATTCAGTCTGAAAAAGAAAGCGACAGGGGACACGGCTGCTTAAATTGTTGCCACTCCGGTCATGCCTTTCGAATAACCTTGGTAGACAAATTAGCATATTTAGGAAGAACATGATAAAGTGAGCGTCTTTCGATGCTAACACAATACCTTGCACCGAAATACCCACAAGCAATGTGACAAAAAGCGTTGGACAATGCTTAATGCCAGGGCGCATTAACATAACCGGTGCCCGAATGCTGCATCGCGTCCATTGTGCGACCCTAAGTGCCTGGCGACAACCTGTCGCATTCCGGCCGGGTTCGTTTTCGTAGAACCTGCAAAGTCATCTGTCGACGAGACATGAGGTGGTGATTGTATTCGCTTCCACAGCTTAGCTGCCTTCGACCTCCCCTTGCCTCACATGGCCATACTTTTCAGTTATCATTATTCTTGCACAGCTTATCTCACTTCCCAAAAAGTATCTATTCACGGCAAAAACTATATATTGCCTCTTTTTCTTATTGAAATGAATATTAGGAGAGGTTGGCGCCTTAATGGTGGCACCGGCTGCTCCTTGTCACTTGGCAAATAAAACAAATTTGCGTAAAAATGGGGAATAGTGACACAAAGTATGACACTCAGTCGAACACTGAATGAATAGAAAATAAACAATCCAATAGTACATGAATCACAAAGTTTTGTGCATGAGTTCAGTACACGTACGCATATATAAAGTCAGATATTTTGAACAGCCAAAACACACAACACATGTAATACGCTGCAAGTACAGAACAGAATTATACATATTGAGTAAAGGTTGCAATCACCACATAAATCAATTTTGAACCCAGAACAACATTCAGGTTACTCATTTAGCGTATTAGGATCATCTGCCACTTTATATTTTCCCGATATGTTGGCGTCCTCTAAAAACTTTTTCAGAGCAAGAGGTGCTCTTGTCTGAAGGCCCGCAGTTGGCCATGGGCCTAGCATCTTTCTTAGGGTGAATTGTCTTCTGTTGAACATCAACAAATTTGCTTGCAGTACCGTTCTTTATGGACCGTATTTCGTGCACTTGAGGAGAAGATGATGTACATCTTCGTCTGGATGGCCACAAGAACAGTGCGGACTAGAGACACGTTTTATCCTGTACAAGAATTGTCTCGTAAATGCAATACCAAGATGCAGGTGGTGTATCATTGTTTCAAATTTTCTGTTGTCTCTTAGATTTTCCGGCATTGATAAGTTTATACATGGGTCTATAAAGTATAATTCCGAGTTCTTAGTTCGCTGATCAAACCAGGTAGTTTCGCTGAGGCGACAGAAAATCTGTCTCGGGGACAGACGGACTTCACTGCGCAGTAAGGGAGGATTGGTTGCCTCTGCGTTATTGTGCGCCCGATTAGCAGCTGCGTCCGCTGCAGTATTACCAGGAATATTGCAGTGCCCAGCTATCCACTGAAATGCAATTACGTGGTTCATTGCGCTTGCAGTTGTAAGTTCTGTGAGCGTCTCATACAATAGCAAAGTGTTCCAAGAATTTTTTTTATTGCTCTGTAGTAATGTGAGAGCGGCTTGCGAATCGCTAAAGATAACCCAGTTTTGCGAGTGCTTTTCTGATGGTATGAAACGCAAAGCACACAGGATTGCAAACAGTTCTGCCATGGTGGAAGATGTCTCTCGGGATAATATAAATGTTTGCGCTAGCGCTAAATGTGGAATGATGAATGCTGAAGTCGAGGAATTTTTACAACACCCGCCGTGGTTATTCAGTGGCTATGGTGTTGGGCTGATGAGCACGAGGTCGCGGGATCGATTCCCGGCCACGGCGGCCGCATTTCGATGGGGGCGAAATGCGAAAACACCCGTGCGCTTAGATTTCGGTGCACCTTAAAGAACCCCAGGTGGTCGAAATTTCCGGAGCCCTCCACTACGGCGTGCCTCATAATCAGAAAATGGTTTTGGCACGTAAAACCCCATAATTTTAATCTTTATGACACGAACCACCTGTATACACGTGGATGTACTGGGGACATAATGAGTAAATTTGGAAGAGTGCCAGTTGTTGTACGGCTACTATGAACATGTCTCTCTTAGATATAATCCCGTCAACCAATAATGCTATTTTAGCACACGCTAACATCAAGGGAGGGTAAATAACATCCACATTGCATAACTCAAATCCTGGTAATAATGCTTCATGTTCTCGAACAAGATCGTGAATTTCGCTTTTGTTTCTTTCGATAAGCGTGAGGTTTAATGGATGCTTTTCGTGTTGGGTTAAGATACGATAAATATGTCGGCATGTTACAACCGTTCGTATGAGTGGAAATGGTGGGTGACGAGCTTCAGCAATTACTAAAAAAACTCGAGGTAGCCTGCGAAAACACAAGACACACTCGCAGCCCCCTTGCAGTAAACGTTCAAGACGTTCCTCAGAAGTTTGCAATAAACCATGGAGAATAGGTGCCGAGTAAGCAATTTTTTGTTTTATGAGTGCTTATGGACTTGTAGTAGTGAAGAGACTGATCCCCCCCACGTTGTGCCAGCGAGTCGCCGAAGTACGTTTATTACAGCATTGGTCTGCTTTTCAATTGCACGGATGTGTGATGCCCATGTCAGCTTGCGATCAAGAATAACTTCAAAAAATTGATGCTCTTGCATAATCATCAAAGTTTGTCCATTAAGCGTAAGTTGTAAATTATTAAGCTGTCGTCGAGTGAAAGGAAGTACGGCTGTCTTTGCATATGAACGAATCATGCCTCTTTCTTTTAAAAAGGTGGCGATACTATCAAGACCCCCTTGCAGCCTTTTTTGAACGTCTTGTATATGAGATCCAGAGGCCCATATGGAGATGTAATATGCGTACAGAGAATACTGTAGACCAGACGGGAAGTTCTTGTGGCAAGGCTGCCATGACACAGTTGAATAAAAACGGACTGAGAACACTGCCCTGCGTAACGCCCTGCGTGATGCTGTGATAATTACTCTCTACTTCGATTGTTTCCGTAAATAGTTTTCTATCTTTCAAGAAATTCGATACACATCGCAGTGTTTGATCGTGTAGGCCAAGCTTTAACATACCAGCAAGGACGTGTGTGTGACTTACAGTGTCAAATTCTCTTTGACTGTCTAAGAATACTGCTACTGTCTCATTTCCACAAATTCGTTCACGTTCGACACATATGGCAATGTCTAATACTGCATCCATTGTACACTGATTTTGTCGAAAACCGGTCATGTAGTTGGAAAACACATTTGTGTGTTGACACCACCATTACAGTTGTCTGTCTATCATCTTCTCCATTAGTTTGTAAAAAGAGCTTGTGAGACTGACGGGTCGGTAGGAGTCAAGACAAAGGGGAGTCTTTCCTGGTTTTAGTGCTGGAATTACCCGAGATAATTTCCATGAATCTGGAAAAGTCTGCCTTATCCAGATATCATTAAATATCTCCAAAAGAGGCATTCTTCCTGTGGACCTAGGTTCTGTAAAATCACACACGTAACGCCATCAGGGCGTGCGGTTGTCTGTACGGCATGACGAAAGAGCACATTTCAATACATTTAAACTAAACTCACAGTCAAGTTGAGGATCTGGTGACATAAAGCACGCACGAATCTTCTGTTCTGCTAGTGTTGTCGAACTTGTAAATTGTAGGCAAGTAAACGGAATTCCTGGTCTGGATATACGTTGACAAAATTCGTCAGCAACAGATGTTTCCGGAGTGCTTAGAGCTTCGGCAAGGGCTCGGAAGGGATGGCTCTGGGTAACTGGACCACTAAAAGATCTGACAACTGACCATATTCTGGGAACTGGAGTAAACGGAGACAATGACGCGCAGTATTCGCGCCATCTTCTCCTACCTAATTTTTGTAAGCGTCTGCGCGAAGTTGACTGAACTGTCTGTGTCATCTTGTAGTCATCCAGTTTTCCACTGCGGCGGTAAGCCCGTTCTGTGCGTCTTCTAATTGCTCTTAGACGTTCATATTCCCCGTCGACTGCAGCGTATTTATTTGGAACAATTACTTGCTTTGTGCAGACCTTGTAAGACTCACAATATATTTGTAAAACTTTGAAAGTTCGGATTTTCGCCCAATGAGTTACTTATATGGTGACGAAAACTTTGCCAATTAGTATATGTTGAGTAGTGCCAGGTCTCTTTACTCCGTATGAGGCGATGTTTTACCAGGATCGGAAAATGATCACTACCGTGCGTTTCTATGTCCGTTGCCCATTCAACGCCATCAAGAAGGTCTTGTGAGCAGAGCGTAACATCTATGCAGCTTGAGTAACGAAACTCCCGCAAGAACGTTGGGGAGCTGTAATTTAACACGATCAGATTAGTTTTTTCTGCGGCAGACTCTATAATGCCTCCGCGGGAATCGTTATATTCACTGCCCCAGATGACGTTATGTGCGTTGAAGTCCCCACAAACCAGCACATGTGAGTTTGCGATACCAAACACATTCACCAAGCTGTCTACTGATATTTTGTTAGAACATTGTAGACAAAGACTGATCACTGTGACGCTTGTATTTCTAAAAAATATCTTGCATGCTACGAACTCTGGTATACTTAAATCGCTCGACTGTATTAAATAGGATGGCAGGTCTTTTCTCACGCATAACATCGCTCTGCTACTTCCAGTAATGTGCGATGATTTATATATAACAAAGTTTGAAAGACGAAAGTCATCTCTGACGCCTTCCTCATTTATACATAAAACAGGAAAGCTATATTGAGCTAGTAGTTTGCGAAAATCAGCTGACTTATTTCGAAGGCCATTAGCATTCCACTGAAATATAAAAACAGTGTTGTAACGATTATTTTTTGTAAGCCTGCCGTGGAGCTGTTGGTGGTTGTGGAAGCACCAACTATTCCATAGAAAGCAGTGATTTTACCTCTGGTAGGTTATTTGCGTGTGGGATGGCACTGAGGATTGCATGCACAGCTGTGAATAGCATGGGCAGGATCATCTGTGCCACGGGTAAAGACGCGTAATCACCAAACGACGCTGAAGCTACGTGTGTGCTCGATGCAGGTCGCTTAAGAGCTGACTGAGATGGCCGTTGGGATGACTGGTGCGGTTGAGGCAAATGCTGAGGTAGTCGCTGAGATGTTCGATGAAGTTGATGTGCCAATGGCAGAGGGCGTTGCTGAGAAGGTCGGTGAATTTCACTCGGTGCCTGGGCAAGATGAGTAGTATTCTCTGAAGGTAGATCGTGTCGCTCGCTGTCAGAACGTTGTCGACCTGAGTGCTTTAGAGCTGCAGAATAGGTCAAATTGACCTCTTGCTCTTTTTTTTTTGTTGGGGGTTAGAGGAGCGTATCTTACAGTATCAAGGTTGGGTGGGGGTGCATTACGAGGAGGCAGCCTTCCGTATTTCAACTCATGTCTGCGTAACTTTGAGGCAGCTCTGCTCTGAGGGTACCAGGAGTAAGAAGCTGTATGGTTTCCGCCACAGTTGGCACACTTTGGCTGACACACAGACTTGCACTCTGAATGTTGGTGATCTTCTGAGCATAGCTTGCAGCGACGTGTACTGCAACAGTTCTTCGATAAATGTCCATATCTCTGGCATTTGTAGCATCTCAGAGCAGGGCCGTGGTATTCTTCTACGGGATGACGCGTGAAACCTAAATGCACTCGTTGCGGCATTGGTTTGTCTTCTCTGAAATGGAGAATGACGGTTCTCAGAGGGCGTGATTCTACCGCTCCGCCTTCTTGGCCATTGTAGCTCGCTTGACGACGGGCAAATGTCACGCCATAATCCTTCAGAAAGTCAACCAGTTGTTCTTCTGTATACTCAAGTGGCACATGGCGTATCTCGCCAACATTCTTGGTATAAGATGCCGGAATGAATGGCTTGACTCCCAAACCAGCCACTTCACTCATCGACAGTAGATGTCTTGCAGATGAGACTGAAATAACGTTGACGGAGAAAATTCCATCTCTATTCACACGGAATGACTGTACCCTTTCCTTTGCCGCGGAAACAATTTCCGACGCAGCGCTTTGGATTCATTTGCCAGAAGTTGCGTCCTTCCTGTGAGGGTCGAAAAACAACTGGAATTCTCTCAGGCCGCTTCTTTTTCTACATTAGCACGGAGAATGACGTTTCATCGCAGTCTATGTCTTAATCTTCGCTTAGCTCATAGGTAGATGTCCTGTCGTCGTCAACCCGTGGTTTCTTGGCTTCACTTTCGCTTATCTCAACCATATTCACTGAAGGTGCGCTGGAAAGTAGTGCAGAGTTGGAAACTAGCGTCGCCGGCTTGATGACATTAGGCGCGTGTTGTGGCACTTCTGAGTGCGGCGCCGATACTGCGGAAATCATGCGCCTAGGAAGGCGCTATCGGACATATGGCTCGTCCCGGTGTTCTTTGCTACCTACCGCCGTGGTAGGCGTAGATGCGCTGCGGAGCGCAGCAAAACCACGCGATATTATGCGTGATCTTTAGCACATAGGTATCCCACGGGATGTCTGTTCTCTCTGGACAACAGCGAAGTCTCAACAGAGCACTGATTATTCGAAAAAGAAAGACAGCAAATAATATCTCATCGAAGAAGCGGCGGCCGCGCGGTAGGACTTCTTCTTCTGCTTGTCTATTCACGTACATACCCAGTAGTATATACGCAAGCCATGACATTAGCCAAGAAGGTTAGCAAAACCAGTGCCACATGCCGAGTTGCACAGACTTATACTCTGTTCCATACATAGCAGCCAACGCTGTGGAAACTACGCAAGAAGTACGGGCAAGAAAAGTTATCAATCCGCGCGTTCCGCCGAAGCGTTCCTTCCGTCTATGTTTCGCTGCGCGCCAGCAGCGTTCGCTCGCGCGAGGATGCACGGGAGGCTCCTCGCGACGGGTTGCAAGTAAAAAAACCCGAAAAGAGGAGCCAAACTATAAATGATCCTAAATAACGCATTAACAGCCGTATACCACAGTTTGTTTCTAAGGATTCAAACTTGTTTCATTCAATACTGAATCTACATAAAAAACAATTGACCCCAATTGCGGCAAAAAAATTCGCACTTCCGCCGGAAAGGCGAAGCACCAATAGCGATAGCGAATTAGTAGATATAGCTGTAACAAGTAAAGATAGTAGTTTTATCGGCCGTATCAACTTGTAAACCTTCGCTTGCTAACTAAATTAACAATGATAGAATGTGTGTGTGTTACCCGCCGTGGTTGCTCAGTGGCTATGGTGTTGGGCTGCTGAGCACGAGGCCGCGGGATCGAATCCCGGCCACGGCGGCCGCATTTCGATGGGGGCGAAATGCGAAAACACCCGTGTGCTTAGATTTAGGTGCACGTTAAAGAACCCCAGGGAGTCAAAATTTCCGGAGTCCTCCACTACGGCGTGCCTCATAATCAGAAAGTGGTTTTGGCACGTAAAACCCCAAATATTATTATATTATTAATGATAGAATGTGCAAGCGTGACTCAACAAGGACGTAGAAAGAAAGAAACACACAGAGACAGCACTGTCTTTGTGTATCTGCTCCTTTCTATGTCTTTGTTCAGTCACGATTACACATTCTATCATGGATTTAAACCAACTAGCCCGCCAACGCATTTTAACTAAATTAACCAGCACGGCATCACGCGCGCTCAGGTAAACATGAACACATCTCGCTCGGTGAACGCAGAAACCCGCTGTCAAAATTCTGGAGTGAGGAATCGCGGCAGCAGCAAGCTAATTGTCCTTCGTGCATCTCTCATTTCAACGCGAACGAAACGTTAAAAGCACAGCGTATAGGAAGTTACTGGCACTGAAGCGCACTTTGAAAACATCGTAGATCGCTTTGAAGATGAGGCCCCCGTGGGCGCGCATTTTGGGCACGTCGCAGATCGCTTGCAAGACACGAGCGCCGCAACGCGTCCTTATACGGCGTCTGCCAAAGGCGTCGACTACGGTGTCCGCGATTCGCGTGGTCAACACCGTAGTAGATACCGCGGATGTCTCCACTCTGTACAGAGTGGCGGGCGATGAGGACATCGAGGCACCGTAGCAGCCGCCGGAGAAAAACGCCCTTCCTCCCTCGCCTCATCCCCCTGCATCACGCGCCACAGGAGAGGGCACGCATCCGGGCCGCGTTCCTCGCTTGCGCACGCGAGATGAACCGCGTTTCAAATTCAAATTTACTTACCAGATAATACGCTGGAAGCTTGGCTGGACTAAAAGCCGCGAAACCTTCTTGACGGGGCCCACCCAGGTGACCGTTACATGGCAGCGGCTATACAAGGGGCTCATCTACGTCGGCTCACCCTCACACGCTTTCACTGATGCGGAACCTCACGACGACGGCTACGACGACGCCAATGCCGACGGCCACGGGAGAAATGCGGCTGGAGTGTCCATATAATTGCTATCCCAATAAAAGATCGAACTATATATATCCAAGTGCGAACGAGGCCACTGCCTCCGCAGCGTTGACTGCTGTGTATGGAACGAACTATAGCTCTGCCAAGCTGAAGGTGGCTCATCTCTTGCCCTGCACACTATCTTGAATATATCAAGTAGAAAATGCTAAGCGGTAGAGGGATAAATACAGATTTAGATAAATAAAGAAAATAAGTATGTTAGTGTTTGCGTATATGTAATTGTCAAAGAAGAATAAGTAGCTAGAGGATGTGAAAGTAACAGGAAGGACACCAGTTAACAACGTACAGTTATGGGAAGAATTCTTTAAAATATAGCGATTACTTCGTTATCTGAGAGCGCCAAACCAAGGAAGATGAAAGCAGCACAATTCACATGTGGCTATTGGCATAAGACCAATGGAAGAAAATAGGACCTGCAAAATAATTCGAAGGAGCCCATCTCGCGGAGACTCGACGGCAATGCGTCTGACATTGAATGAGTATAGCGACACAACGTACTGTCTACGTCGAAGCAATTTATGTATGAGGCGGCCACTGCAGTGACACTTCTCTTCCGAGCTTCTTTAAGAGCACTCGTCGCCATCAAGCGCCGCCACCAAACGCCTCCACGTGGCCACCGAAATGCATGGCACGCCTGTGCAGGCGAACACTGAGAAGCGCGTCATGCGGCCACCGGGCTCTTCTATCGCGCTTTTTTATAGACACGCGGCGCCATCTAGCGGCTCTACCGAGAAGTCCGCACGCAGCCTCTGAGACGCGAAGCGCGACGCGCCGGTGCGTTCGAACGTTGAGGATTGTTTATACGTTTTCTGCACACTCAGTGGCACATACTTTGTGACCCAAGTTGTCGAGAGGTTAATTGAAGCCAGTGCATTCATGGCGTAGCTCGCTAAAGCGTTCGCGTGAGAGGTGCATTTCTGGCACAGCCTGCTAATGCATTGGGTTTCTACTCTTGACAAACCCTTATGACGTTGGTCTTATTGCCCTCAACGTCGGAGAAATAAGAGAACTTTTTCGTCATTGTATAGCGGCATATTGTCAACGCCACATACCTAGTTACCAAAGTTGGTATCAAGGAGGTTAATTGAAGACCAGCACATACCGAGTGGCACATAGCTAGTGCTCCAAGCTGGCGTCAAATAGTTTCTTCGAACAGTGGTACCTGCCTAGTTCCGCATCTACAGCAACCAATATCGGTGTCAAAGCGGTTCGTTGAAGAGCGGCACGTGTGTACACATTGCCACGTACTCAGTGACCCAAATAGGTAGGGTGGTTGGTTTCGAACCCCTTTTCCTCCCGCACAGCATTCCGATGCTCTACCCATTCGACCGCAGGCTACCCTTTGACCCATGTAGGTGGGAAAACGGTTAGATACAAACATCGCCCCCGGAAAGTGCACTAAGTACTTGAAGAGTGCTAACGCATTACACAACTAAATTATATATATATATATATATATCCACGTACGCATGACTGCAACTAAATGGCTCCTGCAACGAACCAAGTGGGTGAAGTCGTGCAGAGGTCAAGAAACCACAAACACTAGCTGTGACAGCTGTGAACTGTGGTATTTTATGTGGAAATAATAGTGAAAGCAATGTGTATTGAGAGATACCCGTCCCTGCTGTACGCGTCCGTAATGACAGTACTACGGTGACTTCGGCTACCTTACCTTCGGTTACCATACCTTCGGCTACCATACATTTAGCATGGAGCCGAACAAATGCAAAATACCTGCTGCGTTATCGTGGTGTTTAAATATGATAACTAGTTAGCAGATATTGGTCTGTCTTGAACATCTAGCTGAAATGTGGACCATGCACATTTAAGGATCGACATCACGGCATTCTGTGAGCTTCTGCGATTATTATGTGATAAATATGTAGCCTCATTACTCTCTTATAGACGTCTAGTCAAGCTTTGCTAAAACACTAGACGCGTCAGTAGCATGAGATAGCAAATTTAGCGCTTCTTATTTTTGCTGTTTATGTTCTGCGATCGCATGGGAAGCATCGCTACAGAAAAGGCCTGGTATCACAAAATCGTAGCTAAAAACAAAAAGAAAACGCTAACGAAAGAACATTTTAAACAGCATGAATAGAAATGCTTAATATTTTACAATCACTTGAGTGAAAGAAACACGTTGCATTCTAAGTAGTTGACGTAAAGTTGTAAATATAATGTCCCGCATAATGCAGAGGCAGCTCTTTACCTGTGACAAGCTTGAGAAGTCTCTACATATGCTCTAATAGTTCCGTTAACAGCAAAGTCGATGAACAGTTTTTTGCTTCTGATGCTTATCCAGGCCCTTTAGATTAAACTAATTCAGCCATTCTCTATTTACTTAGCTCCATACTTGTTCTATAGCCGCCTGGTGCATCTGCTTGTACCTGCCCGAACGCTACCGTCCACATAGGCTGGAGCCACAAACTTTTCAGGCACTTCGAGTCGTGCAGTGAGCAACGATCAAGTAATGTACGCCACTTCAGACAAGACATTTAGGTGCTGTATTAATTTTTTTCACTCTTCCCATCAAGTCTACCTTAAGAGGGTTAGCGACAGAGAAAGTATGATGTTAACTGAAAAGGTTAGTCTAATCACCCACAGGCCTGTGATGCTACCGGAGACATAAATGCGCTTCTTGGGCCTGAATATAAAGAGCCACCTGTTAAGCATGTACAAATGCTTGTTATAATCCTTAGAAATGCTTTTGTGTATGATGCAGAAGGAGAGTGAATACAAAATTTCCCAGCAGCACCTGGCAGCGTAACACTACCTCAAATGCAACCTCGGCTCCCTTCATAACATATTTATCATGGCACTACATCAGTTGCAAAATAGGTAAGCGTCTAGCTTAGAAGGGATTCATTGGCTATGTGTGCAATGCTCCCGGCTGTGTGCGACATAGACTAGCGGTCAACACCTGCACTTATACATTTATTTTTCTTTGCTACCAGGGAACTATAAGCCATAAGCTGAACGCTTTCTGTGCAGAACAATTACGCTTTATCCTCGGGCCTCAATGACGACAACTGTTCTTGACAGCAAGACAGAACAATATCGCCTCAGCACCTGTTCCTCCCCCCCATAAATAAGCGTTACTCGCGCGTTCGCATTAAAACTGAGGACCTCGATTAGTGTGTAAAACCTTGTATGAATTCAGTGCTGCAATTTTTTCTCAGCTCCGAAATTCGCATCATATTACCTATCTGCTATGTCGCCGATGAAAGTTCTTATGTTTGCTATTTTTACAGTCGTCGTTGCGTTGGCGTAAGTAACCTTTCAAGTACCATCGTATTTTTCGGCCCTGATGTGATACAGTCATATTAACAATAGTCAATGGCAGGTAAAGAATGTGGCGGCAAGTGGAGCTCAAAGGGACACTGTCGCTGTCAGTGATTAACGACATCCTCATATCACTCTCTTTCCTTATCCTTTGAATTCTTACCCCTGCATTCACTTTGCCCAGGCGCTTTCTTGTAGTAAAACTTTGCAATTTGCTGGGGTAACTTTTCGTTCATCAAGAGCGAGTTATTTCCATCGTGAATGAATAAAGTGAGCCATTAAACCTATGATGGAGCACCTATTCCGCGGGGGGGGGGGGCTGAGGCGTACCGGCGGTACTTTGCACCGGAGGTCAGGTGAATCTTTTTTTGAACAAGTTGTTTGAGCTGTGAGCTCTCTTTGTTATCCACACAATTAGTGTAGAGAACGCAAACTACGCGAATGTGCTTAATGATCACGGCTTTATTTTTGTGATGACCAACTAAGGCACTCTCTGATTGCGGTAATGTCTATTCTGAAGGCTCTATTTTCGGAATTTGAGTGGTATCAAAGGTAGGTACATCATGATGTTTGGGAGTAGCCTCTTCCTGCCTTCCTGACTTGCCATTTTATATAGTGGCATTGTGTGTTGTGCTGTCATGGGCATAGCGTTGCGATAATAATTTGGTTCGCTAAATTCACATTTATTTTTTATTCCATTCTCTGCATACATGCTCCTGCGGCTACTATCAATGTTCATTTTTACGCCGAACACTTTCTTTCAAAGCCTACAAAATTTATTTGAATGACGTAACTACAGCATAGTCACGACCAAAGCAATTAATTCACGTTTGAATGCGAGATGCGATTTCCATATTCTTTATCTCCACTTATCACCATCAGGCGTAAATGTTTCTCATCTTTAAAGATGATCATCAGCGCTCCGCGTACTCTTAGTGGCCACAGCTCGAGTTCGGCGATAATTAAGGAATTTCATATAAGTTGTGGAGAAGCTTATCGTTCCCCAAGTCTTCGCACAGTTTCTCGCTAGTGTTCCACTCGCGTCACCTCAATGCACAAGCTGCCGTGTCCACGGTAGACCATCCTGCCACGTCCGACAGCGTCACCTCTTCGCGAATTTCCCATTCGTTTGGACCATGAACCCCCATCAATCTCAAGTGTTTGCGGGTTTAGGCAAATGATGACGCGGAGAACTGGCTAGAGAATTACGATGGAGACATTGACCTCGACCGGTAAGATGGTTTTCAGAAACTGCACAACGTCTAGTTCTACCTCTCCAATGTCGCGCAAACCTGGGGCGGCTCGCACGAA
Source organism: Dermacentor andersoni (assembly GCF_023375885.2). NCBI lineage: Eukaryota > Metazoa > Arthropoda > Arachnida > Ixodida > Ixodidae > Dermacentor > Dermacentor andersoni. Next base: position 137,643,872 of record NC_092816.1, on the reverse strand, counting down.
TATTTATTGACGAAAATAATAACGAATTTAAGAACGCGTTATTAAAAGCTCTATAGACAACGCCTATTCCGCACAAGAACGAGTTCCTAAATTCGTTATTATTTTCGTTATTAAATGTTCATGCAAGCCACCCCTGCTTCTTGTACCTTGAGTCAGACCTTCCTGGCTTTGTGACATTCACGAAGCAGCTTCGCAAAATTTTTAGCGCCCGGCTATTTGCAGTGAGGTCCCAAATAAGAAGCTCATAGAGCGTATACAATTTGCTGGAGAATCGACACGACGACGAAGTGCCTATTTGGTAGAACGTTTCTTTCTCTGTTCATTGCATTTTCGTCAAATTTTCTGCGTTTTGGGGGGACGCTGCTCCCAGCCTCGTGGCGACGGACGCGGGGCCTTCTACAGGCCCGCCCAGCGTGAGGTCTGCCATGGCAAGCTCCCCGGGGAATCGACTCACGTGGGCCTGCACCAGCGAGGTAATTAGCGAGGCTTACCGCCTTGTGGCTATGGACGCGGAGTCAACTGCGGTGCCGCCCGGCCAGAAGTCAACTATGGTGAGCTCCTTGAGGAAACGAGTGCCTGGTCCAGCACCAGCGAGGACGCCGAACTCGGTCACAGGCGACGACTCGTCAGATGACACATCTGAGTCGGTGATCGGCAGGAAGGCCAAAAGAAGGGTCTTCGAGGTGGCTTCACCAGCTAGGACAGTAACTATGAAGGCAAAATGTGAACGCTGGCCGCACCTTATCCTCTTTGTAACCGAGGACTCCCCCATCAGCCTTCGAACTCTTAACAGGCAAGCTCTCCGTGTTTCTCGAGATTATCGCGTAGAACGAAATAAGGGAAGTGAGATTAAACACGCGAAAGAATATCCTCGCTGTGGACGCGACAAATGGGAGCGCGTTGGACAGCGCGTTGGCGTTGAAAAATAACAGATGTGGGCGGCATCAAAGTCTGAGCAATTGTACCATTGGACGGAGTGTCATCTACCACACTGATTTGGACATAACAAACTCGGACTTATATTATCATCAAACCAGTGACCGAAGGAGTTATCATCACGCATGTTATTCGCTTTGGTAACACCCGCTGAGTTGATATTCAAGGGTGATTCTATCCCTTCACATGTAATGTTTAGACATTTCCGGCATGTGGTTTGGCCATTCGTCCCATAGCCACGTCATGACCATAACTGCATGAAGATTGGCTATGCCAAGGGCGTCTGTACAAAGAGCACGGTTTGTGCTCACTGCGCTGAACCGCAGACTGTGGATACTTGCCGCGCAACAAATCTAAAGCGTGGTAACTGTGATGGCTCCCATGATGCTTCATTCAAAGACGTCCACAAATTAAGAGACAAATTTCCGTTCTCAAGCAAATGGTTAGAGACTGCTCATCTTACAGAGGTGCTGCTGAAACAGTACGGCGTCGGCGAAACCGTCGACGCAAGCGTACAGGACGGGGTGCTGTTAATACGCAGACTCGACCCAACTCATCACCTTCGAGCGCAAGTAAGCCTGCAAACACGAAGAGGAACGATACGAAGAAGTCTAACGCTCCGGGTGACTGGGCTGCGCTTTCGCACATACAGCCTGCCAAGGAGACTCCCCACCTGATGTCTACTACGCACACTTCGGTTGATAAAGTACCAAGGGTGGACCGACAGATCATACCGATGCTGCGGTCCCTAGTGAATGTCATCAAAGAATTACTGAGAAGTGTCGCAACTCCAACTGCTCGAAGTGGCCTGTAAGTGCCAGACGCGCTGAGCGTAGTCCTCGCAGTCCTCGAGTAGAACCAAGGCTGACAATGACCAATCGTTCCGCAAAGAGGTCAGAGAAGCATCGATTATCCAGTGGATAAAGTGGATATCCAGTCTTAGATGTCGGATGTCTGATTTTCGTCAGTATGTATATTCGAACCACTTCCCAATTATCGTAATTTGCGAACCGAAATTATCAAACCCAATCCGGCTATCCGGCTACGAATCATTAATGTCCTCGATCTACAGCTAAAGCAGCAAGGTCGTTGTGTTTATTCGTCGGTAGCTTACCTACGTCGTTCCGCATGAGTCGCCTCATAATGAAAACCAGTTTGTTTGCCTGACTGTTAGGAAGAAAAACATAGCCTTCAGATTAGTGTGTACCCACTTATCCCCCTCAACCCGGTTTGATAGCAAGAGACTAGAAGACATCTTGACAGCAACCCCTGGTCCATGGATTATCACAGGAGATTTTAACGCCCACCGCCATATTTGGGGAAGCTCCAAAATTAGCGCTACGGGCCAGGGACCGGCTTCTTTTGTATTCGATCATGGATTGTCCCTGCTTGATGATGGGAGCCCTACCTTTTCACAAGGCTCATCGTACAGCCGCTGCTTAGACTTGCGGTTTTTGTCACGTCGCTTCGCTACTCATGTGCAGTGGTTTTTAGACATTGAGACGTATGCGAATGATAATATTCCCAGTTACCTTACGATCAAAGGGTTGGCCAGCTGTCATTCGCCAAACACAATCCGGCGGAATGATTGGTCTATATTTGAAACCAGCTTGGAAAAAGCCTGTTGCAAAAGCCTTCCTTCTGCCCTGCCAGAATCTATGAAGGAAGCAACGGAATCTATCAAGGAAGCGACTACGTGTGATTTGTAGGCGTGCAGAGCGTAGATACCGACGCAAAAAGTCCATCCATGATTTAAGAATGACCACACGCACCCAAAATCAGATCCAGCGCCGAATGGACAAACTGAAGTCACAACCTGGGCAAAATCTTGTGAATTCCAAGACCCCCGAAAACCTCTCTCTCACATATGGTGAACCCTGCGAGGCCTACGTGTACTTCCCGAACAACACGTGCCATTTAAAGCCCTGGCGCTTTTCCAATGCCGAGAGGACATCGAGGGAGCGGAAGATTTCTGCAGGAATATTTCAGGTCGATAAACGTACACAGGCTCCCTTGGTACGTATGGCGTCATGCTGCATTCACGGGATTCACGCGTGGGTCTGCATTTCACCACCGAGGAGCTCGATGCGGCTCTTCGTGTAATCGGTCGTCGTCGCCTGGACCACATGGCATATCGTACCGCATCTTGTGCCATCTGGGTGAGCGAGCATGAAGTGCTTTGCTGGATATATTCAATGAATCCTGGCGGGCTGGAAACGTTCCTTAAGAATGGAAGATAAGCCGTCTAGTGCCACTCCTTAAACCTGACAGTCTCCATTAGAGTTCACGTCATACCGGCGCATCGCGCTGGCTAGTTGCGTAGAGAAGGTGATAGAACGCATGATCCTTGCCAGATTGGAGTGGTACCTGTAACGCTACCAAGTTTATACAAATGCCATGGCCGGTTTTCGGCGTCTCCGCTGCTGCATTGATATTCTGATGGATCTGGCCGCTTACATTCACCCAAAAGAAATGTAAACGGTTATCTGTCGTCAAGTTTCTGGACGTGAAAAGAGCTTATGACAATGTTGCTCATGGCGCTATACTTGATGCTCTTGAATCGGTTGGTCTTGGTGTCCGAGTGTACCGGTGGACCCGCAACTACTTACAAATGAGGTGTTTTTATGTGCATACCTATGACGGTCCGACCGCTCAACACTATACACACCGTGGTGTTCCCCATGGTGGCGTCTCGAGCCTCACACTATTCGTTCTTGTTCTTGTTGGACTCGTGGAAGGCATAGCAAGTGCTCTCCAGATATGAATATATGCCGATGAGATTTGCGTGTGCACATCAGGTGCAACACGTCCTCAGGTGTGTGCGAGGCTTCAAAATGCCGCGACTTCAACATCGGCGTATCTTGGCGAACAAGGTCTCCAGATTTCACCTGAGAAATGTGCGTTGGTCGCGTTTACGCGGAAGCCAATGACGTCCTACGTCATATTTATCAATGGGAAAGTTCTATGTTACGCCAGCATGCACAGATTCTTGGGGTGATCATTGATTGAGACCTCAGCTGCAGTCCCCGTGTGGCCTACCTGAAGCAACGCTTAATGGCCGTTTCACAACTTTTAAAAAAATTATGGGGTTTTACGTGCCCAAACCACTTTCTGATTATGAGGCACGCCGTAGTGGAGTACTCCGGAAATTTTGACCAACTGGGTTTCTTTAATGTGCACCAAAATCTAAGTACACGGCTGATTTCGCATTTCGCCCCCATCAAAATGCGGCCGCCGTGGCTGGGATTCGATCCCGCGACCTCGGGCTCAGCAGCCCAACGCCATAGACACTGAGCAACCACGGCGGGTTTCACACCTTTTCAAAGTTCTTGGAAAGAAAATGTCGGGTATGTCAGTACACGCGATGTTAAAACTCTACAGGACCCTGCTTCTCGGGTATCTGAGGTACTACTTACCTGTACTGAACGATACCTGCAGAAGTAACATCCGCACAATCGAGAGTAAACAGGCGCATACACTGAATGTTTTTGATTGCCGCGCTGCACATGTCAAGCCATGTCATCATGTCATGGCTGATGACATGTCAAGACATGACATGACATGTCAAGCTGACATGTCATCATGTCAAGCCCCAAGTAGCGGGCCCCGCTCTCGGGCGAGGCAGCCCGTTAAAGCTCAAGTTTTGAAGGCGGGCCGCATGCCGCCGCTTCCGACGGAGGATATTAAGATTGTCATCCGCCCCAAGGGCGCCCTTGATATAGCCAAGATCGGCAGTCCCGTGGTAACCGCCGCCATTCTCCAAGCAGCCAACCTCACGGACGAAGAAAGCTCAGAAGACACTGTCTGCCCGAATACGCAACAAAACATCGTTGTCGTCAGCACACCTCACCCGGACCATGCAGACCGGTACGCTCGCATCCGCTCTATCCATGTGAACGGCGTCAACCACGAGGTCAATGCATACGAAACCGCAGCGGAGCACACGACAAAGGGGGTCATCCGTGGTATCCCACTCACGGAGACTCCCCAGCAGATCCACAACAAAATTGTCACTGCCCGAAACCCGACAGCCTTGGCAGCCAAGCGCATCGCATCTACTACAACAGTGATCATCGCTTTTGACGGACTAGATGTGCCCTACCAGGTCCGCTACGGTTCCGCGTTATTCCCATGTTCGCTATATCGGAAGCAAATTGACATTTGTTACCAGTGTGGCCGCCTCGGACACCGTATGGACGTTTGTCCCTACCCAAATAACAAGATATGCCGGGGCTGCGGTGTCCGCAACCCCCCCGCCGACCATAACTGTAACCCTAAGTGCTCGCTCTGTGGTGGTCCCCATCTCACCGCGGACAAAAGCTGTGCCACTCGATATAAAACCCCGTACGTCATCCGCAAGCGTATCGGAGAACGACGAACAACCAGCCAAGCCACCTATAAACAAGCCGGCCCCTCCACCCTCAACACCAGAACCAGGCCACGCTCCCTGCACACCGTCAAGGGGGAGCCGTTCCCGCTCCAGAACTCCATCTCGATCCAGGCAACAACGCTCAAGATCCCGGTCTGCATCGGCTTCACGCATCTCATCTACCAACAACAGCAAGGTGAGCTTCGCAGACGCTCTCATGGGCACCTCGCGAGAGGGTCGTAAGATCGCCAACACACAAGTCACCTACCCTCCTCTTTCACCAGAAAACCCAGAAATAGCTCAGCTTAAGCGCGAGAACGCCATCCTACGCGATCTCCTAACTAAACTCTCGCAGGAGGTTAGAGACCTCAAACAGTCCCAAACACCAGCCCCTACACCTATCGCACAGAACATCCCTGCCCCTAGCCAGGAGGCCCCCTCGACTCCCGCCCCCAAGAAGAGAGCCCTGCAAGATGGAGCCACGGGCCAGGTCCGCTCTGAAGTTAAAGACATGCTCATCTCACTTCAAACAACTATTAGCACTTTCCAACATGCACTGAACTCCATTCAGCAAGCCTTCATTGGTATTGTCCAACGCGTGACCAACCTGGAAACTCATATTCTCACGCCTCCTAGCCATGCCGCACCCGTCTGCGACCCTTCCGGGACGCCAATGGCGACATCCACCATCTCCCATCATGGCTCACACTAATCAAGACGCCCTCATTTGGCAGTGGAACTGCCGAGGCTTTCACCATAAACAACCGGTACTCAATCAATACCTACGCCAACATACCCGCCGCCCGGATGCTATCCTACTTCAAGAAACCAATAACGCCCCGACCACGCTCCCCGGTTATCAAACCTTCCATGCCACCCACCCTCTTCGCCGGGTCTCCACCCTAGTACGGCGTCGTATTCCTGTTATTGAACATGATCTCAATAGTCCTCACATCGAACATCTATTCCTCTAATTAATTCCCAATCGTAAACGGAAAGAATGCATCTTCCTTCTGAACATTTACAATAGCCCCAAGGATAAAGCAAGGTGTCGCTTCCTCACCCTCTTTACGAAGGCTCTTCACGTAGCTGGAACGCACCCCCTACTCATTGGCGGTGATTTCAACCTCGCCCATACAGGCTGGGGCTACGTTCGCACGGAAGCTGCAGCTCGCAACCTCTGGCAAGATTACCACGACTTAGGCTTTACGCTCATCACGGATCCCTCCTTTCCTACACGCCTCGGTAGTTCCACTACCCGGGACTCTACCCCCGACCTCACCTTCATCAAACATATCAACAATGCACACTGGACCAATACCCAGCAAGACCTGGGCAGCGACCATTATATCCTTGCTCTCTCTTTACCCCAACTCGCTGCCGCCCCTGCCCCCACTAAAGAATTCACCATTACCGACTGGGATGTTTTTCGAAAAATACGCATAGGTTCTACCTCAGCAGAAGGCATTACCGACATTAACACCTGGGTGCAAGCGCTACGCACTGATGTTCAAACGGCCACTCGGGAGGTAACTACAGATGCCTCAGTTGAACGCATGGATAGCCGCCTCGCCCATCTTCTGGAGGCTAAAGCCTCCATCCTAGCTCGATGGAAGGGGCAGCGCCTAAACCGTCGCCTCAGAAGTAGGATTTCCAAACTGAACACAGCCATCCAGGAGCATTGTCAAACCCTCAGCCGGCAACAATGGACTGAGCTGTGTAACATGGTGGATGGACAACTTCATCGCCCTTCCTCGTGGAAACTCCTCAAACATCTGCTTGATAATACCACCACCCGCACCACCCAACAGGATCGGCTGCAGAAGCTCCTTTATACGGAGACCCTTAAGCAAGGTCCACAACAGGTGCTTGACTACCTCTGCACCAGATATATCTCCAGGGGACAAGTCAGTCCACACAGCAATTACATCGGTAGCCCCAACCCTACACTAGACGCCGATTTCAGCGTATCTGAAATACATGCCGCTCTACGCAAGCTTAACGGTCGTTCTGCTCCAGGGCCAGACGGGGTCACTAACAAAAGCCTTCGCAATCTCGATGACGAGTCCGTGTCCCATCTGACTGACTACATCAACGATTGCTGGCGCAGTGGTGCTCTTCCAGCCGCCTGGAAGACTGCCAACGTTATCCTAATCCCAAAGCCTGGCAAACCATCTAGCCTCAATAACTTAGGGCCCATCTCCCTCACTTCATGCGTAGGCAAGGTGATGGAACACGCCTTCTTAGCACGCATCAACAGTCACCTCGAGGACAACTCTCTCTATCCCCACACCATCATTGGATATCGCCCTCACCTTTCTACTCAAGACGCTATGTTGCAGCTCAAACATCAAGTGCTAAACGATCGTTCCCGTAACATGAAAGCCATTTTCGGACTCGACCTCACTCAAGCCTTTGATAACATTTCCCATGCAGCTATTCTTGACCAGGTCTCCAACCTCCACCTGGGAGAGCGAGCCTACAATTACATCCGTGACTTTCTCTCCAATCGCACGGCTACACTCTCGGCCGGGGATTTACGATCAGACCAGCTTCCCCTTGGCAGCAAAGGCACCCCGCAAGGTTCAGTTATCTCTCCCATGCTCTTTAACTTAGTAATGATTGGCCTTGCCAAGCAACTACAGCAAGTCGACAATATCAACCATACCATCTACGCCGACGACATCACCATCTGGTCGTACCGAGGCAGTGATGGCCAAATGGAATCAGCCCTCCAAACGGCGATTGACACGGTTGAAGCCTGTCTCCAAGGGACCGGACTGCGCTGTTCGCCGACTAAATCGGAGCTTCTGCTATACAAGCCCATTCAGCGGGGTCGCCCTCCCAAACACCAATCTGATCACCGACCCTGTGACGCCATCACCCTACGCCTTCAAGATGGCACTCCTATCCCACACGTCCCTAGTATCCGGGTTCTCGGTCTCACCATCTCTACCAACGGCTCCAACGCCTTGGCTCTCAACAAGATCTGTGCCCAATCTCAAAACACCCTACGACTCCTTAAACGTATATCTAACCGACGCGGAGGACTCAAAGAAGAAAGCCTTCTCCGACTCGTCCAATCATTTGTCATATGCCACATTACCTACGTTGCTGCGTACCTCAACTGGTACCGGGCTGAGCAAAACAAGCTCGACACCCTCATACGAGGGGTCTACAAGCAAGCACTTGGTCTCCCACATTGCACCAGCACTGAGCTCTTCAACCAACTGGGAGTTCACAACAACCTTTCCAAACTCATTGAAGCACAACAACGCTCTCAGCTTGAACGGCTCACCCTTACTGAAACGGGGCGCTTTATTCTGTCCACGCTTGGCTTCACCTACCATGAGCAACAGGGCGCCAAACAACCGATCCCGAACGACATCCGTAGCTGGATCTACATAGACCCTATCCCTAGAAATATGCACCCTGAATATAACAGGGCCCGGCGCCAAGCTCGGGCCGGAGCTATCATAAAAGCCCTTGCCCACGTACCTGGCGTCACATTTGTTGATGCAGCCCAATACTCCCATGGCACACGATTTGTGGCCGTCGCCACACGCGATGGAGTCCTACACCACGCCTGCAGCGTCACTACCCGCACTGCGGAGACGGCTGAAGAAGTGGCCATCGCCCTGGCCACTTTAGATCCCACCTGTCACACCATAGTGTGTGACTCTCGCTCAGCCGTTACTAACTTCAGCAAAGGCCGTATTTCTCCCCAAGCTCTTCGCATCCTCTGCCAGGCACCACACTCTAAAGACAGCATAATCTCCCTAACATGGATCCCGGCCCATGCCGGCCCTGTCCACCCACACCTCCCCAATCTCAACGAGGTCACCCGCTCCATTGCGCGAGGCCTAGTCAACCGCGCCGGAGTCACTGGAGATGAGTTGGGCACCAGGGACAGTCTGACAACTTATAACGATCTCGTTAAGGCATTTTACCTCAGTCGCCGAATCTTCCCCCCGTCTCACCCAAAGTTCAGCCGGGCGCAGGCTACCACCCTGCGTCTACTACAAACACGTACCCTTCACCCGCCCGCCTCAACCTTATATTTCCGGACGTCTACACAACCCCCAACTGCCGGTGCTGTGGAATTCACCCGGTTACACTTCCGCATATGCTCTGGGAGTGCCCAGCACAGTACACCCAGACTAACACCACGACTCTCTCGTCGAGGTTGCATGAGGCTCTGCGGAGCTCCGCCCTCGACGACCAAACCTGGGCGACCCAGCACGCCCGCGAGGCGGCGGCGAGGCAAGCCCTCGACGTCCCTTCGTGGGAGGCTTAGGCCCGGCCATCATAAAGTGCTGGTTCTACAATAAAAGTTTATTCCTCCTCCTCCTCCCGCGCTGCACATCAGCAGCGGATAGAATTTAGATAGCTCGAGATTACCCAGTCACAGCTCATATGACATCGGAAGTGCTCAGAGCACACATCAGGCACGTTGCCCGCGCTCTTTTCCACCACCTCGCCGCGCTGCCGAGGTACCGGCCCAGTGCCTCTTTTTGCCAGCTGATGTCGGCGCACCGTGACTGCCTTCCTAGAGGTTATACGCCTGCCGAGAGGCTCCTGGCACCTCCTTGAAGATTGGCTCACCCACAAGTTCGACTCTCAGTACCAGGAATTTGAACGAAAGCAGACCTTTCGTCACCAGCTCTCAATCGATGGTCTCTACTCATGCTGCATGAGACATACAAGGACCATCTCCAGATTGATAACTCGACAACTGCGGACGGATCTACAGGAGCGGTGATCTTTCCGGAAAAAGGTGTGACGATTCAGTTTAAAACATCTCACCTGGACAACGTCGACTGCTGCGGAGCTAGCTGCAATTCGCAGTGAACTTCGCATGATCCATGAAGATCTACGATGAAGATGGCGCATATTCACGGACTCGAAGGCAGCCGTGCGTTGTTTGCTATCCGCTCTACTCTCTAAACCGGGTAAACCTTACTGCAGGTGGACATTTTGAAACACTAGTCGACCAGCATTTTAGGAGTTACTTAGTAATCTATAGGATTGCAACCTTTACTAGAGGTATACGCACGGATCTGTAACCCATAGGATTGGTATATATGCTTCCTACATTTTACAGGTTACATTGAAGTTGTTTAGTGACACGCGTACATTGTTTATGGTTTACCGCTGACCGCTTTTCACCCGCTAATCACTGTTACGAAGTTATCACTCGACGCAAGACGAGCCCTTGTGCCGGAACGTTTCCGAATGCTTTCGCTGGTGTTCATGCAAAATGGTCTTGTCTGTAATCGGATTGTGTGCGCCAAGGAAATAGTGTAGTGTACAGTCTACAACTTGCGCGAGCACATCAATTAATCTCTAACGTTCGATGTATGTTATATATAAATGCCCGAGCTATCTGACCATCTGACACTTGTAAATAAAGTTTAGACGATCGCCACCTGTACTTGCCGCAAGCTGTTTGCTTGAGTCTTATTTGTTTCGGTGGGCACAAGTTCGCCCAAAAGACTTGATTTTCTTACATGCCATTGTGTCACTGTTGTCGTTAACTACCACTACACAACGCGACATCTCTTCCACACACACGCACAATCATTTCAGAAAAAACAAGTTAGGATATGGGTATAGACCGATGACATGCGGGTTTGGAGAAATGTCTGTTTTTATTGAACTTGAAATATGTTTTATCAAATGTCATACGCGTTTCCTTGTGCATGCGCTCAAACGTATGCTAAGCTCTTCCAATAGTTTGCAGATTTGAAGGCCGACTCAAGAATAAATGCGTAAATATTATGGAAATAATTCATTTGTTGTCTTAATAGCCACCTGAAAATATGTATTATTCAGTAACACTTTGGTTCGGGCTAGTTGGTTCATAATGAAAATATAGGCAGATCAGTGTCCCAAGACTAACACAAATGCAGACGGAAACAGGACTGCGTTCGCCCTGTTAACGTCTCCTTTCTTGGTCTGTGCTAGTGCAAGCTGCACTGTAGAAATTTTCATGTAGTAAAAATTTAGAGTTATAATTCTGAGTGCGGTCTAGTTTATCACTCATTTTTCGATAAATGTGGCGCAAGATTGTATGCACGGAAAATTATTACTTGCCAAATACACCATTTAAAATATACAGCTTACTGGGTCTCGCCCACGGAAATGTTTGATGGCTTAGAAAAATGTTGAAAGTGGTATATTAGAAAAAAAACTTTTATTCAGAAAAACACTGTTTAGAAATACATTAACGACACATAATAAAGGCCTCAAAATACAGCATGCTAATATGCAACACTGAACAATTTCAAATGTTGATATGACCAGAAATAATTATTAATATGAAATTCAAAACTGCTACACCACAAACAGCTACTTTTACACAAGTAGAAATAATTTTCTCGTGGCCGACAGCCTCTGTCAGCAGCTTAGGCATCTAAATATATAAATTAATTTCCTTACTATGTTTATTTGCGGACTTTTTTCAAGACAGGAATCACACTTAAAGAATTCATTTATGCGGGTAGAGATAGTAACAGAAAAACCAAAATGTTTTGTTTGGATAAAGATAATATTGTAGGGAACGATTCAGAAAGGTATTCTTGCTCCTAATAGGGACATGTTTGCGAAAGTTTGCCTTAAGAACATGGCTTATTATCAGGTGAATGTGATGAGTGAAAGAAAACGACGCCGACGACAATGAAGCGCGCACGGTCTTTTTTTGTGATTTCTGTCAGATTGGTTTCAGGCCCGGCTGTTCCATCTGGCACGCCCACGTTGACTTAGAAAGCCGAATACAACTCGCTCAACGTCATAAGCAATACGCTGCCTTAGTGACGCTCGATATCGCTAAAGCATACGACACTGTGGAGCACACTGTATTGATCAATCGGTTAACTTCCTGTGCTGTTCCTGGGTATATAGTAGCGTGGATTCAGTCATTCTTAGGTGAAAGAGAATTCTATTGCTACAAAAGCGGCGTTTCTTCTTCTAAGCACAAACAAACGAGAGGCGTACCGCTAGGCTCAGTCCTTTCCCCGGTGCTTTTTTAATATTCTCATGAGCACACTACCTTGTCACCAAGAAGTAACTACTTATGTTTATGCAGACGATATTGCGTTTTTCGCATCTGCAAACGACATCCACACGCTATACCAACGACTGCAAAACTTACCTTTATGCTCTGGAGAGGTGGTTAGATGTTAGTAACTTTATACTCAATGCCAGCAAATGTGCTGTTCTCGTTTTCCCGATACGTGACATAGTGCACATTTCATTGTCTTACCACCTTCAAGATATACCACAGGTGGAATCTGTTAAATACCTAGGAATTATTTATAACGCCTCTCTCAACTGGCGCTCACACATAGATCATGTGACTGGAAAAGGTACCCGTGCTTGGCATATTGCGCAGGCTGAGCAGTCGTCGAATAGGATTGAGAAGAGATACACTCCTAATGATATATCGTATGTACGTTCGCCCTGTATTAGAATTTGGCTGCGTGCTGTTCCCTGGAGCTCCAGCCTACATGTCCCGCCTTCTAATCCTCTTAGAAAGAGAAGCATTACGTCTGCGTTTAGGTCTTCCTAAATTTGTTGCAAATTCTCTTCTCTATCTAGAATCCCGTGTTCCTCCTCTTTCGTGCAGGTTCCGGCTTTTGACAGTGCAGGCGTTCTTAAGCATTTATGAATCACCACCGCGTCATCCCCAAAGAATCTTGATTTCACAACCTTCATTGTTTTTCGGTGTCATCTGGCCGCGACTACATACTCCGCAAATTATATTCGTGCAAAAATTACTCGACTCTTTGGGCGTGCGCATATGCGATGTACTTCCTATTCCCGACAGAGCTGTTGCAACGGATATTTAATTCGATAACATTTTTCCTAATAATGCAAAATTACTGCCACACCGTATTCTAGACGGTATATTACAAGATAATCTGAAAAACCTTCAAACAAACATTGTAATTGCGACAGATGCTTCACAATGTGAAGAAACGTCAGGTATAGGAATATTTTCCCCGATTCTCGATTGGACATTTTCTCTACGGCTACCAGACTTCTTACCGATCTATTTAGCCGATTTCATGGCCGTGGTGCTGGCATTACGCAAATTAGGACCATCAATTACGTCAGCCGTGATAGTCAATGATTCGTTGTCATTGTGCCCATCCCTTATTGCTTCTAGTGATTCTCGCGTGATGAGGACATTTCATTCATTGGTACCTGGGTACTTGAGAAGCGTGCGTTTGATTTGGGTGCCTGGCCATAAAGGACTAATCATAAATGAAATTCCAGATTCTCTAGCCAAGGCATCGATAAGGCCCAATTCTCCCTTGCTGCCCTTTGACTGCTTATGTTACTGCTGCTAGATTTCGCAGGAATGTCATTATACAGGCCGTATCAGGCTCTGCAATTATCAACTCTTTGGCTTACCGACATCTCCTACACCCTTGGCACAGAGATTTTTGCCGAACACGGAATATTGAAGTGTCCATCACGAGGCTGTGCTGCCGTATACCTGCACTGAACTTCTACCTCCACAGGTCTGGTCTGGTCCCCTCACCATTATGCTCATACTGTGGTGAAGCGGAGACAAAAGACCATTTCTTGTCTTGCAGACGTTTTTCTATTATGAGAAAACAACTACTCGAAATCCCGCTTCGCTCTATTGGTCTAACTTTATCAGTGACTGTGATCCTATCTTTTGGAGCCTCCATTATTGGGTTCAGCCACAGAAATGTTTGCTTGGAAATCCAAAATTACCTCATTGAAACCAATCGACTTCCATGTTAGACTGATCGTTCTCCCTGCCAACCATAGCTTTCTTTTATTTCTTATCTATTATTATGATTATTATTATTATTGAGACATTATTATTATTATTATATTATACCGGGTTTTCATCTGATTATTTCCTTTTTTCTCCAAACACAAAACGTTTACTTTTAAACTCCAACGCTCAAATTGTTAACTACCTTGTTGTTATTATTATTTTTATGCACCTAATTGAACCACCTGATTCTTGGCCAATCCCTCACTGTGGGTATGTGCCACGGCCACTCAGGACAACAACAACAACAACAACGCATGTGCGTGATCTCAATGACAAAATCAGCGATGACCCTGTGTTATTCCGAAGATGCGCCGTGCCACGATTGGGCCATGTATGGCGAGCGCGTGGCAAAATGCTTCGTGGCGAGACAAGGGCCCAGTCCCCGGGAGACGGAAGAGAGCAGGCCGGAGTGTCGGCGATCAAGGCTCCAGGGAACGTGGCCGTCCGCGGAGCTGTCACCCGACCGTTTTCCTTGGCCGAGGCGTTCGGCAGCGCGAGTACTGCAGCGCGGAGCGTGGCTTGGCTTGCTGCTGTGTAACCCCTTGCCACGAGCACTGCGGATCGCGGGCAAGGCGTCTCCTCGGTCGGCTTTTCAGCGGAGCACCGCTCGTGGCCTGGCTAATGGCCGCATATGCGCCGAGCACTGCGGCTCGCGCGCAAGCTGTCCGCTGGTTTGGCTGACGATACCTGCAACGAGCACTGCCACTCGGATGCAGGCTGACTGCTGAACGGTCGTCTCTCGTTTGCGAAGAGCCATTTTCTTCTCCCTGTCAAACATCGAAGCGTCGTCTACGTCGTCACGTCGTCGCCCCTCACTACTGCACCCTCACTCCGGCAACCTCTCGTCTCCTGTCTATTGTGCTGTGAGCTGTTTCAAACTGTTTCTTTCTCGGACACACGGCAGCCTTAGGACTTCTAGCCTAGTCATGTCACGTCATGTACTTTAACGTCCTTTGTGATTGTAGTTTGGTTTTGTAGTTTTCATAGATATAGTTTGTGTTTTCATCATGTGTTCGACTACTTTTCTTGCGTCGTTTCTTCATCGCGCGCCACGATAACCAAGTGTGACGAAAGTCCCGTAATTTCTTTACAGTGAACATCAATATTCATAATCACGATGGAATAACAGCATGATTACGATGCAATAAAGATGGGATGACGAAGGCGGTATGAGGACGATAGCATGACACCTGTTGGATGACGTTTATCAACTGATGATAACAGTGCCACAACAGCGTCCCGACAACGGCATGGAGACAATGGAATGGCCAGGACTGTGTGACGACGTTGGCGTGAGGGCGACTGCACGACGAGAGGAGCATGACGAAGCTAGAATGACGATGATTGTGTGACGACAGCATGATTACGACGGAATGAATATGGGACGACGAACGCTGTATGATGACAATGGCATGGCGTCTACAGGATGACCTTTATGAACTGTTGATAATGGCAGGACGACAGGGTCACTACAACGACATGGATACAATGGGATAACGAGGGCTGTGTGACAACGATGGCGTGCAGACGGCTTCACGACAATATTAGGATGACGAAGCTGGAATGACGACGATGGAACGACTACAACGGCCTCATGACCTAGTGGCCTGAGCTAGTAGACAACTTGGGTCACTGGGTCAGCGTAAGAGGATAGATGGATAGACTCAAAGTACCTCAAGTAGGCAAAGAAAGAAAACCGCATTAAAAAATTCAGCGCTCTTCCACTCTGTCAAGAAGGATGAACCGCGAAGCTGTGAATAAGAGCCCCTTAATAGCGAACTGCACCTCAGCCGCGGGTCGGACCGGCATCGCACTATCTTTGGGATCGGCCCACGTATGGAGAGTGCTTAGCGCCTGCTTCACCTCTGCTGCAGGTCGGCCTGGCATTGCACTATCTTCAGGATCTGCCAACGTAAGGGGAGTGCTTGACACCTGATTCACCTCCGCCGTGGGTCGGCCCGGCATTGCAATATTTTCGGGATTGGCCCACGTATAGAGAGGGCTTAACGCCTGCTTCACCTCCGCCGCGGGTCGGCGCGGCATTGCACTATCTTCCGGATCGGCCGACTTATAAAAATTGTTGGTCTACGTCCACGGAGGCGAGATCCGCCAGAACCTAGCCATAAACACCTTCACTGTAAAAAAACCTTTATTTGCCCTGACTACAAGGGCAGGCTTTACCACGACAAGATTCTACCATGAGTAGCATGATGAGGAAGCCGCCCCCTTAATAGACAGACACAGAATACAGCAATGTAATTTAACATGGACCGAATGCTTAAACAGTAGTAAATTGGAAGATAAGGGTACGAGCTTTAGTAAATCAGTGATTACAACTTATACATAAAAATTTAATTTACAAGGTATACATAAAAAATAAGAGTTTCAATTACAACCATGAGGAACACAAAATCGGAGAAGAGCTGCCGACGATTAAAAGAAAGTCGCTCACATTGCTTTAGAAAGAACAACAAGAAACTGAAAAAACTGCTCTTCTGTTCATTTATCTTCATAAGAGTGCACTCAAACACAATTTACGACAGTGGAATACCCTCACCGTACATTATTTCACAATAAATCAAGACACTTCAGATTTTTTTCTCGATAAATCTTGGCGCGAAAAATCAGTGATTTGATAGTTTGTCCTTTTTTCCTGGGGCCGCTTTTCCGTTTCGAACAACTGTCAATATTATCGCTTGGCCCGAGACGGGGCTTCAGGTATCGGATCTTTCTCCAATGTTGTCGCCGATTTAATAGCAAAAGGATCCTGTCTGTAATTAGATTGCTTGCTCAATGCGAATTGTAGCGTACATTCTGGAAAGTGCGGAAGCACCAGTGATAACGCTGGAAAGCACGATTAGTGATGTATTGGACCTAACAACACGAGACCTGTTCTGTAGCGGGTTCCTAAATAAGTTGACAAGCGTCACCAGAAGAGAAAGGGCCAAAATTCGACTGCAAGCCCGTGTACAGCTACTCAACGAGACCATCGCCGTCTTCACAGAAGTTACGACCCGTCTTTCCGTCACGTCGACTTGATAATGACTGAGAAGAAGAAAGTTCGTTTCCTGATGCAAGGTATAAACCCAAGAACTCTACCAGATCAATACGCAACTTGTCCAAGATGGTATTAGAATTTCTCCCACAAGCAACGGAGACATAGAAGACGCTGGAAAGGAGCACCAGACAATTCAGTCGTGGCTTGTTGGAAGGCTCTGTAGAAGTTCAAGCATTCTTATCTAACGACTTGCGGCAGACTATAGCACGAGTTCCGCGCGAAGAACTACGAAAGATGTTCTCAGCGTCCCAGCACCAGGTGGATTCAATTTCACACATCGGCCGCCAAGAGACACATAAAGTGAGTAAGGCACTAAAGTTACTTTTTTCTCCACTCCAAGAAATGCAGCAGTAGGATTGTTGCCCTAGGATCTGGAGAACCGAAGCCCGAGCCAACGCGGCCAGAGCAAGAAGCAATGCCCTTCGCCGCCGCCATCGCCCGCCGTCACGTTCACCCTCTACACCAGTGCTAGAGTGCCCTGTAACTCGGTTATTCCGCTGCCAGCGCGACCGCCCGTCTCCCCGCTCAGCACCCCATGGAATGCAGACGTCTGGTGCGCCCTCGACCACTGTCCGCTCTGCTATAACTGCAGAAAAGTGGGCTACGTGTACCGCCAGTGCCCATACCGGGAAAGGGGACTACGAGAGTTCCTCGTCAACGCGCCGCGTCCATAAGCTAGGCGAACGAGTACGAGACATCGCCAGCTACGTCGTAGCCACTCAGTGGAGACCACGACGATCTGCCTTCTCGCCGTCGGCAGGCCGTTACCTCTCGGCACAGTGCCGACCGTAAACTGGCCCTACTCGTGGTCTGACCGCAAACCCGTTACCAGTATAAAACTAAAAGTAGGACCCCTTGGAGACGCAGTTGCTGTTCGTCGAAATGCCAGAGATCCACCACCGTTGACGACGTCACCGTCGACGTAACCTTGACGATGCAGCAACGACACATCGCCACGAAGAGGAAGCCTCGAGGCAAAGGAGGAGGAGGAGGAGAAATAGACGGAAAGACAGGGAGGTTAGCCAGTTCTTAGACCGGCTGGCTACCCTGTGCTGGGGGAAAAGGGGTAAGAGGAATAAAAGATAATAGAAAAGAGATATTGCAAAACGTTGCAAAGGGAATGTTTCAGTTACGTGGAGGTAATGGTAATGCTGAGGAACTTCAGCCAGAAATCCAATCGCCTAAACTAGGGCACAAAGATCGCATACATGGAAGAATTAGGGAAGTCAGCAATTTGATTTTCCTCACGGACTTTGCTGTTTCCTCGACGGTCCGAGTTCCTGAACAAGCTTTGAGATTATGCCGAGTCTCCTCAGAGATAAAAAGAGCTGTTGATTGGTCTTCTCCAGAACTACAAGAATTTCTTCTCGTAGCCAACAAGGAATTGACAAACGCCAATCGCTAAGTATCACATAATAACTCAAGAAAGAAATCGAGCACTCCGTCAGAGCCTGTACCGAGTTTGGACTCGAGAACGAGAAGCTGAGTGTGTTCAGATAAGGACAGACTAACGGGTGTCTCGATTGTTCTTGATTTCGTCGAGATGAATACATGAGGTGGCAAAACGTCTCTGTAAAAACAAATCAACCTTCCTTTTGCGACACTTTACACGGATTTATTGAGAAAAAATCCTTGTTTCCCTACAGGTGGAGCACAGGATTTTAACGACTTGCATGTTTTAAAAATTCGAAGGCATATCATTCTAAAACTAACCCATTGGGCGCCACCAAATTTTTCTTTGTAGATGTGAACCACTGGTCTTTGAGAAGTTAGATTTATCTCGCCCAAAGCCAGAGGCGTAGCCAGGGGGGGGGGGGGGGGGGTCTAATAGGTCTTCCGCCCACCCCCACCCCCCCACGCACGACATGTTTTCGTGCTGCCATGCGCCGCCGACCAAAACAACCCCTGGCGCGCGAAATCATGCTGGATTTTGTCTAGAATGTCCTTTTCATGCTCGAAAAGACATTTCAGCGCAAACATTGCGAACATGAGCTGGATTTCGTGGCAACGCCCATGCACCGGGAGTCACATATCTTAACGCAAGGTCAGTTTCAAGGGCGTTTTGATGGCGAGCGGGCTCATCGCGACATCTCGTGGAGGCCGCGGAATCTACGGAACGCAAGCATTTCAATTCTGAAACTTTATGGATATAAAGTTCTCATAAACCTTTGATGCGGAATGTGCATTGACATATCCAAAGGCGGGCTTTAGATTTTCAATTCCGTAACATTGTGGGTTTAATGTTGTTATAAACTTTTGACGCCGAAGGTACATCAACTTTTCTAAAGTCGTACATCGGACCATACAATGAGACAGGCCAAATCAACACACTATCAGACAAGTTGACAAAACACGCAGCCAGGTCCGATGAACGAAGCGTTGTGGTGGTTCATTGTGCCATCATGTCATAGACAAGAATATCAACATTTTTTTCACTCGCGCCAAAGCATCCATGTCAAGACACTAAAGCCAGCAAAGGTAAATTCGTTCTTATTTATTTTTCTACTGTGATTTTTATTCGCGACGACACATTGAGCCCCTTCAATTTTCTTCTTCTCGATACCCGCGGATGCCAGAGCCAGCCGCTCTAGATCGCATGCGTTTTTCTCGTGTTGCCCCGACCAGCACGCGGCGCACTTCAATGCGCGTTCGTTTTTCTCTGGCCGAGTGGATTTTGGCTTAGCTGGCACAGTTTTGGGCGCTTTCTGGCTAGCAGACCAGAAAAAGAAACAATGCATTGTCGCTCGCCGCCATCACTGCGCGGACTCGACGAATTGCAGCGCGTTCACTTGAGTGCAACATATCCGAAAAATTTTGTCTCGCCGGTGTAGGATACCGAGCAGTATGCATATGGTTCTCTGTGGACCAAGCGTCTCGCGTTTTCTTCGATATTCTTTCGGTAGCCACATTAGGTGCTCAAATTAGGCCTTCCATTGTGGCCTTAGAAAACAGACATTGTTGCGGCGCAGCAAATTGTCGCATGGTGAAAGCTCGATTTTGTTACTTCTTTTGTGGACAGTAATGGGCCACGGGACGCTTCAGTAGCCGGATACTCTTATTATATTATTCAATTATATTGACACTCCAGGCGCGATCCTGCCGTCGCCGTCGCCCTCATGTTCCTTATAAAGTCCAAGGGCGGTAACATCGTGACCGCCGGCCGCATGCTATATGTGCGAGTGAAAGCGTAAGGGGGGTGGGGGTGGCATGGCTGAGCCGATGATGGTGGCTGTCTCGTGCGCGCAAGGGAGAATAGGGAGCAGAAAGTGCGCCGCCTCCTGTCGCGCGCGATACGTCAGTCGGAGTGGAGGGAGAGGTTGGCTGTGATCTGTGAATCTGTGGTTGCGCGACATGTTTATTTGCCCTGTTTGACGCATTATATACAGTGAGGTTTTCTTAGATAAGTAGATTTATTGGAGACTTATACGTATATTTAAATATCTTGTTGCGAGGTTTTGTGTATACGTGCAGTGAATTTTGTTTCCAGTGACACTTCTTTTGCCCGTCTGTATCTTCGCGTTTGTATATTACATTGTATCTTCGCATTTCTAATGTACGAGGGCGAGTCAAATGAAAGTGAGCCAACCCATCCCGCGCAATATCGGTTCGGTTCATTATCTGCGAGGCATGCGTGTAGCACAGAGACATCTCTCATTTACAAAAGTGACACACAGGTGTGAGTATAAAGGTTATTTAATGCTCTCACACATTGGGTTGAATGTGGTTGCGTGACGTAATGGACACCCCAGAAGTTGAACAGCGTGGTGTCATGATGTTTTTGACAGCTAAAGATGTTTTCCCAGAAGAAATTAGTCGCTGTATGGCTGCCGTATACGTTGAACATTGCATTTCATTGGCCACTGTGAAGCGTTGAATGAAACGGTTCAAAGAAGGACGTGAAAGTCGCAAAAGACGATCGAAGACCGGGCCAAAGCCACTGTGCAATCACCCCCAACACAATTGCAAAGGCTGATCAGACAAGAACGGAGGATAAGCATCGATGAATTGTCAGGGCGGTTCGGGTCACATAATAATTCATGAACATCTCGGTTATCGTCTCTTGTGTGTGCAATGGATGCCCAAGATTTTGAACCACCGCCAGAAGATGGAGAGGTTTGGCGCTGCTTAGACTCATCTGGTCCGGTATCACAATGAGGGTGACGAATTCTTGTTTGCAATTGTGACTGGGGACGAATCATGGTGCCGCTACTACGAGCCTGAAACACGACGGCAAAGCTTAAAGTGGAAACATTTGAATTCAGCACCCCAAGGAAAGCAAAAGCTATCATTTCTGCCGGCAAGGGATTGATTTTTTTTTTTCGATCGTCAAGGGCCCTTATTGATCGAATTTGCTAAACCTAGAGAGACTATCAATCGTTTCCGATATTGTAAAACGTCGCAACGGCTGCGTGTCACTATCTAGAACAAACAACGTGGAAAATCGACGAACAGGGTCATCTTATACTACGACAATGCCCGTCCCCACGTCTCTGATGTGGTTAATACAAAACTGGCAAAGTTCAAGTCGGAAACGCTGCAACATCCGCCACACAGCCGAGAC
This sequence comes from Dermacentor andersoni, assembly GCF_023375885.2. Taxonomy (NCBI): domain Eukaryota; kingdom Metazoa; phylum Arthropoda; class Arachnida; order Ixodida; family Ixodidae; genus Dermacentor; species Dermacentor andersoni. The sequence goes on along the minus strand of NC_092816.1, from coordinate 137,622,130 downwards.
CTGTCGCCTTGCAACTTCCACATTTTAGAACATATGAAAAAACTGCTCAAGGGAACCAGATTCGTGTCGGACGATGTCGTGAAAGGTCAGTTACAGACTTTTTGAAGCAGCAATCCAAGAAGTTTTATGAGACGGGAATCACGCGGCTCGTTAGTCAGTGGGACAAATGTCTAAATGCTTATGGAGACTACTTTTAAATGAAGTACCCCGTTGGTCATATATTCGCATCGGCTCACTTTCACTTGACTCGCCCTCGCATATTTTCCAGAACTCCTGCTTTGTATATGTGCCCTCTGGTGCGACTATAATTTCGGGCACAATACCAATATACAATACAATACAATAATTCCAATACACGACCGGAGACAGCGAATCCTGCGCAATACATTGTAACAAAGGACAGCGTCATTGAGATTTTTCCCTGGCCATTGCATATCTACAAAAATCTAAACAATGTTCTTGAATGACAGAGAGAGAGAGATGCAAATGAGAGAAAGGCAGGGAGGTTAACAAAGTTTCATTAAAATATTTGTCCTCAACAGGTTCACTTCATGGCCTTTCATTTTTCATATCAGCGGCATGCACTGCTTTGCTGGTTTCAAACTGATATAGTTCTAAATTTCGTGTGCTACTTACTTTACTTATTAAATTGACAGAAAGATGGAAGCATTCATATCACTTATTTCGGGCACAACTTTTGAAACCTAATAATATATTGTTTTGTGAAAAAATACATATTTTACTTGTCTTGACAGTGCGTAGCGTTCAAGAATTCGTTTGCAGCATCTTTGGCAATGGTAATGCAGTTATTAATAATGTATTTGGTCCCTCGAAAAATTCGGTTTAGAGGAGGCCGAGCTGCAACGTGTGCACCCCCCCCCCCCCAATTTATATTGCTGGCTACGGCACTGCCCGCAGCATGTTTCTGAAAAAAATGCCTCACTTTGGTTTTTGAGCAACTGCCTCTGACTGACCCCGAAATCAGGAGATTCTTTTTGGTCATTTTAGTTCAGGCTATGAAGGGGAAAAATATTTGTGACAAGCCTTCAAAAGCATTCCCACAAACTAAATTAAATACAGGTATGCGACAACACCGCATACTTATTTCGTTATAAAATCCCCAATATGCCAAAATTGAAAAATATAGCGGCAATTGGGACATGTGAGAGACGCTTGAAAAAAAAAACAATATCGAGTTCTATAAAAGATTTATAGAATGCCCGCAAAGGACTGGTAAATCTAGCACTGTAAAAAATATGTTGCATTGTGTTATTTCAACGCGAGAAAATTTTGCCTATCTTAAGACCCATGTATGGTCATCTCAACGATGTGTATCGTTTTAGTAATAAAATAAAAATCCCATTCATATTGAATTCTGAACTCATTCATTTTGTCAGAATAAAAAATAGCGACCCAGATTGTGCCTTTATTTCGCCTCTTTTTAGCCACCAAAAGAGTTGAGATTGAGTTTTCAGGGCTTCTGCATCCATATTCTTACTACGGTCTGTTGAGGTACACAGAGCACGTGAGAGCACGTATACAGCAAGTTCTTAAGTCCTAGTCTGGAAAACCTATTTCTGGCATTGATTTTTAATTATATCTGTTATCTGAAGTACTTCCCGTGTACATGAACTACGCACCAGCCGAAAGCGCGATCACGCCACTGCAGCGGATGGGCCAGCTGTGCATGTTCAGACGAGTACAATAGCAAAACTGGTCCAGAATATTTTTCACTATCACTTATATATTTATATTAGGCATGTAAATATACCTCCACACTGCGCATCTGTGCCTACTCTACCAACACTTTTTTTTCACACACAATAAATCTCAACTAATACGAGGTACAAAAATCTCGTTATCGAATCGCAACATGCTGCAAACGTTAAAAGCGCGTGGTATAGAGATGGCAGTTTTCTACACCTTAACCCTGGCACTTTGCGTTTCTGAGTCCGTTATCATCAAGTGAACAAAATCATGAAGAAGGACGTATACAGCCTCCCACGGATAGACGATACGTTTGACCGCATCTGTAATCTCAAGTATGTTTCGTTGATGGATCTTAAGACTTGCTATTGACAAATCGAAGTTGACGAGTGAGATTGAGGGAAGACCTCCTTTGTCACACCGGACGACCTCTATGGGTTCAAGGTCATGCCATTTAGGCTTTGCTCAGCGCTTGAAACGTTAAAACGAGTGATCGACACGGCGCTCACCAGCTTGAAGTGGCAGACCTGTCTCCTTGACTTGGATGAGTTCATCATGCTTGACACGAATTTAGATGGTCAACTTAGGTGGCTTGGGACAGTATTAGAGGCGATCAAGTCATCTGGATTAACCCTGAAGCCGGAAAAGTGCCGCTTTGTGTGCGAAGGAATCCAATTCCTTGACCACGTCATAAACAAATGGGGAGTCCGTCTTGATTCACAGAAGGCAGTTGTCATTGCCTACTTTACGTCGCCTGCCTAGAAGAAGGCAGTACGTTGATTTTTTTATCCGTGCGCCCGTTAACGGAGGTTGACAGGAAACGCCGCAGGTCAAAGCACTTCAACAACCTAAATACCGCCTTCAGTTACCGACGGCACTCGCACAGTTCGATGAAGACGCGGAGACAGAAATCGACACTGGCACAAGTAGCGTACGACTCGGAGCCATGCTTGTCCGCAGAAAACACGGACTGGAAAGGGTTATAGCTTACGCAAACCGGCCGCTATCGACGAGAGAAGCCAAATATTTTACTACGGAAAAAAAGTGTCTTGCTATAATTTGGGGTACAGCAAAATTTCGACCTTACCCCTAGGCCATTCAAAGTCGTAAGCAACCGCCATGCCTAGTGTTGGCTGGAAAATTTCAAGGACATTTAAGGCCACCTTGCACGGTGGAGCCTCAGACTTTAAGAGTTCGACAGCACCGTTCTCTACAAGTCCGGACGGAAACACTCCGATGTCGACTGTCTATCCTTTGTCCATGTTGACGCACTGCCGCAACGCGAACAGGACGACGACACTATCCAAGTAACAATGAGCGCAGACGACTTCACGGAAGAGCTGCGAGCAAACACAGAATTACGAAGCCTTGTCGAATACGTGAAAGGCAAGGCCAACTTTGTCCCTACGGTACTTAGGCGTGAATTTTCTTAGATTTTGCTGCAAAACTACGTCCTCGTAAGGAAGAATTTCTCACCAGTCCGTGTCAACTACATTCTCGTTGTGCCTTCAGCACTGCGGCAAAAGGTACTCTGGGGCCTTCATGATTATCTAACGGCCGGACACCTCGGGTTCTCCCGTAAGCTCGCTAGGATTTAGCAGAAGCTTTACTGGTCCCGCGTGAACGTCGAAGTCACCCATGACGTCAAAACAAGCCGAGATTCCAGTGACACAAGATATCACCAAGATCAGCGGCATCGCTACATCCAATCGAACCTCCTTGGTGACGGTTCCAGCAGATCGGCATGAACTTACTGGGGAACTTTCCTCCGTCAACATCCGGGAAGTGGATCGTCATGGCTACCGAATACGTGCTACGCCGGAACGAAAGCCCTCCCAAAGGTAGTGCGGCCAAAATGGTGAAATTTTTCGTCGAGAATAACCTACTACGAATTGGTACCTCAGAAGCCCTCATCATCGACAGAGGAACGACTTTTACGGCGGAGCTTACACAAGCTATTCTGCAAAACAGCTAAAATTACCGGAAGATAACCACTTACCACCCGTAGACAAATGTTCTAACGCAACATCTGAAGAGGATACACTTCAGATGTTGATACTCGTTCAGATACTTCAGATGTTCAGATACTCGTCGACATCGAACACAAGAGGCGGGTTACCGACATTCCGTACGTAACCTCGGCTTAAACACGGGAATTCAGGAGACAATGCAGATGACGCAGTTCCAGGTGGTTTAAGGAAGGAACACATGTACCACATTCCACGCTATGCTGCTGCACGTCAGCGAGAAAGACTATAATAGAGAGTTATATCATAAGAAGCCAACAAACGTTGACACCAAGGACAACATAGGGGAAATTACTTGTGGTTAATAAATGAAATAATAAAGAAACGATAAATTAATGGAAATTAAAGTGGATGAAAGAACAACTTGCCGCATGTGGGAACCGGACCCACAACCTTCGCATTTCGCGTGCGACGCTCTACAATTGAACTACCGCGGCGCCGTTTCCCCATCCACTTTCTTGGGTATTTGTGTGTCCTAGTAGAACCCTGGGAGTGTTAGCCGGCGCCACCACTCACATACCTTAGCGGCGTACGTGGAACGTCCTTTTGCCGCAGGCGTCACGAGAACGTGATCTTTTTGGGTGAAGGCAACTGGTCAATAAACCCACAGCACACATGCTACCTGAAGGCATCAATGTTACCGGATTCGAGACCCTCGTTATGTAATAAACGAGAAGAAAGGGTTGCGAAGGTTGTGGGTTCGGTTCCCACCTGCGGCAAGTTGTTTTTTCATCCACTTTAATTTCCATTAATTTATCGTTTCTTTATTTCATTTATTAAGCACAAGTAATTTCCCCTGTGTTGTCCTTGGTGTCAGTGTTTGTTGGCTTCTTATGATATGACTAATAAAAATCGGGCCCCTCGGTTAACCCCCTTTCTTCTCGTTTATAATAGAGAGTTATAGCTCAACTGGTTTACGGGTCAGCGGGCGAGCGGAGACGCCACTGCGCATGGGCGGGTACGATGGGGCGGCCAGCGTTCTTGCGGAGCGGGCCGCTCGCTCGCTGGTATCGTCTCCCCAGCGGAGCACGCGAAGCGCACCAGCATTTTAACGCGATAGCGTTGAGAAGCTCCTGTCGCAGAAAATTCTGTGTTGCCGTCGAACGTCGTTTCGGCAAAAAAGATTTTACATACACCCATACCCAAGCCGTCCATGTGGAACAAGGAACGTACTGAACTAATTGTATTTCTCAAGCTAAAATACGTACAAAATCCTGAAGTACGACTTACACACAACCTACGGACACGATGGCTCTCGGATTGTAGTTTGAATGTACAAGAAAACATAATTCTGTTACGCGGAAACTCAAACAAGCCCCTTTTCCAGCGTTTGTACAATTCAGAGACCGCCGACGGCGTTCGCCATTTACGAGCGCCGGCGCGTGAATGTCTTGCAGTCCACGTAGCGGCGCGCCCGCTTCCTTGATGATGATGATGAAAAACGTTTATTTGCTCTATTTTGCAGTGATTTTTGCGGCTTCAGATGGAGTCTTCCATCTTCTCTCCAGGGTCGGTTCCCCTAGTCCAGGGCTCCGCTGAGGGTAGCTGCCCTGCGTGCACGCTTTACTAGTCCTTGTTGGACTTTCAGGATGTCGCTGGATAGCATCCTCTCCCACTGTTCCGCACTCGGGTTTTTTATTATGGCTAGCCCATCTGTTTTCTGGCAAGCCCATGTGGTATGGTATAGGGTTGGTTTGTCTCCACACCACGGGCACTTGCTCTCGTACTGCGTGGGGTAGATCTTGCTTAGCATGTTTAGGCACGGGAATGTTCCCGTTTGTAGCTGTCGCCATGCTACGGCGTCTTCTCTATTTAGTTGTTTGTGAGGGGGCGGGTATTTTCGTCTGATGCCTCTGTAGTAGTTTAGTATCTCTGAATAGCTTTGGGCTACCGGCTCGGTTTCCTCAGCGGGGTCGGGATTGTTGGATGCTCGGTTTGTTGCGTGCCCTCGAGCTATCCTATCCACCTCCTGATTTCCTTGAAACATTTCCAGATGGCGCTCGCCTCCACCGCGTCGCGCCCCACGAAAGAGGCGGCGTTTCTACCACAAAGCCCGCCTTCGTGCATAGCGTTCTCCACGAGCTTTTCCCGGTAAACATTATGGTTACATACGTTGCAGTTACCGGGATGCGGGAGCAGCAGTCAGAGATTTTTGAATGCAATCGTGTTCCACTCTTAAAGGTGAAGCATAGCGTCCTCCAAATTTTTTTCAAAACAAACATGTCGACTACCTGCACGAACAGCGGTATGTCATCGCCGTCATCTTCAAAGGCGGCGCTGGCTCACCTGACGAGTTGAAGCGAATGGCCGCGATCGAGAACCTTAAGCGACCTCACTAATCTTTTCACAGTAACTCCAACCTTGTTCGACTGGTGGCGCAGCAAAGCGCTCCGCTCCGCTGCAGTTTCCGCTCACCCTCTGGCCCATAAACCCGCTCAGCTACAACTCCCTGACATCTCGATGTCAGTGCCCGCGTCCACAGTGCCTAAGAAGTCCGACAGGTCGCCCGCCTACGTACCAAGAACCAACAAAGGATCGACGGCGAACGCTACAATCTTCGACGACGCTACGTGGAATACGAGCCCAGCGACTGTGTTTGAATTTGCACACCACGTCGACGCAAGTTGAGTGAAAGACTTCTACAATGCTATTTTTGATCAGTCAAGATGCTTCAGTGTTATCATGCACTACACTATGAGGCCGTGCTCGACGGCTTTACAAGATCGCAGAGGCACCACACACGACTCGAAGTCGCTCACGTAGTGTGCCTTCAGCCATTCTACGCACGCTCGAGAGTTCTGGGACTTCATTTCTTGCTTGCTTTGTTATGTTGTTATCTGTACGCGTATTTTTTTCGCTTTCGTGTTCTGTTCGCAGCATCGGGACGATGCTTTTTAACGAGGGGCGTTGACATGCGTGCATTGTTGATCACTTTTCCAAGGGACTACATTTCACCTGCTAACAATTGTTAAAATTATTGCTCGACGTAAGACACGCCTTCATGTATCTGAGCTTTCCAGAATGTTGTCAATTCTACAGCGAAATAACCTTGTTTCTAACCTGATTGCTTGGCAGCAGTACACATTTTATAGAACTAACGCGAGTACTTGCGACAACGCTGGATTGTGCAATGACCGATGTGTAAACAGCCAACGCGTCTGACCGTTCAATCAGATTTCGACAATCGACAACTTGTTCTCGCTGCTATAGTTGTGCTTGAGATTTATATGCCTTTTTCTGCACAACTTCGCCCAATAAAGAGTTAGCGTTTGAAGTCACGCCTTTGACTGTGTTTCTTTCTTCACCGTCAGGATCACGTGACAATGTTGGTTTAAAAGGCTTACCTTTCATGTGCTTGCGTTTCAGCCGCAACGTAAGTCCTGATCGCCAATCCAGTCCTCCACGCCAACGGAAAAGACCTACAAATTCCACATGCCTTTTGCATAGGATATGTTCGGGACCGGTAAGAACTGGTTTTCCAACCTACATAACGTCTAAACTTTTAAAAGTATTTGTCAGTTGATGGTAAGAATAAAAATTGCTATCTCTCTCGTAATCGATAGTAGATTTAAGCATGTAATGGCAACCGGCAAAGCAGATTGGTTGGAGCTAACACTAGCCACAATCTTAAAATGGATGTAGTGCATGTTGGACACGGCACACCACACCACACCGCACCACACTGCACTGCACCATGTTGTACTGTGCACTGGTCCATATGCACGCTGCACAGCTAGAAGAAGAAAACCGGCTGATGGCGGCACGACAGGCAGCGAAAGGCACCAGGGAAACAGAGCGCGCTGCCCAGCTAGAAGAAAAGCGCCTGAAGAAGGCGCCATCTCTCGAGGCGACGCAAAACCCGCGCCGCGGAACTTACGGGCGGGTGGCGTTAAAAAAAAACACAGGCAACCCTGTCTGAGCAACAAAAGATAACGGAGACGTATGTGGTTTTGTTATCTGCCGTTTGAACGTCACTAATGAAAATGACAAATAGAACTTCAGCGTAATAGAAGTTACACTTTGAGTGATATTGTGAAGAATCATTAGGAATACTTCGAAAGCAATATTTTTTGTAACTTTTTCGGGCGCTAACTAGCGTATGTAATGCGGTCTTGTACAAATGGTTGGGGCCAGAGTTGCAGTATCTGCAACATCACGGCGGCAACAAGTTCTTGGCAGCTGTCCGCTCCGCGGCTCAGGCAGCCAAGATGGCGGCAAAAGGCTCCCTGCTGCTCGCCAACAAGGTCGTAGCGCTGGAACGCATGGGCACTCCAGTGGTTTATGTGACGGTCTATCGTCTTCCACCCTGTGTCAGTGACGACGCCATGACTGCTGCACTTGCACCGTATAAGAAATGCCGATGCATTTCCAACGTTGTTTTCAAGAGCAGGACGGACATCAGCAATGGCAGCCGACTGGTCAAGCTCGAGATAGTAAAACCTCCACCGAATTTCATCGTGGGGACTGGCTTTCGGGTAATGCTGGAATACAAAGGAATGAAGACAGTGTGCTCCAAGTGCGGAGCAGAAGGTCATTTTGGGGCCACCTGCACATCAGCTCGATGCGCCCGATGTGCCATTTTCGGCCATGCGACTGCAACGTGCAACGCGCGTGTGTGTGTGTGTGTGAAGTGATTTTAGGAAAGGAAACGGAAGAGATGAGTGCAGCGCCGTAACTGTCTCTCACAAGCGGACAGTTGCGCCATGCAGACGTTGTAATGGCGAGCATGCCACTTTTGACTGTGTGTTGCCACGTTCGTATGCTGCTGCAGTGACACCAGTGACGCCCGCCCAGCCACGACTGGGAGAGAATACACCTGAAGAGGCAGCACAGACGCAAGCCACAGATCAAGTAGGAAAAGAAAGTGCCCCAGAGGCACCGACGCCAGCGTCCCCCGATGCCAGCGACGCTGCGTCTTCTCCCTCTACTGACGAAGAGAGCAACGAGACGCCACCTGCCACAATGGTGTCGTCTGCCACGGAAGACGACGAGGAGCCTACGTTAGACGCCCAGTCTACGCTATCACAACGGGAACGGCTCCTTCCATGTGCTACAACACCGAACGCTAGCGAGGACGCGGATGGACGCCATTGCGGCCTCCCCGAAGTCTCGGCCAGTCCGTCGAGGATCACGCCGGTTGCCAAGACAACGACCGCGCTTGCGAGTGGTACTAGTACAGCGGTGAATGAGAGAAGCACGCGCTTGCAAACAGCGTCTGAAGAAGCCAAGAAAATGCTCTCTTCAGAGAGATCTACGTCATCAGAACCAATGGCGACACCCAACAAGAAATGCAAGAAAATGCCACGAGACACCACTACCATGGACGTTGTCTCCGATTCGGAGACGTACTAACAATGGCGCCTTACACTGCTTCTGCTGCCCGTAAGGGCTGCTTTTCCTCTACTCCCCGCTACGAAGCTCAGGCAGCGTTGGCGGAACGGTGTTGGGCGCAGACATTGCGTTCCCGCCCCTGTGCGAGCGCCTGCAACCTCGGTATTTTAGTAATCAGCTTGCTTCCGACTAACTTGTGTCAAGAACATGAGCAGTGCCCGTTTCGCGTTCGCTGCTGTGATACTCCTATGTCATTGCTGACTTTGCCGTGTTCTGGCTGTTGCACTGATCAAGTACGCCGATTCAGTTCACAACTAGCTTGTGGTAAGCCATTTGTCTTAGTCTATTTCTGTACGCAACTAACTCACCACGTATTTGCACATAATGACACTTAACGCACAAGGATTTCGTAGCAGAGATAAGCAGAGAGAAGTAATTCATTTCGCCCGCGAGAAAAAAGTCGACCTCCTCTTTCTTCAGGAGTGTAACTTGAGAAACAAGCAGGAAGTTAAAAGATTTTGTGATGAATTTTCTGTTAAAGCTTATTTTTCATATAGCCCCGGGAGATGTCGTGGTGTAGGAGTGGCGGTTTTTCGTAGGGTGCTTCTACATGGAAGTCACTGCCTTATTGACTTGGAAGGCCGTGTAATAACCTTTGATTTTTTCTGGGGTGAGAGGAAACTTCGGGCATTGAATGTCTATAGACCCGCCGTACGGTCAGACTGCAATGACTTCTTTGCGAGACTCTCCCCTTTTTTGTTAGACAACCACCCATTCTTTATCGTTGGCGCTTTTAACCCCATGCGCGACTCACGAGGGCCAAGACAAAACGCTTCCAATACGCACGCAACTGAATTATCTCGTATAGTGAAAGAATACAATTTATCGGATGCCTGGGTCCATATGCATGGCGGATGTTGTGGCGCCACATGGCAGCAAAGGCAATCGCAATGTCGTCTAGATCGAATGTATTTCCCCCCTGAATTAACAACGCAAATTGTCCAGTGCAGCACCCTCGATCTCCCCGCGGACGCCGGGTACATTTCAGATCATCGCCCATTCGCTGTCGTATTGAACCTCGAATGAAGGCCAGGTGAACGCACTGATATGTGGAGACTAGACATTGCTTCTTTGCGTGACCAGGCGACTCTAACCGAACTAAAAGCGTCAGTAGCTACAACAGTTTGCGATTATGAATGCAATATCGAAGCGTGGGATACATTAAAGGAAAGGTGGAGGTCAGTATGCATAGCAGCTAGCAGGAAACGAAAAAGAAAAGAGACCGAACAGCCTTGTGAGTGCCTGAGACGGATAAGAATAGTACGACACGGTGACCCGCAACCACAGTTAATGCGTGAATACCTAGATCATCAGCGTGAACGCTACCATAGACTTATGAGCTGGTACACTCGCACCTCTGCAAAGGCGTGGATGACGAACAGGCCAATTTCCGACCCTGAGGTACTGCGGCTGGCTCGTGCGTCCAGCAGGAGGCAAAATAGCAGCTCTTTCATCGAAAGGGTTATAATAGAAGATGGCGCAGAGGGCGGTGCGAGGCGAGATATCGAAAGAATTTTTTGGAACTGGTTCTCAGGCGCATTTTCGTCGGAAAAGATTTACAATGCAGAGCTTTTGAGTGAAGAAATTTCGGACTTTTGCGCTAACCTACCTCAAGTGGAAGATACAGAAGGGCAGAATTTATTGTCTCCAACAAATCTGCAAGACGTTTTTGATGTTATACGATCTATGAACAGCGGATCAACACCCGGTCCAGATGGCTTACCAGTCGAATTTTACCGGTCTTGCTGGGAGGAAGTAGGCACTGCCTTAGTATCGCTCCTCAACGGCATTCTTGCGCGGGAAGGTATTCCTAAATCGTTTAATCGGGGCCGCGTAATGCTCTTGCCAAAGCCAGACTCCAACCTTGCAGAACCCTCATCCTGGAGGCCTATAACGCTGCTCAACACAGACTATAAAATATTCACAACCCTTCTTGTAAATCACATGAAAATGTTATTGCCGAAAATAGTCAGTGTACACCAAACATGTTCCGTGCCGGGTCGGAGTATATTTTCGTCTCTCAACTTAACACGTGATATCATACAATACACAACAGCGCGTGAAGCTTCAGCAGTATTAGTAAGCTTGGACCAAGCCAAAGCGTTCGACCGCTTAGAACAGCTGTACTTATTTGAGGTTTCACGATGCTATAACTTCACTGAAGAGCTTGTAGACATCCTGGGGATGTTGTATTCGCGAACAATAGCTGAGCTACTGCTTACCAGCATTTTAAAACCTAGATTTGATGTGACAAGGGAAGTGCGGCAAGGTTGTCCTTTGTCACCGATATTGTTTGTGCTTGCGATTGACCCGTTGTTAAGGCGGTTTAGCGAGAGCCCGCTCGTAAGAGGTGTTCCTATGCCGGGAACCGGGTGCATAAAAGTATCAGCGTATGCGGATGACATCACTTTGTTTTTACGGGATGGGGACAGTCTTGTAGGGGTATTTCGTATTTATAATCAATATGCTTCAATGTCAGGGGGCAAAATAAATATGAGAAAATGTGAAGCATTAAATTTAGGTCGCGCCGAAATAACGCTACCAGGGGACATTAAACAGACCGAGCTTATGCAAATACTAGGTATCAAATTTTGTACAAGTGGTGCTTCACCTCACACGTGGCGAGACATTGTCAGCTCCATTAAAGAACAGTCGGAAGCAATGACTCCGTCGCCACTGCCGCTGGCAGAAAGGGCTTTCTTCATTAAGAACGTATTGTGCAATAAACGGTGGTTTGCTGCAAGGGTAGCTCTCCCGCCGTCACCAACAGTACGAGTAGTAAACTCACTTATTTTCTCATGGTTCTGGCTAAACAAGTCGCAATACGTAGCGCAGCAATTCTTGCGTCTGCCAAAATCCAGCGGAGGATGGAGCTTGCCGTGCATAGTTACATTCGGTAGGCTGTTGTGCACTAAGAGTACATGTGATCTACTTGATGATGAGGAGTACCCAGGTAGGCCACTGCTCCTTTATTGGCTGGGCCATTACCGTCGAACGCTTATGCCGCAGGACTGATGTCCGCTTATGCCGCAGGATACTGCGGTGTTGGCGGTAACGCCAACACCGCAGTATGCGGCGGCTGCGCGCTTGCAAAGCCAGCTTGTACAACTAAGAATTACAAAGTGGCGTGCGACACCAGTTTCCAGAGTTTGTGAAATGTTGTGTGAGACAGCTGTACCTCCACGGACAGCTACTACACAAACATGAACAGCCGTGCTTTCACCTGATTTGCCCTCTCAAGTGAAGGGTTTTCATTGGCAATATCAGTGGGGCATTCTACCTACAAGAGACAGGCTTGAACGCTGGCATATGGTAGCGAATGATAAATGCATATATTGCGCACAGGGACCAACGCGCATGTAGCAAAGGACTGCGTTGTAGCACGCACCTTCTGGAAGTTAGTTGCAAGAATGTTCGGAATATTCATCGTGCGGCCACCACCGCGCCGAGATCGGTTTGCGAGTCTCGTCTACTACAGCGCTAGCTACGTTTTGTGGTGCTTCCGCAACATCGCAGAACAATCTCAGCAGTCAAATAAGGCAATATACCCCAGAATGCGTAAACTACGGTTGGTATTATCAGGTCATCTTGAAGAACAGTTGTTCCAACTCGGTGAAGCCGAGTTTCTTCGCCGCTGGTCTACGCGGTACATAACCGTCTCGCGAGGTAAATTCTTTCTATAGTCATAATAATGCTCAAATCTGTTGCGTGAGTTGAGACTGTATATGTATGTGCGCCGGGTATCTTTCATAAATTCGAGGTTGACAATAATGCTTTTGTGTGGACGATGAGTTTGGTAGTGTTGTTGTGTATGGCAAAGCCAGTGTCAAGCAGACACCATTTATTATTTCATTTGCTAATCTGTTTTATTTACGTGAAGAATGATGTATTACATGTGCTGCACTTTATATTGTACTTTTCGTTCATACCATAGTTGTAAGTGTGCCTACGGGTGAATAAATTTCCTTGTCAGCAACCTGCCCGGATGTTTATGTTTAAGTACCCAAATAACGGCTCTGGTTTTGGCTCAAGGTCATTTGAAGGTCACCGACAACGGGAGCTAAAAGCGTTTCATCATGAAAAAGTTGGAGTTTCGCCTGGTAGGCGAAGTATCGACTGAGATAGCAAATTAGCAGACAGCCATACGAAATAACGATAGTATTTTATAGGCCATATCAACTTGTAAAGGTTCGCTTGCTAACTAAATTAACAAGCATGGTGTCAGCGTGCACAGCAGACATGAACACATCACACTCAATGACCGCGGACACTCGCTATCAAAACGCTGGCGTGAGGAAACAAGGCAGCAGCAGCGAGCGAAGTTATGTCCGAGCTTTCTATCGCTTCAACGCAAAGTGAGCGCCGAGAACACGCAGCACGCACAAAGCTACGAGCCACCGACGCACCTAGAGTCTGCCCTTAACGCAGATTGCTTTTAAGATACGGACGCGCGACCACACGCAGCCGTTACATGCGCAGTTCCAGCCGGAGTAGAACGGCCCCTCTCGCCCCTCCCCCTGGTAACTCGCAACGTCGGGTGCCTCGCGCGCGACGGAGGACGGCGCGCTCCCTCTCCGCTTACGTCGGTATTTCACGGGCGCGATTGATCCGCGATCGTCGGCTCCCCTCGCACGTTTTCACTCACGCACACAGCGTAGGGCGCGCGGCGACGTTGTTTCCCCGTTGAACTTTATACGGAACGATCACGGTGACGGCAATGGTGACGCCGACACCGATGGCAGAAATTCACTTGCGGTCTTCATATAGTTGCTATCGCAATAATAAGTACCAAATTAGGTAACCTGAGGGCACTGACGAGGCACTGAAGTGCTTTGAGAGAGTCTCCTCTTTTTGTGTGAGACATCGAAATAGGCCTGCTCACTGACGCAGTTATATGCCTCGACCTGGTAACTATAGAGCCTAATCACCGCGCGTCCGTGGGGCGCTGCTAAGTCTTGTGCCGTGTTAACACGTCTTTTGCGTGCCTCAAACGACCTACGCTGCCTCGGTTTACAACGGCAGCGCACGACACCGAGGCGGCACAGCAAGCCGCTGTTCCTTATTGTTTCGGCGTTTTCCGCCGACCGCGATTGCGTGAACGGTAGGAAACTTTCGCTACAACCTAAAAGGACATCTAGATGAGGCGTATCTATTCTTCCAAGCACATTGCGCCTTCTCCAAAAACTACGACCACTTCCATACACAGCGCGTACTAGACGGCAATGCTAGAAATCGTATTCCAAGACCTAGCCGTACGTACTTCCAGCCGCTGTATTCAATCAACATTACTGCCGTTCACTTCACGGTGTTTCTCTTTTTATATTGGCAATGGCTTCGAAGCCAGAGGTTGTCATATTTTAGGTTCAATATTAAGTTTTATGGTGCGAGATCGTTACCGTATTGTCTGCTTGAGTACTCCTGAATGCGTCAATTTTGCAAAATTTGTGTATGCCCCCTCACAGCTTCCCCTCACAGCTTCCCTCAAATCTTCCCTGTTTGAGCTTTTGTAGTTGCTTACAGAAAAGACGCAATATTTTCGTCCCTCGTTTACATTGTAACTCGTGATGAATCGTTCATCTTCATACATTCTTACGCAACACGTGTACATACCTCACTCTCTGAATATTCGATAAGTGTCATTATCTCTTATACAGGACTGTGACTCCCAGTGAGCTCCAAAGAATTCGGGCCGGCTTTAGTGGAGACCAGAAAATAAGGCTTACAAACGCGAGAGAGTGTCTACAAAAGTTACGGTGCTACCTTTCTATCTTATTTTCCCGGGAATATTGTGTTTCCAAAAAAGAATCGCGAAATATTTCTGGTACAGCAAAACCTTGATTTGAGTTGGCGATTCGATATTTCATTCCTGGGTAGTGGCGCAAAGAAAGAAAGACAAAGGTAATCTGGGAGAAAAGTAGCTACAGTAAAACAGAGTTTGCAAAACGCTATTAAAGAGTGGTACATCAAATTTTTCGAACATTCTCCACTCTGAACACAAAACACTGCGAGCTGATTACCTTTTAGTACAAAGATCCATGAGAGAATGCCACAGTTGTCAATCCACTAACTAGTAATTAGAGAAAGAGAGAGATGCAAATGACACGTGAAATGCAGGGAGGTTAACTGTACCATAGATATCTAGTTTGCTACCCTGCACTGGGGAAGGGGCAAGGGGCAAGGGGAGACAGAAAGATAAAGAAAAGCACGCACACAGAAAGAGGGAAAGCGCCGGCTCATACGGTTTTCACACCAGAAGGCGACGAAGGTGCTACTGAAGTTTCCCCGGTCAAGCGACCTCGTTGAATCACTGTGACACTTCCACGTACTGTGAAGTAGCCTTACTCAAGAGTGCACGCGTAGAGAATATTTGGCATATTAGAAAAATGCTTGGCTTATCATTCTGAAATTGCACGATATAAGCTCTAGTGCTCGTTCAGGATTCCTTTCGGCCATCTAGTGTACTTTTAGCGCGCACATAAATATAATGCGGTTGTCACAAGGTGCACGTTCAATCGCAATAGAAAGTACCCGTGTGACACTCGTACAAGTAAGGGAGCGTATCTGAATGCCACTCAGATCGGATTGCGCCCACCGCAACCGAACCAACGTGGAGATGACGTGTCTGGTTTTAAAGCAACAAATCCCTCGCACAACGCATGCACCGTTTGTTTATAACCAGAGAACAAGCCCGCAAAAAGTATCTATACCAGTGGTGGCGAGACAGGCACGTGCAAAAAGCCGTAAAATCCACAGCGTAAGCTGTTATGTGCTCATTTCAATAGCCATTTTGGTTGGCCATGTTGTACACCGCCGCCGGCGCTGCCCCCGTCGCCACCGGTATGCGTCGGAGCTATAGGCAGGTTCCTACCCACTATGGTGGATTGGCCTAGAAATGCTTGGATTTGTCTTGAGGAAGAACAATAACATTAATCCGTTGAATAAAAAGGGCTAGAATGAAAAACATGCATGGCATAAAGAGGAGACCAAAAGACCAATATAATCATCATTAGCATCATCATCATCATCGTATTGTGTCACTTGCCACGCGATGTGAGATGCGCGTTGCGTAACGTCGATACGTTCGCATTTTGCAATGCAGTTGCATATTATTACACAGGCGGCATTCCATGTAGCAGTTGCATAGGCAGGGGTACAAGGTAGTTTGTGTTTCCTATGAAGTGTGTGGCTCCTTTCAACAATGGGAGAGTGGCCAAGAAATTGGCGGATTGTCTTGAGGAAGAAAAAGAAGATTAAGGAGATGTATACAACTATTCTAGAATGACTTGGCTAAGAAAGGGGGGATTGTCTTGGGGAAGAAAAATAAAATTAAGGAAGGAGATGTATACATCAATTCTAGAATGAAAAACATGTCTAGCATACCTCATTAAATGAAGAAAGCTAGGTGACTGTTTGTCACCCCGCCATTCCAAAGGGAAGCCAATAAATCGTAATCAGTAGCAGCAGCAGCATCAGCATTGAATTGTGCCAGTTGCCATGCCATGTGACAGGCGCACCGCGTAGCGTCGATACGTGCAAACTTTGCATTGCAGTTGCGTTTTATTCAACCAGGTGTCCCGACATCTAACAGTTGCGTGTGACAGTTGGCTATTAGACGTGGTTAACCCAAGCAGGTTAGATGACTCTTTGCCGCCGCCCCGTTTCAAAGGGATGCTAATAAATCGTCATCATCAACAATAGCAGCATCGTATCGTGCGACGGGTCAAGGGATGTGACATGTGTGTCGTGTAGTCTAAATACCTGTCTTTAGTCTTCCGTACACGTTATGGCCCTTCCTCACAAGGTACGAACCCCGGCTGGAGAAGTGAATCATAGAGCTATGCGCGCGGTTGCAACCAGGCGGGCTCAGCAGACCGCTGTGCAGAGAGAAGAAAAAGCCGCGTCTCGCCGTCAACAAAGGGTAGACAGTTCAGATAGTCCTCGTGAAAAGGACGTAAGGAAACATCGCTACGACCCTCTAGTGTTTTCTGCCGAAAATGGAGCTCCTAAGGTTCCGCGCCTCCAGCTTACTCTGTGACTTTACTGAGTGTGCCGCATCGGTCTGTGACTTTTCTTCAGTCAAGATCCGCAGTAAAAAGGGGGCGTTGCAAATTCTGTTTTGCCGGTCGCAGAGGAAGTGATCGCAGAGGAATGTCGGCTGCCGCAAGCGTTCGTACAGTCCAGTAACCGGCAAGTGCAGAAAGGCTTTTGTGGCCTTTCGCATGCAAGAATGCATTGGCTATTTTCCCAGAATCCTTTCCTCCCAGAACACTACTATCTATGTGTGTGAAGTGTGCAAAGCCGGTCACGTTGTAAAAGTAGAGAGATTGGGGAGCTTAGCAGAGCGTGTATGTGTATCATATAATACGACTAACGGTGGTCTGCTCCGGACCCCCGTCAGTTCCACTTCGCTCCTCTATGGGCAGGACATGTGTCGAGTGAGCTTCTGAACAAGATTTTAAATCTTGGTGAACGCAGTTTAAATCATGGATCCGGGATCTCCAAGAAGTACGACGTAATTCTAACGCATTTCTCTCGTATTTAGCACTAAATTGCCACTGAATTTTTATACTGTGAAGCTTGCGTAATTAGGTAAGTAATTTCCTGTTTATATTGCGTCATAAACGAGGCCGCATGTATTGGCACTGCCGATAGGAATAAAAGTGGGATACTTTCCATTTCCACTATGGCAAAGCTAATCACTGTTGGGACTCAGGGTAGCGTAGCCCATCGTGGTCAACCAGTTGTTGGGTTTCGGGTGTCCGAGCGGTCATTATTTTCCAGTGGCTGGTGATGTGCCAGGTGCCTCGACGTCGAGAGGTCTGGAGCGATGTCAAAGGAATGAGAAAAGGGATTATTTACATTTTAGCAAGTTCAGAGTTTGCATGTACTGCTACGACTAATAGTACGAGCATGATCAGGAGCCCACGTGCACGTCCGAGCCCAAGTATGAGTTGTAGCACACGTTCGCGTCCGAGCACACTTTCATCGCATCCGGATCCGCGTTTTATACCGTTTTTTTTTCCTCTTTCGCTCGTCAAGGGAACTCACTGGCCAATCACAAACGCCGAACCGCTCACCACCTCCTGTCTCCAACGTCCCACCGTTGCAAGCTCTCTTGTCTCCAACGTACCACCATTGCCGCCATTTCCCTGGGAGTCCTTGACAATGCCCCTGTCATCAGATGGTGGCCTCTTCGTGACGGTCAATCTGTCACCTGCGCGGCAGTAGGATGGCGGCGTTGTTCTCTTGAAGTGAACGATGGAGCGTTAACCGCACCCGACACAGCTGCACTTCTGCCGGTGAAGCATTCTTTGCTCCTAGGAATCACCACGCACACCACGGGTCAGCTCTCGTCCAAGCGGGCCCTTGTTTTGCCTTTCAGTTTTGGTTACGCTGATTTAGTATGACGCTTATACATCAATCGTACCAGCCGATTCTTGAACGTTGACAATAACGGGCAACAATCAAGTAAACTTAGGGACAAGGAAATTGCGAAGAGGGATCTTTAATTCATTCACGCAGCCGAAATTCCTCCCGACCAGTTTACTTTTGCATAGAGCAGGTCTTGTTACTTTCTAAACGAACCATCCAAAACAGGATGAAATCTAGGCCTCGGTTGGGTATATTCCCTGATGAGAGTATTAAAAAGCATATGGATGGGCACAAGCAACTTTTTAATTCGCTTAGTATTCTTTGCATACTTCAGACACTTCAAATCTATCTATCTATCTATCTATCTATCTATCTATCTATCTATCTATCTATCTATCTATCTATCTATCTATCTATCTATCTATCTATCTATCTATCTATCTATCTGTCTGTCTGTCTGTCTGTCTGTCTGTCTGTCTGTCTGTCTGTCTGTCTGTCTGTCTGTCTGTCTGTCTGTCTGTCTGTCTGTCTGTCTGTCTGTCTGTCTATCTATCTATCTATCTATCTATCTATCTATCTATCTATCTATCTATCTATCTATCTATCCACAAGGCATACGCTCGTAGTTGTGATGCCGTCGTGGTCATTTCAGCTTTGTCAATTTGCTTTCGTCATTCTGCCGTCGTCACGCCTTCTAACCCGACCCAGTTGACCAAGTTGTCTAATAGCTCGCGCCACTATAGGAATGTACTCATGGTGGTGACATCATCGTGATCGTTGCGTCGTCATCATTCGAGCTTCGTCAATCGCTTCTCGTCATGCGGTCATCGTCACACGATCGTCGTTATACAGCATTCGGGATGGAGCAGTCGTTACGCCGTTGTCATCATACGCTCGTCTTCATCCGATTGTTCTCATATCGAAGTCATGCCATCGTGATCGTTGTGTCATCGTACAGTCGTCGTCATGTATTCATTATCATGCCCTGGTCGTGATGCCATCGCGTTAGTTGCATCGTAGTCATTCTAACTTCGTCATCCGACTCTCGTCATGCCCTTGCCATTATGCGATCCTCGCCAGACAGTCGTCGTCATACCATTACCGTCATGCCGTCGTCGTCAGGCTGTCATTTTACTCTTGTCATGCTGCCTTCGTCGTTCCATCAATGTCAATCCTTCGTCGTCATTCTATCGTAATTAGGCTGTTGTCATTCAATCGTAATTACGCTATCATTGTGAGGCATCGTCTTCAGTGTGTCGTCGTCAGACAGTCGCCAACATGCATCCGTGGTAGTACTGTCGTCATCATGGTGTAGTGGTCATGCAATTGTTGTGACTCCAGCTTCATCATTCGGCACTGATCGTGCCCTCGTCACCACATCATCGTTGTCATACAGGTTTTCTGATCAAGTCATCATCATGCCAAATCGTGATATACTCATCGTCGTCATCCCATTGTCCTCATATCGTTGTCATGTCACCGTCGTCATTGTGTTGTCATCATGCAGTCATACATATGTTGTTGCACCATTGTGGTGATGCCATCATGGCTATTCCATCGATGTCATTCTAACCTTTATTTTCGGCTCTCGGCCTGTCGTGGGGGTGAAGCCATTGTCGTCATACCATTGTCCTGTCGTCGTCGTCGTCGTCGCGCTGTCGTTTTGCCATCATCATCTCTTCAGTAACATCACCCTATTGTCGCCATTCTGTCCTCGTCATACCACCTTCTTCAATCGAGCGATGTCATTCCTTCGTGATTCTGTCGTAAATATGCCATCGTCTTTCAATCGTGAATGTGCCGTCTTTGTCTTGCCATTGTATTTACTGCGTCGTCAACAGTCGCTATCATGCATTTGTTAGCAATCATTGTTGTCATGCCGTCGTCATTGTACTATCGTCGTCATTCCAGCTTCGTCATCGGGTCATCGTCATACACTTGTCGTCCTCTAATTGTCTTCGTGTCAGCGTCGTCATGCTGCCGACGTTATACTATCGTCATTATTTAAGAACTGTCATCTCAATACGGTCATGCCATTATTGTCGTACCCGCTCTGTCGTTCCATTGACATTATTATTCCTTCTTCGTAATTCCATAGTCGTCAGTGCGTCCGCATCATACAGTCGTAGTCATGCCGCCATGCTCATTGGCGACCTTGGCAAGCGAGTGCCATGGAAAGAAGGGATGATACCGGATTTTCTCACGTATAGCCGAAGTAACAAAAGACCCAGAATGACAACTACAGATGGTAAATAAACTTGGTTTGAAAAATAAGACGTATCGCTGCATTGCTCGAATGCTAGTCACATTGCCATCGAAAGTCACCATGACATGAGTTCTGCCGTGATTTCTGTTCTGAAACAGCAGTTAGTATTATTTAACGGCAAGAGGCAACATTTGTGAACAATCGAAATAAACCAAACCCCTAATATCGTGGCATAAAATGACCGCGTGCGCACTTGCCCCGCCAAATTGAGGTCACGGGATCCAACTTTCTGTGCAAGAACAATTGCGGCACAGGCACTTGCAGTGGTTGCCCTCGTATCGAATAAAATAAAGAACAGCTGTAAAAGCCGTGCGTGATTTTCTTGTGCAAATTGACCTGAACAGAGCCCTGTGAACAATAATATTTCTACAGCGAAAATTTTACTGCACATTATATGACTCTGGCTTTCTTGTATGATTTCGATTTTTTGTGTGTTGGTGTGATGTTCTATTTGATCATCTGATTTTATTTCAAGATAAATTTTCTGCTTTAGTGACTTCACGCGATTTGCTGTTAATTGAGGTACTCAAGCATGACAGAGACTAAAGGTTGACAGTGGTCATGCGCTGAGTCTGCTTTACGCGTTCATACATTTGTACTTGATGTCGAGTTCTTCGCATGGGTCTTTCCTTCACTATAAAAGATTGCATAGAATTTTGATAATTTCCTTTTGTCATTGATATTGCTGTCTTGTTTAGCGGTCTTACGATCTTGCAACAGCAGTTCTGGCAGTAGTCAAACTTCCCATGCTGCTGCAGGTAATAAACCACTACAAAGCATGAACTTCAGTCAATATTTCTCCGGGAAACCAAAGTAGATACGACTTAACACTAATACATATTATTTCTCCGCAGCTATACGAATTTATAATACTGTCTCTCTCCATTCCCAGTGCTTTCGTTTTTCGAATGGAAGCCATACCTGCCATCCTCCGCAGTGCCTATGTGTTGTCACCCCGAAATTCGGTCACTCGAACACTGGAAACGGGACTTGTGTTCCACCGCCAACGTCAACTATGGGTAAATGACACTAAGCGGAAATAAAATAATGAATATTTTTCCAGTATTTGAGGCTGTGACTGTGACCGTCTTATGGGTAACCTCTGTCGACAATACAAAACTCTCCCTCGTTCATAATATATTTAGTGTGTGCACGCGCACGTGTGTACGTGCGTGTGTGTGAGCTCGCGTTGTGTGTATGTGCATGTTTGTGTAATGAGAGACATTGGCAAGACTTAAAGAAAACTTTTCTATACGGCTATGTTTGGCAGCTGGTCAGCTTCTCTAGCCAGCGTACACTGTTAGTAGGCCAATCTAAGCTATCACGTGGTCTAACTGGCTTGACTACTATAGCAAAAAATGAACAGTGAGTAAACAAAGTAATGCTTAGCCAGCTTTTGCTTCAATAGCCGACTTGCCCTTACTTTTTTTTAAATGAGCTATGCGCTGCAATCACACGTTGTGCTCTGCTACCACAATGTTCTAAGCGTTCTTATTTTGTTGATTTGTTTGTTCGCTTCTTCTTTTTGACTTTTTAGTGATGTTAGCGCGACTATAGAAGCTCTCAAAAACGTAGAATACCAGCTTCCACAATGTCATGAGAGACCGAGATTATCTATCAAGTTTATATTATATTCTAAGGGGATGTGGGTGAGGGGGAGAGTGTGTAGCACGTGCATGCTAGGGGTGGTATGAAAGCAAATTCTAACGTTTATTTATTTTATTTCATTTATCGATACTGTTGGCCGAAGGCTATTACAGGGCGGTTTCAAGACAAACGAAACAAGATAGCAGTGCTGCCGCAGTCTAGAACACACCAAGTAAAGCATATACAAAGGAAAAGGACAATGCAAAGCAAGAAGAAGCAAACGACAAATTACATCAGAGTGGTATCAAATGTACCACAGCCGCTGAATTAATCATGTGCATTACAACCAGGAACATAAGTTAGACAAATTACCATCATTAAAGTAGTAGCTATGTACTTCTAGCCGAGGTAAAAAATTTTGTTAGTGTGGTTTCAAATTTACTTACACTGTCCTCTGTTATAATTCGTGTCCCATTCGTCCATTCGTTGAATTCGTCCCATTCCTCTATTGTTTGGGGGAAAGATGAGTACTCCGTTTAGTACTGAGTACTAAACGGATCCCACACGACGCTCGCGTACTCTAATGTGGGACGAACAAGCGTTAATTATGCAGCTAATTTAGTTTGTTGAGGAGCAAGTTTTAACTTTCGCCTCAAGTGCCAGAGCTTTTTTTCAGCTGATGATCATATGTTTATGAGTGCTTTCCCGTTGAGGTCACTCGATATGGTAATTCCGAGGTGCTTAATGTGATTTTCACTGCTTATGACCTTACCATCTATCTCATAATCGAAGGAATGCATATTTTTTGTCTTGTTGGTTGCCCTTATATACATAGTCTTGCTGCAGTTTATGTGTGTCAATTAGGGGCTAAATAAAAATTGCTGAGCGCCGTTTTGTGCCTGCTTGGAGGCGTTACATGAGACACAACGTTTCCTCTCTGCCATAGATGAATCAAAGGTGCTAGCAATTCTCTAATTGCAGATGACATGGTCATGCTATAAGTAATGTGCGCCGAAAGTTTGAATTGTGTGAGTTTATTACACAATTGTAGAAACTTACTTATGCAATAGTTCTACCGATTTACAAGCATATGCTATGAACTGCGCAGAAAGGTTGAGGGAATGTGGGAACTTTACAAAAATGAGGAGTTTGCTATGCGCGATGCATGCGCAGAGTTTTAAGAGTATCAGATAATTACAGCTTTCGAAAAAAAATTCTTAAGCAAGGATTCGAAAGCGTTCTGCCGTCGTTATTAGCAACATTTCCTAATGTCCCGAGATAACTTTATGTCACATTAAGTGAAGACATTGGCTGAAAATGGGCTGCATTTTATGTGTAATTTGTAGCAAATATTTAACGTTGCTCGCCTAATAAGAAGTCTAAGACGCCGTTTTCGCTTATTTTCATGTTTTGTAGTTGGTTTTTCCGATGTTTTTCCGATATTTGAGCAGTAAAACGGTCTGTTATCTCTAAAGTATTGGCAAGATTAAAATGGGAGATTTAATTGTGGATTTTTCAATAAATGTATGCAAGTTCTCTGGGACGTTCTGGGCGTGTTTTAAAAGTAAGGCAAATATTAACCCCTTCTCTTAGCAGGTCCTCGATAGCGTCACATGGCCATTTCATACTATGCGTCTCGTTCTCACAAGGGAGCTGTACATTACGTAAAGTTTCTATTTAATAAAAATGGGGGGGCATAATAAGTGTACATGTCGCGAAACTTAAACGTTTCTGACTTAAATGGGAACGTCGCAAATAATTACTGAACCCTCGCTCTCTTGATATATTCATGCGTTATACTAGGGTAGTAGTACGTTGTCGTGGTGGCTACGGTGATTAAACAATGGACCTTTTTATAGAGTAAGTTGGCATGGGTTCATTACAATAGCCGTTTCGGTTGGCGATGTTGTCCGCCGCCGCCACCGCCAATGTTCCTCGCAGCTATCGCCGGGAGTGAGAGAAAAAATTCAAGGACGCTTAAGCTTCGCCTTCAAGAGTGTAACGCGATAGCGTTCCCGTCAACCCACCAAGGGGTATAAGACAATGCGCTACGGCGCAGCGATCACTTATGAGGTGCCCCGTATCGGACTTGGCACCCACCAATCACGGGGTGAGCGCCGAACAACGCAGCATTCGGCGCGGCAACGAAACGTGCGCCTCAGCGAGCGGTACGAACCAAAGAACTCGGTGTCTCGGAGGGATCGGCACGGACAGCGGGGCCGCGACGCGCCATGAAGGCCGACATGATCATGGGGCTCACGCCTCGATGGGATCGTCCTCTATCTCGCTTGGGAGCACCACGCAGACGCATGACTCCTCGGAAGCAGCTCGGCACACATCGCAGGGGACGCTTTCCCACCAGACGCGCTACGGCGTAGCGATCACGATACAGGCGTCCCGCATCGGACGCTGCACCTAGGAATCGCGCTGTGAGCGGAAAGAGGAGCCGCGTCGCCTAAACACGAGGGTTCGAGTGACACACGCTGGAAGTTGGAAGGGGAGAGAGCGAGAAAACTTATTAAACCTAAGGGTAATGGGGCATCCTCGCACCGGTCCCCGCACGGCCCGAAGGGGAGAAGCGGGCGAGTGGCGCGCCACCTGTCGGGGCAGCGCCGCACATTACGAGGAGGGGTTCTTCTGTGTTTACCGCAAGATGGCTCTGCGTGTGCGCAGAGCGCAGAAGAAATGGGGCGGAAACGCACTTCGCTACTCGTGTAACTGCGACTTCTGTAAGTTACATGCTCATAATTACCAATATACACCGCAGTATAACTTTCTACGACACGTTTCTAAGGCAACACCGCATTCACTAGAGGCGCTCTTGTACCGCATTGAACCATGAAACTCGTGGCTGAGTGGTGGCGTCTCCGTCTCACACCCCGGAGACCCTGGTTCGATTCCCACCCACCCCATCTTGCAAGTTGTTTTATGAAGTTCCTCCCGTGATTTATCGCTCATGGCCAACGCCGCCGACTCCGACGACACCGGCTTTTCGAGCGACACGGCGTCCTTAACGCTTTCGCGTTAATAAAAAAGAGGACGCTTAAGCTTCGCCTTTAATGCCATCGTGGGCTGGTGGTTTCTGAGCGCTCTGGAGCGCTCTCGCGAGCGGCGTTGTCTTCGGCTGGTTGAGAGAGGGTGCGCGCGCCATGCGTTCGGCTCGTTCTTCTCGATTGCTCTCCTCCATCTTCGAGCTCTCTGCGGCGCTCCGAGCCCTGTCGTCGAAGCAGCCGTCGAGATTGAAACGTCATCACTGTGCCTTGTCACTGCTGTTGGCGACGGCCCACCGCAACCTAGGCCACTGCACGCTGGCGTCTCGACGAACGCTCGTTCCACCGGCACATCCGCCGGTTTTTCGGGCCATAGAGTTTCCTACAAAATTACTAGAGGAAACTCTGGCGCTAGTGTCTACGTGAGCTACAATCGGAATGGTTGTCCCAGCATGGGAATTATGGGAAGTACATAGATTTGCCTAAACTTCGTCCTTTTGGCTTCAAACGGCTGTGTGACTTTGTAAACTCATCATTTTCAACAGTGTATTGCGTAATAAATGATTAACTAAACATCATTAAAATTGCCCGACGGCAGGATTCGAACACAGGGACTCTAGTACAGAAGCCTGATATTGAAACCATTAAGCCACGGATGCATGCATCGACAAGCGAATGAAACGCACGTATGAATTTATCGCGGGCATGCCAGTGCTTTGAGACGCTTGGCGCGTTTCGATTTGGGCGCATAGACAAGCTCAACGTTGCAATTAATATCAATTGTACGCGTTCCCGGCGTCTTCTGCACTTCGAAGAATATAGATTGCGCTGAAATATACGACAATAAGATTTATATAGCGTAATATACAAAGCTACAAGAACGTCTGAATCCACAAGCACGAAGATCAGACAAATCCATGTACTTCCCATCATACCCATGGTAGGACAACGACTGCAGCGCCAGAGTTCCCTCTAGTAATTTTTGTAGGAAACTCTATGTTTCCGGCAGCACCGGGAGCTTCGGATAGGCGAAGCGTCGGACGTTGCAGCAGTCACGTGGTTTCGTATCTGCCATTTCCTCCTCCGAGAGCGAGTCGCACGTTCGGCTTACGCGCTTGCCGTCTACCTCTGAGCTCGGGGAACGCCCGGTCTACCCGACTCTGCTTCGGGGGATACAGGCGACCTGTCGAAGGTACCATAAGGGTGCAACGTGATAGCGTACAAAGATCCTTGACTGCTTCTCACGTTTCCCGGTAACTGCAGCTTCTGCAACCGTAATGTTTGCCGGGAAACGCTGGCGGCAAACGCTATGCACAAAGGCGAGCTTTCTGGTAGAAACGCGGCCTCTAGCGTGGGCCGCGATGTGGTGGAGGCGAGCACCATGTGGGGGTGAGTGAGTGAGTGAATAACTTTATTGCAGGTCCGGCGAGGACGCGAACTCGTCACGTACCCGGCTAGTCCCACGTCGGAACCGGCAGGTCTAGCCCACCGGCCCGGTCGCGGGCACGGCGGACGGCCAGGATTTGGTTTTCTAGAGTGGGGCTGCGCAGAAGCGAGTCCCACTCCTCCTTTATGAACTTCGGATATGTCGAGTCACACTCCCAGAGCATGTGCGCTAGAATGGATGTCTGCCCGCAGGACGGGCAGGCTTCGTTGCGATAAACGTCGGGGTAAGCCTCTTGGAGAGCGGACAGACACGGATATGTGCTGGTCTGTAGAAGCCGAAGCGAAACGGCTTGCGCCCTATTCAACTTGAGGTGAGGGGGGGAGACCCTTCTAGACATGTAGAATAATTTAATAATCTCGCTGTGAGTAGCGGGAATGTCCCTGCGACCGTAGAGAGGAGGGGAGTCAGCGCTCCTAATAGAGGAAGCGCGGTCGGTGAGTTCATGCGCAGTCTCGTGAGCAGACTCATTGAGGTTCGGGGGAGCACCCTCGACCGACCCTACGTGAGCGGTAAACCAGTGAATTGAACGGTTTGTGAGAGCATATGGACTCTAGCCGCAAAGAAGACGAGCAGCTTCCTTGGCGATGCAACCCTTCTCAAAAGCCCTAACTGCCGTTTTGGAATCACTGTAGATTTCGGACCCGCGACCGTCTAGCAGGGCGAGGGCGATGGCGGCTCGCTCGGCGACTGCGGGGTCTGAAGTGCGAATCGAGGCGCTATTGGAAATCTTGCCGCTCGAGTCGACCACAACGACGGCAAAGGTCTTCCTGTCGCTGTACTCCGCGGCGTCGACGAAGCTTGCTCTAATGTCGTGTTGTTTGATCTGTTTGAGGATAGCTCCTGCTCTGGCCTTGCATCTGCCCTCGTTATGGACGGGATGTACGTTTCGGGGCACAGGGGACACTACGAACTTGTCTCGAATACACCTAGGGATCGGGGTACTGACCATCGGGAATCTCGCAGAGTGGTGACCCAGCTCTTCGAGGATGCATTTACCTGCCGCTGGGGCGGTCAGGCGAGTGAGTTGCGCGCGTTCTTGGGCTTTGGCAATCTCCTCGGCGGTGTTATGTACCCCCAGCCTCAAGAGATCCTCGGTATGGGTCCTGATGGGTAGCCCGAGAGCCCTCTTGACTGCTTTACGGATGAGAGCGTTGAGCTTATCTAGCTCCGCTCTGAGCCATTTCTGCATAGAAATCGTGTACGTGAGGTGGCATACTCCGAAGGCATTGATCAGCCTGAGAAGCCTCGGTGCCAGTTTGCGATTCTGCGAACGAGGTGGAAAGCGTTGTCCGTCTTTGCGATGATCTCGCGGAGAGCCGTACCGTTCCCGCCGTTGAATTCGACAAACATGCCCAGGACTCGAATAACGTCGACCCTGGGTATCACCTCCCCGTCACAAGTGCGAAGTCTGATGCTACTTTCGGAGACTGGCTTCCAATCTTTGGGTCTGCCTCCCTTCTCTTTTCTGTAAAGCAGGAGCTCCGACTTGGCGGGGGAGCATCGAAGTCCGGTGGGGCGGAGATACTCCTCGATCACGTCGATCGCCTCCTGCATGGCTTCTTCGACTCTGCCCTCGCAGCCACCGGAGCACCATATGGCGATGTCGTCGGCGTAGATGGTGTGCTTGACGCCGTCGACGCGCGCCAACCTCTCGGAAAGACCAATCATACAGATGTTAAACAGTGTTGGGGAGATGACGGCGCCCTCAGGAGTGCCGTGCCCTCCGAGGGGCACATCTTGGGAGCGGAAGTCTCCAATGCGAAGCTTGGTCTTCCTGTCAGTCAGAAAAGAGCTGACGTAACTGTGGAATCTGGAACCGAGACCCAGGTCTGAAATGGTCTTGACGATGAAGGCGTGGAGGACGTTGTCGAAAGTCTTCTCGAGGTCCAGACTTATATAATAATATCCTAGTCCCTTTCGGAGCCGGCCGGCTAGTGTTAAACTCAACGTGAAAATGCCCGTCCTCGTTACCGGGACGGCAACTCGCCGCACGCCGCTTGCCGTCCGAAGGCCGCCGTGAGGCGTTGGTGTTGTCTACTTCTCTCCTCTTGTGTCCGTGTCTGCACGCCTTACCACTTCTTTGCATTAAGAAAGGATTTCTATATGCCTGTAGCTCAGTCTATCTATGCTCGGATGCTCGGTTCAGCAGGCTCCGTAATCGGCATTTCATCGCTACTGATCAAACGTAACGTTCTTGTGCTAGTGTGCTATGACGTCAATATTTTCGTTCCTCCGCTGCGACGTCATAACAGCCGCGCTAGCGATAAGTCTCGATCACGAAAGGCAGCTTTTAGCGACTTTTTGGAGCTGAATTAAAATTATTTTGAAATGTTTGCAGCGTCCAATACCTTGTTGTGGGTGTCCTCGCATACAGAAGCAGCCTACAACAGGCATTTTATAGCCTCAAAATTTGGTGTCTCAGTCCCTTTAAGGGTTTCGGGAATGCTGCTGAAATTGTCCTATTAGGTGACATGAATGCCGACATACAGGATTTAGATGGCTATACCGACAACAACGGGAAGTCAACGCTAGACCTTTGTGAGCAACATCACCTCGTTATCGTGAATACAGGGCCTACGTGTGAAGGGCAGATCACGTGGGAAGTGGGAAACGGGCAATCGACCATTGATTACTGTCTCATGACCGAAGGAATTCATGATAAGTTGAGAGAAATGGTCATCGATGATGAATGGTTTCGCAGCATAGGGTGTGACCATAAACGCATCATTTTGAAAATGGCATATGTAATTGGGAAAGAGAGCAAGGAGCGCAAAAGGGCCAGTCCAAATTTGAACGCTGAAAAAATAGCAAGTATAGTCACTGGCGTCGAGGAAGAACTTGGCAAATGGCCAAGTGAAGAGTGGGAACATGGTGAGCTTCTAAGTGTAATAACGACAGAAATACGGAAAGAGAAACATGTTCGGTGGAAAGGAAAAAAGAAACCGAAAAGCTGTTAGAACAGGGAGATACGAGAAGCGATCGCCGAACGACAGAAAGCATCTCGAGAGCACAGGCAGGCAAAGAAGTCGCAGTTGCCGCAGGATGAACTAATTAGTAAATGGGAAATATACCGGAAGAAAAAGCCTATGGTTGAAATATTGGTGCAAGCAAAATTAAAAGATGAAAGTGAACGTTGGTTGTCATAAATACGTGAGAAAAAGAAGGCCGCGCCTAGAATATTATAAAATTATTAGGCAGGAAACAAACAACAATACAACAACATATCCTAGACGAAGATGAAAACAGACTGAAAGGAGAAGCAGCAATAAATTACATCCGAAAAAAACAGCCGAATCTTTCCAAGGCAATGACGGTCTCTTTCCAAGGAAAGAGACCCAAGTGGAAAAGGAGCTGGTGCTGACAAATTTTAACTGGAAGAAAGCGGAAGAGAAAATTGCTAAGCGCACAGCCACAGGGCTAGACGAGGTTCCCGTTAGGCTGATAAATGAACTAGGACCAAAAAGTAAGGAAGCTCTGGTGAAAGCAGTGGAGGAAGCTTTAAAAGATAGACGAATACCAGAGAGTTGGCGACAAAGTAGAATGAATTTAATTTATAAAGGTAAGGGGGAGAAAGACAGAATTCACTGGTATAGACCGTTGACCATTTCATCGGTAATATACAGGCTAGCAATGCAGGCAGTCAAATTAAAGCTTCAAGCATGGACAGAGAATAATGGCATTTTGGGAGAGCTTCAGAATGGCTTCAGAATAGGTAGGCGTTTGGATGATAACTTGTTTGTTCTTACTCAGTGTATTGAAATATCAAAAGCAGAAAGCAGACCGTTGTATGTGGCCTTTTTAGACATTACAGGAGCCTACGACAACGTAGACCGCAACATCTTGTGGGATATTCTGGAAGGGGAAGGCTTAGGTAACGATTGTATAGAGCTTTTGAGAGAGATTTACCTATAAAATACTGTTTGCGTTGAATGGGAAGGGATGAGGAGCGAGGAGAAAGTTCATATCAACAAGGGACTGAGGCAGGGGTGCCCTTTATCCCCGCTGCTGTTTATGATGTACATGGTGAGGATGGAGAGGGCGCTAGAAGGAAGTAATATCGGGCTTAATCTCTCATACAAACATGCGGGAACAGTAGTAGAGCAGCAGCTCCCAGGTTTATTTTATGCGGACGACATTGTGTTGCTAGCTAACAAGCAAAGGGATTTGCAACGTCTGGCTAATATCTGTGGACAGGAAGGCAACTATTTAGGTTCGAAATTTAGTGTTAGAAAATCAGGTGTTATGGTATTCAATGAAAACAGTGAACAGACAGTGCAGATACAGGGCCAGGAAATACCTCGGGTAACAGAATATAAATACCTTTGTATATGGATAAACGAAGGCAATAGATATATAGAAACACAGGAAAAAACAATAACAGTGAAGGGGAAGAGAAATTCAGCCATAATGAAGCACAGAGCGTTATGGGGATACAATAGGTACGAGGTCCTCCGAGGTATGTGGAAAGGCGTAATGGTTTCGGGACTTACTTTTGGAAATGCGGTTGTTTGCTTTAAATCAGGGGTACAACCAGGACTCGATGGGAACCAAAGGTCAGTGGGTCGCCTCGCATTGGGCGCTCACGGGAAGACTACAAATGAACGTTAGCAGGGTGTTCAATGCGGCTGGTTGGTTCATCTTTAGAATATTCTACAAAGGAAGCTGTGCAGGGTGATATGGGCTGGACTAGTTTTGAAGTGAGGGAAGCTCGCAGTAAAATTGAGTATGAAGAACGGCTGAGGAATATGGAAGAAAGTGAATGGGCTGGGAGAGTGTTCAGGTGCCTGTACAGGAAAAAAAAATGATTCACATTGGAAGAAAAGAACTCGGAAGCTTACCAGCAAGTATGCGGCCTGTAGATGATGATGGGATATGATGATATCAGGAGAGTTCCAGCGGCGACTTGCCAGGCTTCAGCAGGGGAACAAGGCGACTTGTATTCGAGCTTACTGGTAGCGTGCCATCTCTCCGAGATTTATTGTACAGCTCAGGTAGAACAACTCTCGCTCGCTTACCCAGGTGACATAGAGCTCGGTAAGAAATGCCACCAGGTCCTGGCGCTGATGTACGGCCACGCAAAGCTAATGCTACCTTAAGTTCGCGGATTGAAAATGCTAGATCCATGCGGTGATCACGTGGTGGCGGACAACTGCTCGAAGGTGGTGGTACCAAGGTAGGATTCCTAATCCATAAGGACATTGCGGGCAACATTAACGAATTCTACAGCATTAATGAGGGTAGCAGTAGTCGTAATAAAACTTACTGAGAGGTATAGAATTAGAAGTTAGCCTACGCTCTAAGCTCCAGTCATGATGATGATAAAAAAGATCAGTTTTATGAATGATGTTGTATAAGCCATGAGAAACGTGCAAATTCAGTATACTGTAGCCATGGGCGACGTCAATGCAAAAATGTGGAAAAAGCAGACTGGTGAACAAGGAATTGGTGACTACTGCGTAGATAATACAAACACTGGACGAGAGATACCGGTAAAAGTTTCGGAAAAGAATAAGCTGAGACTAGCGAACACCTTCTTCAGGAAGCGTAGCAACGAAAAGTGGACTGGAAAAGCCCTAATGGTGAAACAAGAAATGAAATAGATTTCATACGTTCTGCTGATCTCAGCGTAGTGCAGGATGTAGAAGTGTTAGGTAGGGTAAAGTGCAGTGATCATAGGTAAGTGAGGTCTATGATTCACCTCAATATGAAGGGAAAAAGAGTAAAATTTGTCAGGAAGAAACAGGCCAGCCTAGTCGCTGTAAAGGTAAAAGCACACCAATTCAGGCTGGTACTTCCAAGTAAATATGCAGCCTTAGAACACAGACATGAAAATGACATAGAGGTACTGATCAAACCGTATCTAGGCTGGCTTCAGAAGCATGATTGGACGTGGGAGGTAAGGCACCAAGGGAAACAGTAGGTAATGTATCCCAAGCAAGAAAGCAGCTAATGAAAAAACGACGAAGAATGAAAGTGTCCAACTCGAGAGGTCAGATAGAATTCGCAGAACTGTCAAAACTGATCAACAAGGAGAAAATAAGAGATACTGGAAATTGCAATGCAAGAAATACTGAGGATTCGAGCAGGAAAAAAAAGGACGCAACATGAAATCAGTGAGAAGAAAACATGGTATAAGTATGTATGCATTGAAAGATAAGCAGGTTAATATCATCGAAGACATAGTAAGAGCAGCGGAGAAGTTCTATACTAGCCTGTAAAGTACCAAGAGCAGTCACGATACCTCCATTCGAAGTAGTAATGAACGGGTAACAAGGCTCTATATATGACTAGCGATGAAGTTGGAAGGTTCTTGCAAGACATGAAACGGAGAAAAGCGGCAGGAGAAGACGGAATAAGCGTCGATTTAATCAAACACTGACCAGATGTAATGCTCGTAAACTGGCGGCCCTTTGTATGAACTGCATCACCATTTCAAGGGTCGCAGAGAAATGGAAGAATGCTAACATTACTCTAATCCATAAAAACGGAGATGTTAAAGAATAAAAAAATTCAAGGCCAATTAGCTTACTTCCAGTATTATATAAAATATTCACCAAGATAATTTCCAATAGAATATGGCCAACATTGGACTTCAACCAACAAAAGAAACAGGCTAGCTTTAATAAGGTATACTCTACAGTGGATCACATCCACCCCTTCAATCAGGTAATTGAGAAATCCGCAGAATACAATCAACCTCTCTATGTGGCTTTCATAGATTACGAAAAAGCACTTGATTCAGTTGGGATACCAGCAGTCATAGAGGCAGCACGTTTTTAAGTGTACAAGAGGCTTACGTAACTATATTGGAAAATATCTACAGAGATTCAACAGCTACCTTAATGCTGAAAAAGAAAAGTAGGAAGATACCTATTGTTTGTTGTTTGTTATTTACACAGTGTTATCGGCATTACGATGTATGTTTTGCAACTGTATCCCCCCTACAAAAATGCTCTCAACGGGCGCTGTAGCTACCTGAATAAATAAATAAATAAATAAATGGGTCAGACAAGGAAATACAATCTCTCCAATGCTATTCACTGCGTGCTTGGAAGAAGTATTCAAGCTATTATTATGCAGACAGCTACTGAGAACACTTTGGAGTGAGGATCTACGGCGAATACCTCAGCAACCTTCGGTTTGCAGATGAGATTGCCCTGTTCAGCAACACTAGGGACGAGTTACAACCAAATGATTGAGGACGTTAAGGTAGAGAGTGTAAGAGTGTGCTTGAAGATAAATATGCAGAAGACGAAGATAACGATCAATACCCCGTGAAGAGAACAACAGTTCAGGATCACCAGTTAGCCTATAGAATCTTTGAAGGAGTACGCTTACTAGGTCAATTACTCACAGGGGCTTAACATGAGAAGGAAATTTACAGAAGAATAAAAATGGGTTGCAGCGCATACGGCAGACATTATCAGATCCTGACTGGAAGCTTACCATTATCATTGAACAGAAAGGTGTACAGTCAGTGCATTTTACCGGTTCTAACATACGGGGCAGAAACTTGGAGAATGACAAAGAAGTTTGCGAACAAATTAAGGACCGCGCAAAGAGCGATAGAACGAAAAATGTTAGGCGCAACGTTAAGGGGGAATTTACTGGAAGAGAGCGATGTCGATCAGAGAGCAAACAATCATAGCCGATATTCTAATCGTCATTAAGATGGAAAAATGGAGCTGGGCAGATCATGTAAGGCGAAGGTTAGATAACTGGTGGACCATTAGGGCTACAGAATGGGTGCCATTATAAGGGGATTGCAGTCGGAGGTTGCAGAAGACTAAGTGGGGTTATGAAATTGGGAAATTCTTAGGCGCTAGTTGGAATTGGTTGGCGCAGGACAAGGGTAATTTTAGATGAATGACTGAATGAATGAATATATCTTTATTTCCAACAGATTAGGGGAGACAGGGAAGAAAAGCTGCAAGCGCAGCTTGAAAAAACACCCTGCCCCCCTATGATCACAAGTAATGGGCAGCGCGGAGCTGCCACGTGTTTTTAACAATACAAAAATACACAGTTTTGCAAGAATGCATGAGAAGCACTAAGTGGGAAAAGTGGGTAGTTGCGGCGTAAAGAAGTTGCACAACGTCTCACGCATTACAGAGGAAAAAAATACATACATATACACACATATATGTAATATAAATGTAAACAAAAAGCTGTACACTCAACTAATCTGCACTTCTGAAATAGCTGACCGTATAGATATGAATATTAGTCCTGCTGATTAGGTCGAAAAAATTGTGATGGGGTAAGGGCACATATATCAATTCCAGATTTGTTGTAAGCATTTAAAAGTCTTGGTAAGTTGTTTTTAAGCATTTCGGAGCTGTAATTAGTTCTAAAACGGTGCACTGTCCAGGGTTCTATGTTTCTTGTGAGACGTGAGCGGACACGTTGTTCTAAACATGATAATGTAACAAGGCATACATCGGTTTTCCTGTTCGTGTGATAAAACTGCTGCAAAAGTCGACGCCTATAAATTTCGTGCACTGTCATAGTTTTTAAACTTGTCAAATAAATGCTCGCTGTGTGTATCGTACGATACATTTACGAGGACACGTACTATCCTTTTCTGTAATAAAAATAATTTGTTTAAATTCGTATCAGTTCTAGTGCCCCATACGAGGTGACAATAACTGACATGAGAGGCGAATAAGGCGTTATATAATAGTACTTTAACTGATGTAGAAAGAAGGTAACGGTTTCGGCTCATTATACCTGTTATCTGACTAAATTATTGCGTTACAAAGTTTACATGGTCATGCCATAGCAGCGATGAAGAAAAATGCAGATCGCGGGGAAAGGCCTTCGTCCTGCAGTGGACATAAAATAGTCTGATAATGAGGATGACACCAGACTAAATTACTGGGCAAGATTTTCAAATATATATATATATATATATATATATGGCAACACCTCACCCGCCGTGGTTGCTCAGTGGCTATGGTGTTAGGCTGCTGAGCACGAGGTCGCGGGATCGAATCCCGGCCACGGCGGCCGCATTTCGATGGGGGCGAAATGCGCAAACACCCGTGTACTTAGATTTAGGTGCACGTTAAAGAACCCCAGGTGGTCGAAATTTCCGGAGTCCTCCACTACGGCGTGCCTCATAATCAGAAAGTGGTTTTGGCACGTAAAACCCCATAATTTAATTATATGGCAACATCTGTTAACTTTCAACAAGTTTCTTATAGCAACATCAGGAGGGCACTTCATAATAATGATATGCATATTTTCAGCACTTCTGGTACATTTCATTGGGCAAACAGGAGCACTTTGAAGCACTTCCAAAAAGCTCTTTTAAAATTAACTACTTGGCTGTGGGCGAACAGATGAATAGGTGCAAGAACACGATGAATGGCAGTAGTAGACTGACGGCGCCGAGAGCTGTCGAGAGCCGTTCGAGTTGCTCCCAGCAGCATGCGTAGTGCGAAGGAAGCCACGTGACGCAAACGCGCCATATCTTTTTATTTTGGCTGCGTTTCTATCGTTCTGCTTCAGTATGCGGCAGTGATGGCACCTGAGAAGTGAAGTTCGCGCGATAATCCCCGCGGTAAAGTGAACTATCTGGTCACGTGATACACGTTTGCCCTCCCACTTGCTCGCGGATTGCATGAAACGTTTCAAAGAGTCGCACACTCTGCGCTAATGCTTTGCTCCTCTCTGCTCTTTACCTTCGCTCCTATACGCGCAATTAAATTCATCATTAATCACCACTTATTGCTATTATGGTATACCAGCGCACTGGTCAGGATGAATGCACGGCTATAACACAGAGCTAAGTGCCGACTAAGTACCGTAAATGCGAACAGTGTTAGAAGCAGGTACCCTGTAGATGTTGTTATCAAAACTCCTGGTAGAACTCATGCCACGGTGGCTGTTGGTGGTAATGAAATGAGAATTCGAGGAACGTAGTCAAACACCGTATTTCTGGATTCACATTTGCTTAAAGGGGCACTAAAGGCAAATGTTAAGTAATGCTAAAGGGATAAATAATTGCTGGACAACGTCTAAGGCGTTTATATATCTAAGGCGTTATATATCGCGAACAGAGATTTAGTAATAGAAAAATTGAGGTAAATGCTGAAATCCATTACAGATTCCGTGGAAGATTCAAGTACTAGCTCGATGACGAAGGCACTCATAATTCTGTCACGAGTACTCAGCCAGTCGTAAAAAAGATCATCGTATTGCATTATAAGACGAAAGGAAATACTGCTTCTTCAGTTCTATTTCTGTTTCACAAAAAGAAAATTTTAGGCTCGGCGCCGCCCACACTCTAAAAACAAAGAGTTCCAGGCACTCTTTGAGGGAGTATCTGCTTGTCCCATATTTCACTCTCTTTTCGAGAGTAAATCGACCGTCTTTGAGAGAGAGTAGGACAACTCCTCATGACAGCTTTGTTACTCCACCGCAAGGGAGTGCTAGTACTCTTCCGCAGAACGCTAATATTCTCCCCGCAGGTGTAATAGTACTCCCCCAGACCGAGTGCTTCTACTCCTCCAAGCGGAGTGTTTCTACTCCCCGAAACAGAGTGCTTGTACTTTTTCAGAACAGAGTGCTAGTACTCTTCCCAATAGTGTGAAAGCACAATGTAGATCCATGGTCACGTTAGAAGGGAATCGCAATACTTACATGTCGGGAATATTTGATTCCTTTATAAGCATCTCCTGCACTTATGCTTAGTGAATGGATGTAATCTGTAGTCACCGAGTTACTGAAATGAAACATTTTCTCTCTTAAAAGGTCAACATCTTTATTGATCAGTCACAAGACAAATTGAATAATAATTTGAGAAACATACTGACAAACAGATAAAATCAGATTACAATGATGCCCATTAACTATAGAACACCATCTTGCAATAAAACGTAAGTATATTCTCTAAAATTTCATCAGTATTACAGTGTAGAAATATTCTTTAATTTCAATTGGCTCCGTCTTTTCAAAAAAGAAGTATACAATGGAAAGTTAAACCTAGAACAAACGTGTGCAAACTCGCAAAGTATTGACACTATGACCGAAGAGAAGTATGTGGCACATTACTGGCCAGCAAATGCATTTTGGCACAAAATGCATGCACTTATATGGCAGAGGTTAACAGATGAGCTGCTAAGCATGGGGCTGGTAATATAGATAAACTGTGCAAGAAACTTTTTTGTGTGCCATATTCTAAGATAGCACCTCATTTGATAACGCCCTGTACAGCGTATGGATGCTCCTGACTGAGAGTACAGGGCATTTAGAAATGTATTGTATATTCTCATGTGAGGCCGCAGGTATAGCTAGCTTTGCTTATATTTCACACAAATTTATTCGTGTATGGGCAGCACCCCATTGTTTCTAAGTGTGTCTTGTCGTGGTTCTGCAGCAATATCCGGCCCGGTCTCAAAGCGGTAGAGAGGCGTATCATATTTCCTATTCGGTTGGCTTCCTCAGGAAACTAGTTTCCTGGTGCTGTTGGGATTGAACAGTTGAACTTTCTTAGAAATAAATGAAATTAAATTTACAATATTATATAGTGTGTAGCTAATCAGTATAAAACTGCAAGCAGCATTGGCATTAAAATCTTCCGCCTCAAATTTCTTGTCATATATGGTAGCTTTTCATTCCCTTTACGGTAAGAATGCTATACTTCTGAGGAGCAGTTTGCATAATTACATGATCACTTATTGTGACTCGTTGAATATGCAGCCTAACGAAGTATAGCATGGCTTCAGATGTGAACCAAACATCAGATGTGATGAATATGATGCATCAAAGGCGACATAAGCATAAGTACAAGCAGGGAAGTGCACGAAAACGACAAAAAAGCACAACATAAATTGAGAATGGCACCATCGTTTCACATATCCCTTCCATGCACGTGGATTTTACATGCGACTATGCATATACTTGCACAATGAACCAACTACCTTAAACCAAAACCTTTTTCCTACTGAAATGGTTAAGATGCGCCACAGTAAGAAAAATTATCGCACTTCACAGAGTCATCTCAAACGAGTACATATGTGTATGGGAAGATTAATACATCGTCTCACTGTGCACTCTATCTTAAGTGCAGGAATTTGTCATATGTAAAAATTCTTTTATTTTAATTTGCCTTATAAAAATTTCTACAGAATCCATGAAACTAAGGGCCTTTTGCATAACACTATGTGTTCACATCCGCTAATCGATGAACAAGTGTTCTAATCAGATGCTCTCAGTTCTTTGAATTGAACACATCTCTACCTCCACTAGCATACTTGGTTGGCAAGTAGATTGAGTCACCCTAATCTAAATATCAAATACCTGCCAGAAGCTATAATATGGCTATTTCACAGAAGAAACCACAATTTTACATTTTTAAAATAATTTTCAATTCCAAGTCACTCTCCGGCTTCTAAGACGTAAGGTGTGCACCACGGTGTACACATTAAAAGGCCTTTATTGCTCCTTGCTTTCATTTCGGGGGGGGGGGGGGGGGGGGCACGAGCGGTTCTAATGAACTGGCTTCGTGAGCATGCACGTAAATGATAATGACTTCTTAAACATGGGATTCTCTTCCCCCAATACTTCCCCTTTCTGGAACCTAAAATGCAGCCTTACTTGTAAAATTAGGTGTAAAAAATACTAAAATGGACGACATGAAAATCTGTCTGCTTCATGTCAGTATTTAAAACACAGAATCACAGTGGTTTGTATTTGCACCCTTGCATTCACGTGCTGTTAAATGTAAGCTAGTAAAACTGTTAAATGTATGTAAGCACCTAACCAAGCATGAGCTGTTGCTTTTTATAGTGAACACACAGGCACCGTGCTCATTGCAAGTATGTATCATTTCACTAAGCAAGTATGCAATTTCATTGTACCACTATTTTTTATCACACAGATATATCTGCTGAGAGGCAAGACAAAAAGCAGTTACTTCTCACAAAACTAATCAGCTCTTTGAAACACATTTGTAACTTTTCAATGACACTTGCTCCTACGTGTTTGTCTCCAGAGGGTATACTTGATTTTGACTTTGCCATCAGAAACATTACATAAATATAACATGTTATGATGGCTGCCTAAGCACGTGAGAATGTTCATCTTGGTGTGACATACTGTATTTTGATTGTGTTGACATTTAGTCAAATGGTACACCCAATATACCCACATTCTAGTTTTCTTGTCCAAATTTCATGGCAATGTGTTGATTCTTTGGCGTGCGCTCCTCTGCACTACGCGAAGTCGCGCTGGGCTGGAAATCCTTGTGTCCTTGCAGCTGCCTTCTTGCGTTATAAAAAGCGGGTGCCTGAAAAATATCGTGTGCAAAAGTCAGCATGAGGAGATGGTGTAAAACAATATCAAGACAGTCACGAAGTAAGGTCACAGCACAAAAAGAAAGTCTTGGCTCTTAGTCTTCCTACTGAAATGCATGCGAAACACCTAAATGACTGCAATAGTCAACTGCTAACCTAACTTCAATTTTTAGATTGAAACAAAAAAGAAACAACGGACAGTTCATCCTCGTTCAGCACCAATGTTAAAATGCTCCTGCTAATAAATAGAATATTGGTCATTGTCAGATGTCGTAAGTCTGTCATTAGTCCGGTGCGTCGCTAACACCACTTCTTGACACATCCGAAGCACGTGCCCAGGGTGCCTCCCGCACTAACTCTAGTTAAGCCACTGCTCAATCCATAATTTGAGGATCATATCTGC
The DNA here is from genome assembly GCF_023375885.2 of Dermacentor andersoni. Taxonomy (NCBI): domain Eukaryota; kingdom Metazoa; phylum Arthropoda; class Arachnida; order Ixodida; family Ixodidae; genus Dermacentor; species Dermacentor andersoni. The sequence continues at coordinate 137,581,639 of NC_092816.1, read as the reverse complement.
AAACATGATGCTCAGTAGGGATGAAAATAGGGTCCTCCAGTTCAATGGATATGACTGGATGTGCCTATAAGAAAGGGCAACAAGGCTTGTTATGGCAAGCTTACCCACATTTCAATATTAACAAGAAAGTTCACTGCGGCCTGCATCTAAGCTTACTAAAAGGCATGAACTTATATTCATTTATAAGGTGCGCAATGCAGTTCATTTTTGACAGATTCGACGACTAATGCAGTTTGAAAACTAGCATTTTACAATCTTGAAGGCATGTAAAAGTTGCAGTTAGACTGCACTTATTAGTTTATTAGACCAACTCTTTGTTTTGTGTACGACAGACAACTAGTCACACGGAATGAAAGCAACGTTTTACTTTGATACTTTATTTCTCCACTAAAATATTAAAGCGATAAACAGATTTTCATCTGCCACGCAGTAGCAAGATGCACGCATTACGCTTGTAAGCCCTAGAGGGTGACTTAGCTGCTCATATGACATAATTCTGAAACGCCAACTCGTATTAGCAAATGCACAGGCATGTCCAAAACAATAAGCGTATGCAAAGCGCTCCTGCAATTGTAATTACACACATCAGCCGTTATATTCGATGCCTATACATAATTCGCTGCTTGACAATTCACCGCGTTCGTAGCCATAAGCACCCTTTCAGATTCGCACCGTACTCTGAAACGGCAACAGGAGACATTAAATCAGACATATAATCACACCATTTCAATGCATGAGCAAAAACAGTTGTCTTAGGGCTAAACACCATGAGAGCGATTTAGTGCACGACGGCGACGAGCGACGGCTTCGAGCGACAAAATGGGCCCGACGCTTGAACAGATCACTCGGTTCTGGAAATCTAGAAACCGTCAGTCGTCTCCCGGAAGTACTACGAGCAACTAGCCAATAGTGCGAAGCCTGATCTGGATGTACAGTACATCGCTCAAATACTACCGACTGTCGCGCGTAACGAGCAAACGATTTATTTTGCATACGTGCAAGGATAATAACCTATTACAAGACCTTCGGAAATATTTTATGCTACTTTTGCAGTAAAATACATCAACTTAAATTACTAAAGCACGCGTCACGCTACTTTCGACCCGTATTTGAAGCCCTCATACCGGCAACACCGAGGAGACGTCGCTCAAAATCGTCGCTCGCACGGAGTACGACTTGCAGGTGACCAGCGAACGTGGCAGCCATCTCCGTCGCATCGCTTGTAGCTGGCGCGCGCAAGATCGCTTATATGGGGTTTATACTTTATTCAGCATAAAACATGAATTTCTCATGCGTTTTCAGTAAGTTCAAGATAACGCGCCCAATTGACCTCTTGCAGCATGCAGCTGAATGCCTGCTGCAAGAGAGAGAGAGAGAAAGAGGAAAGGGGAAAGGCAGGGAGGTTAACCAGAGGGGAAGTTCCGGTTTGCTACCTTACGCTGGAGAAAGGGGGGGAGACAGAAGTAAAGTGATAACCCTGCGGCAAAGTTTCTAACTAGCACTTCTGCTGCACGTAACTTCAGTGGTCGCAGAATACACATGGGCGAGACGCCGTCATGCGCGCGGCTTACTTATAACGAAAGCATGCCGCCAGCAAAATGACGCCTTCTGTTATGTGACCCCTTATTTCAACAGCATTCCGTGCACAGTAGACTGCCAAACAGGACAAATGGAAACACACAAAACGGATGCTAAGCACGCTCCGCATAGGCTCGGAATCATGGGCTGGTGAACAAACTATTCTAAGCGTCCTCTCGCCTCATGTCTTATTGAGCATACCATGGTTCTGGCAGCGTTTGCGATTTTCCAAGCTCTTACGGATAGCGGCAAGTGATAAATTCACATGCAGTTATCGCAACGACTGGCTTTTTCGATTGGCATCGAGAGACACAGCGCGCTTGCCTAGCCCGTTGTCAATCGCGTCGGGTAAGCGCCGCGACGACTTCCTGGCGATAGCATGTTAATGTCATATACGCAGAATGTGCACCTAATTTAGAATTAACTTACCGTTAAGGATTTGTTGTTATATCCAACGAATGACGAACAACTGTCGTGTTTTTTCCCGGAGAGCGAGATGGCTGACACAGTCTACCTTGGATGCCCTCCATTGGTGCTCGCTGGAGGATCTTCTTCCTCCGGTGCTGTGCTGTTCCGCGATGTTGAGCGCGCGCGCGGTGGAGCAACTCCGAGTGAAAAAGTAGAGCGCTCGCTCCGCGTTCCTTTGAACTGTGGCTGCCTGTTCTCTTAGAAGCAAAACGGTGTGTCCTTTGCACAGCGTGCGTGAGTGATACGTCGCCATGCTCGGGGTCAGCCTCGTACTGTCGAAGCAGAAGATTACGCTACGTTTCGTTCTCTATTGCCGCAAGAATACAGCGGGCATTCTACTCTCTCTCAGAAGGGCAGAGTGAAAAGCACATTACACTCTCTCCTTGGTGATGGAGTCATCAATGCATTTCACTCCACTTCACGTTTTTCGAGAGTAAAACAATGCTTGGAAGAGTAAATCGGCCGCTTCACTCCTACGATACCCTCGCTAGTGTTTAGAGTGCTGCAACAGCAAAAACACAATACGAAAGGTGCGCAGCCGCAGTCAAACAGCATATGAGGTACCCAGCAAAGCTACGACCACTACCAGCAGCTGTTTGGAGGTGGATACCAAATTGGAAACACCCTGTTCAACCCCGTACATCAATTGTCGCAGGACCCGGCAGGCGTCTACCTGTATCCAGATACAGGTACATTCCAGGCTCAGTTTGGGGGCCCCTATCAACTTCAATATACACCGTTATTGACTACTCCCAGTACCAGTCATCCGCGGACATGAGAGACATAGGAGGTAGGGGGGCAAGTCAGCAGGGATACAGGGACACAACACCAGCCATCATCGGCAGAACATTGCTTTCATATGCCATCGGGGCTCCTTTCAGGTCATAGTATCCACGTTGCTTCACATCGCAAAGAAGGCTGGTAACATAATTTTACCCTGTGCTCTGAAGCACACGTACCAGAGGTAAGTACTGAGCAGTTACCGTTTTCGAACCTTTTGGCTGCTTATGTTGAAGAGATATTGCTCGCTGGCAAATTTTTTCATTCATACGGAAGAAACAAAACAATCGATTTTCATGTTCAATAATGTGTTCACATGCAGCTTTTGCATGCACTAGTGTGTTATGTAGTTTTGTTTCGTGGGTGTATTCTTTCCGTTCAAATGAATAGTGAATAAATCCCTTCAGTACAGCTCCAAGAGTGCATCGACACGTCGGTTCCATCAGGCAAAACACAGAATTTATGTTCTACAGGTAAGGGGAAGCCCATTTGTTGATGTCATTTATCTCCTTCTAACTGCATCTTCAAACAGATTATTTTCAGCGGTCCTGGTACTGCCTGGTACGAGAAAAATCAGAGCAGCCTGCTTTGACGTATTGGAGCATTGCTTAGACCAAAAATTGCATTTGTTAACGGCAATTGTCGACAGCCACAGGGTTCATGTGTGTAAAGAGTATGCTAAAATGCTGATATTACAGTTTGGGCAAGCTATTTCAACGCAGAACGGTGCATTTTGTCATGCTGTGGGCATGGTGATTGTGTGGTAGCATATATCATTGCCGACGTGTCGTAACAGAGTTAGTAAGCAAACCAGCTTGTACTACACAGAATATAGAAAGATGTGACTGTGCCATCTGTCACTAAGAAGTGTAGCCATGCAGACCGTGGCCAGCATTGACGAGGGGTTTGTGGCAGTGCTGGTTTTTCTGGCAGGTGCCTAATTTGAGAGCGGAACACCCTTCAAACCCAACAAAGTTTGAGTTAACCGCTGTACCATGGCGACAAGTGTGGCTAGTGTAGAAAAACGTTTTTCCGTGATTCCTTAACTTAAGAAGTCACGTGACCATTTAAAGACGTGATGTGCACCTTGGCGTGTGTGTTCAGCTAGCGCTATTTATCTCCCTTCTTTTTTTATTTCATCCCTTTATCCCGCTCTTCTAGCATGGATAGCAAACCGAATTCGCCTCTGGTCAACTTCCCCGCATTCCCTGTTCGATATATCTGTTTGTTATCAAGGCAGGGTTGTGGCGTCAACAGATGCGCCACCGCATGTCAGGCACTTCTAAGACAGCGAGTGCTACCCTTGTTCTTAATCGACAGTACACAAAAAAATAAATAAAAAGAAGCAGCCAAGTTCATCGGCCGAGTCAGACCTCCTCTTTTTTGGAAGTGCAGATTACACGTCAATATTTGAGTGTTGGGTCCAAGTATGTGTGTGTGTTCACTCGTGTTGTTGTGTACATGAATATCACGCGCAGAATACATGTGCCAGGTACGAGCTGAAGGTGCTGCATCCTTAGAGCAAATGCGTCATTTACAGCAAGATAGGAAACACGGTGCACAAATTCGGTAGAGAGTGGAGGCTTGTCTGTGTGCCCGCTGCACCATCTTCAGTACCATATATTCTGCGCATGTATCGTTTTTTTTTTAACTTCGGTTCTTATATATATGTGTGCATTGACTTCCTGAATAAGATGTCACTTGTGAGTAAGGCCCGTGTTGTCGTGTTTCTTCCTTTTGTCCGGGTTCCTTTGCGTTGCTACAAAAAGAACGATGAACTATAATCAATTTGCCGACCTTGCTATTTTTCTTCAGCATACTCCTGTTTGATTGAATCAAATTACATCAGGAAAATCAATGTGTTATTCACTTCAGCGGCAGAAACGATTAAAATAATATGGAACTGCAGCTCAGCTTAACTGCAGCGCAATGAATTACAGTTGGGTAGTTTTCAATATGACACGCTCTACAGGCACGTACGTGATGCAACCTAACACAAAGACAGAGCATAACAAATGGAACATGAACAGATGCGAATTCTTGCCTAAAAAACAGTAGTTCCATACGACAGTTCCAATGTGCGCTGCTTTTGCCTACTCCTGCAATAGCAGGCCGCTTGTCAACTATAACGGCCTTATGACTAATTTTCGGTAACAAAGCAGAATGCACCACAAATTGTGAGTGGTGCATACGGGAGCTCAACTTTCACGTCACCTAATAGCACATTATGTAAATCGCTGACCTAATGGAAGATACAGATAGGGTCACCCAAAGTTGTCGGACCAAATTGCAATTAGCGAAACAACCTAGGGTTTGCCCCCGCGGAACAGAAATAAGCTTATCCACATTGACAAGAGAAATTTCTCATGTGGAACCCAACGCTTATAATTTCAGAGAGACGAAGTTCAACAAATAAATGCAAGCTATGTGGTACACTTGCTTTATGGTACACATGGTACACATGGTTTGTGGATTTGCCAGCAAAGCAAAAGCTTCAAAACCGACTCCTTAACAAGGACGATGCCGCGATCTTTGTTTCTTCATATTCCCATTTATCAAAGTGGTTTGTATCTTGAATCTTTTTAGCGGGTACGATTTCTTATTTTCCTTTCCGCACTTTTTTCTTTACTTGCTATATTGCGATGCTTTCATAGTAAGTGTATGACGTGGGGCTCGATGTTTGAGTAGTTTATTTGACGTGCTTGTATAAAGCGTAAAACTTTGTTTGAACAGACTGGTGACGCAGTGTTTACGACAAATAAGGGCATGTGGCTTGTTCGCTTAGCAGTCCACCACTCGGTGAGGACCTCATTGGAGTTGGCGCCATTACATGTGTGCTATCCATAAAACAATGATTTATTAGGAACTACTCAGAAATGAAAAAGGCGCATGCTTTTGTATGGAACAATAAAACATCGCTCAAAGCTCCCTGAGCCCTTGTGCTCACCAGTTTTGCGTATGCGTGCCAATGTCAGTGCACTATCGTTTCCTAAATATCTAATGGCACGTATTATCTGCCACACGAAAAAGAAGAAAAGAAAAAAATATAGGAGACCGCCTGAAGTAGCCTTCGATCCATCCAGTGTGGCCCATCCACTTCGTGGTACGAGCTTTGTTTTGAGGCAACAGCAACTACAGTAATCTGAGAGTTTGCCAAATTTTTCGTTCCAGAGCAACGATTATCTAATGTCAACGCCGACGGACACAACAAAGGGCAATAAATGTGTGCAGTGAGACCTGCCGTACAACCGGGTGATTTCGGTGCTCTGTAGAACCCACCTTCGATCTTTACGGCGCTTCATTTACTTACGAAAAGTTGTCTGCAGTGTATAGTGACATATGAGTGCTGTGAAGAATGATTTAGGGCCGAAGATCTTGATTTACAAAAAACGATATTAGTACAGCTGCACTACTAATATTTCTTTCATGTTGGCGACCTATGTATTATGAGGTGCTGACCACCACAGCGTTACGCTTACCTACATTTTGATTTCTCAAAGCTACTGTTGATGCCTTGACTCATTCTTTTTTCTATTAAAAGTTCTTTTACGCGAGCATACGGTACGTGCAGTATTTTTTGCCAAAACCCGTATACAGAGTGACCCAGCTAACTTGGACCAAGATTTGAAAAATACCCAAGAGCTCTAGAGAAATCGTACCGACTGCACAGTAGCCGTTTTCGTATATTCTTATTTTATTTTTTTACGTACGTATATATATTATTTTGCGATAATATGCAGCGTAACTTATCACTCCATAATCATAACAACTGTCGACTAATATATTAGGTTGAGTAAACTTATTTTTCTTTACTGATGATTCGCTGCGATTGTGGAAGTACCAAACTTTTTTTTCATAATTACCTACAGTTGCTAACATTTCTATAGGGTTTGTACTTTACAAGAAAATCTATTGGTAATATGAGTAGAAGATAAGTGCCAACTAAATACATTATCTTTTAGCAGTTCTTTTTACCGATATTCCTTACCGTATTCGGGCCCCACACCCCTGGCGCCTACCTCATAGAGCCGCAAGCTTTAATTGATGCTAAAATTGTTCAAATTTCGCGGGGTGTTCTGTATACATTATTTCCCACGCAACTCAAGTAGATGCGTTCAATAGGTTTAGTGTGTGTCACATCAAAGATGAGACGACTCCTAAATAATTTGTATGAAGCTGCGGTCATTGAATGGATGCTTACTCGACATGTAAAAGCATAGGGTTTTCTTTGGGCTTACTATCATTGCTACATAGGTTGCTAAGATTGAAATTTCCTGCTATTTGCTGTCCTGCTGTTGCAATTTGAATAAACAGCAAATTTAGACAACTTGGTTGTTATGTGTGCCAGTTTAGCATTTATTAGGTACGGATGTTTGAATTTATATTGTGCACTGTAAAACAAAGGATCACAGGCGGCGTATGTAGCTATAGTGCTGGCAAAGCACTATAGTTTAAAATATAAGTTAATTTTAAGTTCGGTCAGGCGTTTTGTGCCAACCAAAGTGGACATCTCGAGTAATTGTGAAATGTCGCCACACTTCAGCGCGAGAAAAATGCTGAAAGACTGAAACCCAAAGATCACACTTCATGTGAAAAATGCAGCTCCAAAAAGCATATGCTTCGGCATTCAAGAGCGTTCGAAATGGCAACGCATGTGAGGTCTAGTACGTGGATAAGATGCACTGCTGAGACGTGAATAAGGTATTGAACAAGCAGAACTTGGTATAAGCTCGTCAAAGAATCGATAACGACTGATAACGCGTTGTCCTTCGATAATTTGAGATGGTGATGTTACACTATGAGAAGACGTTGGCAAAATATACAGGAAGGAACACTGGTGTCATGGCGGTCTTTTGCAAATTTGAGAATAACATCTAAGTCATGTGTTTGCAAGCAGAAGGCTCCAGTGGCCGCGGCATCCCCATAAGTTCTTGAATATTGGCAACGAGCACAAAGTGTGGGGATCAACTGCTACAGTGGAATTGCGACCATGCATGTAAGGTAAAAATTTCTATGCTGACCATACGGCAACAAAGCATTCGTATTTAGCGATCCTAGATTATTGCTTTCAGGAGTACTGTTGGTAGAGCTGCTAATAAAGGCGGTCGAACTAAGAATGTCGCTAAAGCCGGCATTTCGACAAGGGGACTTGTCTTTGTCTTGGCCTTGACGGAAGAAGTCCCCTTTTCAAGACGGTGGTTCCAGCGAGATTCCTTGCCCTACCACTACTTATCACTTCGTGCGTCCACCATTCCGTATTCGGATTCCTTGTGCGTGAGAGCTTGTGACTTTGACGGCGCAGTAGTTAACAAAGTTGTGGGTGACGCTATCCGAGCAAGAAGCGAGACCAAGAAACCTGTGAGACAGTTGTATGATGCGCAACGTTACATGAGCACTGCAGATATCTTTTTAGTTCGTGCACTTTATTGGTCGTGCTTTTGAAGCGCAGACTGTGCTCAAGGAACCAGAAAACCGTCTATTTGATGTAGGTATTCATTACCAGAAATCAAATCCAAGTAGCAAATATTAAATTTCCAGAGCATACCAATTATACCAACCCCACTTCTTCGTTGAAACAATGTTCAGGTGCGTCGGTACAAATCAATATAGTGAATAGAATCTTTATCACCACAAGTTACTTTCCAGTGATCATCTTGGGTGTGAAGTCTGCACGATCAGTCCCCGAGAAGTTATATGATCTGCTGATCACTGCGGTTGAAATTCAACGAAAGACATTTACATGACGCATAAGGCTCGTATACAGAATAGCGGAAACTTGTAGAAGATGGGTTCGCCTTTTTCATTTTCAACGGATTTTACGTTCCAATAATTCTTCATATATCTGTGACTCAACTCGTGGCAACATTGCTTGGAGGTTGAGCATTGATATTTAAATCTATGGACAGTGGCTTTATATAGGGTGCCCCAGCTAACGTTTGCCATACTGTTCAACGAAAAAAATATGGAAATAAAAAACGTGATGCAAGCCCTACGGCGTTCGATCGTCAGACCTCTGACGACCAGACACCATAGGTCTTACAGTTGTATGTTGCGCCATGTTTTCTTTAATATTCTGTTTTTTTTTCATAATACAGCTTGGATAACGTTAGCTGGGACGCACGGTATAGTGGTCCTGCGGGCGTAGTGTTAATTTGGCTTTACTTTTACTCCGTAAAACATGGAGCCTAAAACACCGACCAAACTTGCCATAGCGCCTGTGTAGTGACACCTCGGACTCAATAATTACTGCATTATAAGAACGAGTTGAGACAACTTTGCTGTTACATTTTGAAAGCGAAGCTAGCTTTGCCTCTTCCCTTCACTTTACGGGTGCTGGCTGCTGGCTTCTACTGTCACGCAATTTATTGAACAACTTGGGTAACTGCGTATCTGTTTCTGGGCATATTGCCTGGGGTTGGTTAAAATTCTTGTCAAGTACTCCATAACGTGTATGTACTACTTGGTAGGTACCCGAATAAGTAGGCGTAACAAGAGGCAAGAATTGAAGAAGTCGGCAACAGAAAATTGAAGACGCCGGCTACACGGCAGTAAAGAAGTCGTCGACAGAAGCAGCCTGTGTGGAGAAATGAGTCAACCATAAGAGACCAGAGCGCGCATTAATTTGCCTAGAAGTGAAGTCAGGACATCCCAATAATAACTAAATAAAGCTTAGCTTATTAAACATTCCAACATATACGTGTGATCCACAGATTTCATTTTTTAATAATACGCTACCGTAATGAAGAGCTGACGAAGGTTTTTCGTCCATCCTGGGCTCTACCACAGAAAAATTGTAGCAGACTGACGAGTATGAATCAACGTTTAAGCGCGTTGTGATCATGTGCGGCCTCGTGTCCCCAGTAGTGAACACAAGAAAGTATTGGGACGATTTGATTTCTGAGCCAAAGTAGGTTATCGCAGAAGCTACAGCGGCTGATTGGTCATGAAAGATGTAAAAGTAGACAAAAATTGGCTTGCAAGTATCTGCCATTCAAAAGTGTATCAGCGTATGGTCACGGATCTGCATAGTTTGAGCCACTAGCCCGGGCCCAATATTCTTTTAAAGGGCGTATTGTATTGTCAACCTTAGGCTTTCTCTGTCCGTGCAACCTAGAGCGTTCCGTTGAATTCCTTGCATCCGTGCAGAGATCGATGCTGCTGAAGGCATGCAGGGTTATCACACAAATCACAGTAGCCTAAAGTGAAGTTTAGCCACGAGAAATTTACTCATGTAGGATGCGTTAATGAGTCATCAGATATTTATAAAACCGATATTACACGTCCGAGCATTGATGAGCTAACGAGGCGAGCTTAGCTGCTGGGTAATACGAATATCTAAGGCAATGCAAGTGCATGTCGACTGCGGTGACGCAGATCGAAATGCGTCGATTTCTCTGCAACGGAACGCGGTGGCGGCATGATCTGTACGATAACAGAACAGTCAGTACCTCGCAATTTGAGGCTCCAGTCAGCCAGAGGACAAAAGCATACTGAAAGAAATATTCTCAAGAAGATAAGGCATCTGCCGGCTGCAGCGAAATTCTGGAGACGAATCAGCACATCGTAATAGAATGCCAAGATATTCATCCGACAAGAACTGCAGGAACTGTCCACCTTCCAGAAATGCTGGGATTCAAAGTGGATAGAAGCATTCGCTGATGAGCAGTCGGGATGGACAAGAGAGCTGTAAGTAAAGGTGAAGAAAGTCAGGGTAGAGATTCATATCATCGGGCTCATTACAGGAATGAGTAACTAACTGTAAAATAGAGACCTAGAGATTCTCGTGAAGAGAGTAAAGACAAAGGAGGGATAGGCGAAATGCTAGACCAGAATATATTTCTGTTTCCACCTGGTTAGCTAAAGCAAATAGGCGACTATTTTCGCAGCTCCCTTTCGAAGGGGATACCAATAGAAATTATCATCATCCCCCCTCGCCATCATAATTGGCAGGTTTCGACGTGTTTTGCCGTAGCGGTGATAGATGGCGCCCCCTTTTCGTTGCAGTGACATCGCGAGCTGCCTTCGCCCTTCGTCCCTTAGTACTGCGAACCAATCTTTAAAAAACTGGCGAGACAACTCCCGAACTTTGCTGCCGAGGTGAGACAAAGGGTAGTGAAACTCTACAACACCATTCACTTCCTGCGAAGGGGAGCAAGGCGATTAAAAACAGTTACCCGTTTGTCCTGAAGCGAGCAGACCAGGTTCCACTGAAAAATGATGTAATTTTGTTTCATCCGGAAATCTGCGCGAAAACGCGACAGAAACTACTTTTGCGGTAAAATGATATGACTGCGTAGGAATATGTATGTATAAGTATGTATTGTAGGGTAGATAGCCGGAGGGCCATTAGAGTTACAGAAGGGGTGCCAAGAGAAAGGACGTGCAGTCGAGGACGGCAGAAAACTAGGTGGGGTAATGGAATTAGGAAATTTGCAGGCGCAGGTTAGAATGAGCTAGCGCAAGACAGGGGTAATTGCATATCATTGGCAGAGGCCTTCGTCTGGTAGTCAACGTAAAAATAGGTTCCTGAAGTTAATTATGATGTACGGGTGAGCATTGGATTTGATGCCTGAAACTCGGCAGAGCTGAAGAAGCAGGAAAACCTTCCTACGTTCAGAACACCCGTCGGAGATTCTAAAACTGCGGTCGCTGCTCCCGATCCACCTCACTACATACAACATAACGTCAGTCAATCAACCGGAAATGTGGCATTCTCACTTTTATCTCTGTTGTTACATTCTCCAGAATGCAACCAGAAAAAGAAAGGGGCAGGAAACGTGGCTGCATAAATTCTTGCAACACCCGTCGTGCCTTTCATGCAACCTTCGAAGGAAAATTAGAATACTGGCGAAGAACGCGATAAAGCAACCCTCTTCCGCTTCTCACGCAATATCTTTCCCGGAAAGACACAAACGCAAAGTGTAAACAGGCGCTGGACAATGCTTAGTGCAAGAGCGCTTTAACATAACCGGCGTCCGAGTGCCGCGTTGCGCCCATTGTGTGACCCTGACTGCCCCGAGACATAATGTCGCATCCAAGAGGGTTTCGTTTCCGTGAAACCTTGAAAACCGTGTGTAGATGATGCACGAGGAGGCGACTGCTTTTGCTTCCGCTTCTTACATGCCTTCAACTGCTCTCATCCGGGTCACATTACGCTACGCACCATTCCCAAGACTATATATATATATATATATATATATATATATATATATATATATATATATATATGTAATTTTCGGACCCCTCGGTTAACCCCCTTTCTTGTCGTTACGTATATATATATATATATATATATATATATATATATATATATATATATATATATATATATAAATTAATTATATTTATTTATTATTTATTAATTATAGCATAAGAAGCCAAAAAGGACACCAAGGACAACAAAGGGGAAATTACTTGTACTTACTAATGGAATTAAACAAATGATAAATTCATGAAAATAAAGTGGATTAAAAAACAACTTGCCGCAGGTGGGGAACGATCTCACGTCTTCGCATTACACGTGCGATGCTCTACCGATTGAGCTACCGCGGTGCCGTTCTCCTGTCAACTTTCCGGGGTATTGATTTATGTATTACTAGTAGAATTAAACCTGGATGGATGGATGGATGGACGGATGGATGGATGGATGGTTGGATGGATGGATGTATGGATGGACGGATGGACGGATGGATGGATGGATGTTATGAGCATCCCCTTTGCAAAGGGGTGGTGGGTTGCGCCACCAAGCTCTTGCTATTACACTGCCGAATTTCCTACCTAGGTTAAAAAAGAAAAAAAAAACAAAAGAAAAACCCACGATGAATTCCCATAACGAAATTTCCTCACCCCTTATTGTGAACTTTGTTTTTGCACGTCTCCGTTTTTTGTCGTTTCCCTACTTTTCTTTCAACAATCTTCCAATCACCGCTTACTAAACGCTATTGCAGACATGTTTACTTTCCATCTGCTTTCGTTGAACCCATGGGATTCAACGAGGCCAGTGGTGCCTAAATTGACCGCTGGGTAGATATCTTGACCATTCTAATGAAACATAAAATAAAACTTTGGAGACTAAGGCGATACTAGGTCTCGATCAAATTAAGGTCTTTGACACTATCACGCACAAGGTAATACTACAATATCTCCAAATGCTTGATGTAGGACGTAAAACATATGCGTACATCAAAGAATTCTTCATGGATCGTACGGCAAAGATTCAAATTGGAGAAACCAAATCGAAGGCGCTCAAACTAGGTAATCGAAAAAAAAATAATTGCCCCCCACAGGGCTCAGTCCTATCTCCCTTTCTATTCAGCGTGGCAGTGATCGGTCTTCCTATGAAACTCGAAAAGATAGGACTCGGACACAGCCCATACGCAGACGACACCACTCTCTGGGTGGCGGCTGGAAGCGATGGGCATGTGGAAGAGATGCTCCAAACAGCAGTTAACACGGTCGAAGACTACATCAGAGACAAGGGACTGAGAAGTTCCTCGCAAAAATCAGAACTTCTGCTCTATAGACCCACATGCAGGGGTAGAAAAAGCATTAAGGGAACGCCAGGCATTGTGGCCACAGTAGAAGGCAGCAGGATACCTATAGTGGAGAGCCTGATAATAATGGGACTCCGCATATCCGCAAACGGTCATAATGGAGAAACAATTAGACTACTGGCCAATAGTGTTAAACAAACAGTCAAACTAATAAAGTAGATATCTAACAGGCACAATGGCATGAAAGAGCACAATCTTATCCGAGTAATAGAAACAATTGTAGTAAGTCGTATTGTACATGTGGTCCCTTACCTCCAGCTCTACGCTGTGAAGAAAGCCAAGATAGAATGTATTACCATTACTACAGGAATATTTTGCGTTGTGGTCGCGGTGAATTGTAATCAGAGGTCTGTGTAGTTGCCTTCCTGCTCTCCTCTTGATATGCGACTTGTTTATTCGGTGGGGAAAGTTCATCTTGGGATTTCACGTTATCATAACTGCTCACAGGTTGCTGAACATGATAACACAGCTATTTTATATTCTGTAATAACTCTTCTGTGTAGCTTGACTTTCGAAGCTGAACACGAACCGCATGTCTTCCGGAAGTCCCAGCGTAATGAGCGCGACCAATGAAGCCTGAGATACAACAGAGTCAGCTAAATGCAGCAGTCTCCATTACTCAAAGAAAGAGTCAAGAACCGCCCGGAAGTGTACTTTTAAGACATGGATCTACCCCAGCTTTGAAACTTGTTCTAACCGAATGAAAATAAAAAGCTTTGTTTTCACTCGTTCTATGGGCGTAAAGCTTTTTCAGAAGCTCGAAGCTCGTGCGAAATCTTTGCACTACCTCCCAATACAGACGCATCTTCATAACTTTGCCTTTATCCTCTCGCCAGCAATTCCTGGCACAGGCGTATTTGTAAAAATCAAACCATTCCTGGACCCTTCCTGTGTTTGACCATTCGTAGACCTCCGGCCTGTCAAGCTGCATGGATGTCTTCTTCATTTTCCGAAAGTTTGCTTGCAATAAAAAAGCAAATAGTTGCTGGTGATGCTGGTTATTCCTTTCTTGCAGCTTGATTATATCGTGCATCAGAGCACTTGCACTGTGTTCCTCTAAATTGTAGTTACGAGAGGTTACTTCTCTTTTCCTGAAGACTGGAATTGATGCGGTGGAACCGCGAGGCTCGAAAGAACGCACGACGTCTGCACCCTGCTGGGGATCACGCATGGCAATCTTGAAAGCCCTCGCCAGCCTTCGACTTCAGGGAGTCAAGTTGCAGTAGTCAGTTCAATATAAGTGCTCACCCGAACAAGACCGCTCTTCACCGTAGACGCACTCTGCAACGTTCACCCACTTTTCACGGGAAACTGTAACGTCGGTGCACATTGTCCACGGAAAATCGGTGCGGCTGAGGCGAGTAACACAACATTTCATGTGCGACTGCGTCACATTTGTAACCGAACAGGTAACTAGACCGACAAGGCAGCCATGACTGTTTATTTCAGCTCATTCCAAGGTGCTTCCGAAGACTTCTTTGTCTTCGGAAGTACCTTTCTCTCTTCTTCTTCGGGTATGTTACAATCTTGGTCAACAGAGAGAGAGAGCAAGGACAGGAAAGGCAGGGAGGTCAACCAGGCGAGCACTCGGTTAACTACCATACACTGGGGTGTGGGAAAGGGGAATATAATACAGATATTCTGGTTTAGCCGAGGATGATGGCCTTACTGCTCAGGAGATTAATGATAACCTCACAAATATTGTGGAGTGCATAGTAGAAGCTGGAGGTCTGGTAGCTATAGGCAAGCTTCTGGTAGGCTCTCAGGAGATGAAAGACCTGATCAAGAGGCAGCTTACCAGTATCCCTTACAAGTCTTACAGCGCTAGCTGTCACATAGGGGGCAGAAACTTAGATTGAGGGCAGCGCAGCCAGTCATGGAAAGGAAATGATACGTGTTACGTTAACAGACGGCTAGAGAGCAGAGTGCGTAAGGGAATGAACGCGAGTTAATGATACCCTTGTTGAAGTCAAGAAGCAGTGGGCATGTGCAGGGCATGTAATGCCAAGCTAACCGATGGGCCTTTAGAGTAATGGAGTGGATTTCAAGAGGGCAAGTGTAGTAGAGGAAAATGGCATGCTGCAAGAACTGGTCATGCGACCAGTTCTTGCAGCATGCCATTTCTTATTTTCCGCCTGGCGCCGTGTGTTGGAGCATATTATTGTTCGCTCTGTTTCATCAAGATGCTTGAGCGATTCAATGTTCTTCTTGACAATATGCTGTACGTAGATCTGTATAATCTGCGATCAATGGCTGTGCTTCAGCTTCATTTTTCTGTACCTTTTTTTTTCTGTGAGGATCTAAGTATCGCAGCACCTGTAGTGCTGGGCAGCTAGTTGAGAGCTTTTTGCCTAAATCAATAATGTCCTCGATGAGGTGTAACCCAGTCACAGGAATTATACACACGCTTCTTTTTCATGCGCGCTGGCTTGTTGATGGTGTATCTTCTGAAGGAATTCTCCTCCAGAGGGATTCTTTTGGCTGGCTTCTTCACTGCAGTTCAATAAAACAAATTATGTGAGCTGCTTGCCTCAATCGACTAGTTTTTGAAAGTACATTTAGCGATGACTGTATACTCACGGCTGTTACGCACAGCCGGATTTACACATTCGAAGACGTTTTGGATAATGCAATCAATATAACTTCTTCTAAATCAGGGTCTCTTCCAAGAAAGAGCTGTATAAGTGCCATTGCAACATGCATTTTGTTTTCCCACGCCATTTTTTGTACGATACTGAATTGTACTTATTTGTAAAGTAAAGCATATACATGAAAATTTTTAACATTGCCCGACTTGAAGCTACTCTAGGCATACGGCACTATGCTAATGTTACAGACGGGAATGCTTGAAATTTCATCCATCCTTTCAGAAAGGACGATTCGCTTGCATGGCAGGTTCGTGCAGGATGACTCGGCAGTGTCTTCACTAGCTGTCGCTTCAGCGACAGTGAGCAGCAGTGCGGCAACATGCTGGCACGTTTAACCTAATCTGCACGGCAGAAGATAGAAAAACGCAGATGGGTTACTTTACGGCTCACTCATGATTGGTATCCCGTCAAGCTCTGGCACATTGTCATGGCCAGTTATATACATGGGAGGCGCGTTCGTCTAGAAGTAACAGCACGCGCCTACTTTTCTTGGCTGCTCGCAGCTGCTAGACTAACAAGCGAGCTTTGTAGTACGTGGGTTATATTCCACACAGACGCTAGTCCACAAACTTCACCTCTCTGATACGTGCTACGCGCATCCTTTTGCTATGAACTTCAGCGTGGACACTTAGCTGACTGGTAGGCTACTCTTAGCGTGTGTCCGCATCAGGCGCACGTCTTCAGAGTTCACGCTTGCCCACTGTGCATTTGTGTATCGCGAACAAACAGTCCGCGCTCCACGTTCGCTGAAGCACGAGCATGCCTGTGACAAGCGCTGCAGCATTTCAGCTTCACCGAAGCTATAAAAGGCCGGAAAAGTAGCCAGTAACGTCCCTTAGGGCCACCCAGCCGGGCTTCCTTGCCACTGTACTGCCTCTACTTCAAAAACAAAACAACTCACCCAGCAACACATTCACACTTTGCTCCAACGATGTGGCTGGTAGTTTTTGAGAACCACACCGAGACAACATACGTGCCGGTCTTCATCGACAGCAGGCAGGCTGCTCTCAAAAGACTGACATCTGGGTCGCCGGTACTTAAGTTCAGCGTCACATTCTTGACATAACCTTCTTCGAATGCTGATCCGCGATGCGCCTGACGGACGCACGAAGTTCTTGCGCAGATAACGCGACGCATTATCGCACGTTATTTTGCACTTCGAAACATCAGCCGTCCATTTTACTTCCATAAAAGAGAACGGAACACCACCTTCTTCAATCATTGTTCGCGCCTAAAAAGTTCAGTCTTCATTAATAGCGGTGCATGAGCTACACAAGCACTCCGGTACTACACAAGTACCTACGTAGGCTGGGCACCTATGTTTTCCAACCAGTAAGCGGGGTTCAGTTTACCCCGATAGGTCGCGCCAGTTATGTTGAAAGTCTTCAATTAGCAGAAAAGAACGCCGCGTTAATGCAGGACAAAGAAACAAGTCTTTTGTTACACGCCTTGCACACGAAGCCCAGGACGGCAAACAAAGCAAGTTCGCCGAGGTCTAGTTTTGGCCAAGTACCAGAAAAGGTGTCATGTGAAAGATGTGGCCGGAATCATGCTTCAGAAAACTGTTCGTACAAAAATTTGAAGTGCCGTAAGTGTTCTAAAGCAGAAAATGTCATAGCGCCAAACACATGAATGTTGTAGAGGGTAGCAGAGAAGAGGAAGAAGACTTGGATGTCACGCTATGTAAATTTGACCCAGTGAAACAACCAAGACGCTGTCGAAGTGGAAGGCGCTCCCAACGCAGATTGATGCAGGTGCGGCTGGGACAGCTGTTCCGGCGAGTGTGAAGAATTCTGCTTTCCCGCATGTATCGACCAGCTAGAATGACACTGCGCACATATACGGGTGAACGGCTGTCTTTGAACGTCCAATGTGACGTAACACTGGAGTACGACAACAAACGTATAAAACTGCCTCTTGTAGGAGCGCATAGTAAAGGAAGATAACTGCCAGCATTGCTAGGTCGCAACTGGCTGGAATGTCTTCAGCTTGAGTGGCGACAGATTGCCCGATATCAAGTGAAAAGTACTCACGAGCACACTAGGCACTGTACGGAACTTCGAAGCAAAGATGGTGCTAGTGCCGAACGCTACTCCAGCTTTTAGTCGCGCAATGCAAGTTCCGTTCGCGCTGCGAGAAAGCATAGAGAAGCAATCGTGCGAAATGGTAGAACGGGGCATCCTGCGGCAAATTTCACACTGTGATTGGGCGACGCCACTTGTAGTTGTTGAAAAGAAAGGTGGCGGCTTGACGTTATGTGTTTACTACAAGGTTACTGTAAACCCAGTGTTAAAGATTGACCATTAGCTGCTACCAAAGTCCGAAGATATGTACTCTACGCTGGCAGGTGGCAAAATTGTTTGTGCGATGGATCTTTCGGCTGCCTACCAGCAAGAGCCGCTTGCTCCAGAAGCTAAACCACTTGTGAGCATTAACAGCAGTTTGGGGCTGTGAATTTCAACGTAACCTAGGGTGTTTGACGTAACCTGTGCCAAGGATTTAAAGAAGTGGTTAGCCGTAGTTGAATGAAACCAACGGCATATGAATTGTTGTCATGTGGCGCTCCTTAGAGTATCTTATTTTTATTTCGCTTAATTAGTTCATTAACTAACATCAATTATGCGAAAACTTTAATATTCACTTTAGAGCCAAGTGGGTTTAGTTTTGGTATAGAGGGATACAAGAAACGACTGATCCGATTCTTTATGGCAACGTACATGCTAAGTGGCGATTTATTTCGTCTCTTAAAGAAATCCCGCGAACTATGAAGTAAAACCACAGGACTGCGCTCGTGCACTATCGCATTGCAGCGCTCTAAACTGCGTCAAGCCTATGGCTTATCAGGGACGACGGCGCTCCCTTTCCGTGTGCCACCGCCAAAGATGCTGACGCACTGTGAAGCTGATGCCTAGAGCCGCGGCCGCTCACTTCACCACGGTCCACGCGCATGGTGATTTCGCACGAACCGCGATTGAGAGCGCTACCAGACGATAGCGCATGAGCGCAGTCACGTGGTTTTATTTCATAATTCGCAGGCTTTCTTTAAACGGTCGAAAAAATCACCACGCAGCACGTACGTTGCCACAAAAAATTGGATTGGTCGTTTCTAAACTCCCTCTACGACGCAACGAAACGCATTTGGCACTAAAGTGAAAATTATTTTTTTCATAGCTCGTCTTAGTTAATTACCTAATTAAGCAGAATATAAAAAATACTCTAAGCAGAGCCACATTACGGCAAACCATATGCCGTTGGTTTCTTTAGCTGCGGCTAAGCATTTTTTTTAAATCCTTGCCACAAGTTACCTGAAATAGCCTGTATATGCCTGTGTCGTTGCTTGAACAGAGGGTCAGTTGTTCATCGTAAGCTCGAGACGCACGTCATAACACATGGTAATTATGAGGATTGTAATTAAGAATGGGTTAATTTGACTGTAGTGAACGCGAGTGTCGGTGTTGTTCATTTTGCTTAAAGGGACCCTAAAACGACTTCGACGATTTTGTACAAACGTACTGAGTCGTTAGAGTAGGTCCTTCTGACCATTAAATGAGGCATGTAAGTGCCCCGCGTAAAGCGTGTAATTTATTATAAGGATTTAATAGTATACATCGCTGCCGATCGCAGCACACTGCTCGGCGGAATTTTCAGCCGCCCCTACCCATATGACGTAAAACACCCAAATGACGTCAGTAGAGCTATCCGATTGGCTGCCCAGCGCGCCATCGATAATTTTTCCACCTGTATGGTAATAAACGATGTTCTCAATAGTTGGAATGTTAGTTAATTTCTTTCCATAAAAAGAAAGTAACAGAAAGAGAATGCACAAGAATAATTTCACACAACATTTAAGCACTTCCGGCACACAGCAAGCATCGTTTGCTTGTGTTACAACGTGCTCCATTTTGACGAGAACACCACGGTCAGAGTCGGTCTCAGCCTTTTCGCGAGCACTATGATTCGACTTTGTCGCGTTGTGGACATCAAAAGTAGCGACTGGCAATATGTCAAGCTGCAACATCGTGCCCCTCTACAAGGCAGCAGACGAGCGGACTGGCTGCAACACATCGGACTGCCGCTATCCGATCGGCGCCAGGGTTTGCCCGTTTGCGGCCGTCACTTTACACCGGAAGATTACTAACGCAATAGCGTTTCGCGAGTCCGCTATTAGTTTAAACGCAAGCGCAAGGAGACAGGGCCTGGCCGTTTGACCGTGTCGTTTCACGGGATGAGCAGAAGTGCAAATGTGAATGGTCTGCACGGTGCAGCCAGTTGGTGGCACAGAGCTCAACCACACGCAGTAGCAGTAACGAAATGTTTTCTTCTTTGCCGCTGGTGTGAATTTTTCGCAGGAGTGTAATCGTTAACACGTTGTTTTTGTAAATGTTTAAAATGTTTTACACTTGGTTAGAATAGTAGTAACTCTTTGTTTGGCTGGTTAAGCTCTGCGCCAACAGGTGGCTGGACCGTGCAGACCGTTAAGGCCACTCAAGTATGTCTATGCTAAAGTTGCTTCATCAGCTTGAGTTTATGCCTCCACCCATCCATCGAAACGCTCTGCTAGTGTGTGATTACCGGAATACCAGACACTTTCGGCGCTACGACAGAATGCTCGCAACGCATGGTGCTTCGATGGCTCTCGCTTAGGGTCCACTGCCAAGCAGCTGCAGGAGAGATTGGAGAGGTTTCACACGCTCGCTTCTAGAGAACCGGAAGTAGACGACGCGACGTGCCATCATGACGCAGGGACAGTGAAGGAGGAGCTTAGCCCCGATCACTCGGCGAACTAGTTGAGGAGAAAATGCGTGACTATGGAGGTGGGTAACTTATAATTGTCCGTAGCTCTCTTAATATGAGACGTTTCACAGATATTGTGGTGCGAATTATTCACTATAGCTGTACCCTACGCGTCTACAAAATTTGTTGGAACAGTTTCAGGGGCCCTTTAAGCAAATGAATGTAAGTGTATGCATGATGCATCGATAAGCAGGTCTGCCTCGTTCAGGTGTCTTAGAGATACGTACTAATGTGAACACGGTATTTGAGAGTATGCTAATTAGGAATGACGTAATTGGAGTAAAGGCGTGGGCTGTTCATTGAATCTAAGCTACTGGATTCATTTGTATGTGTGATGTATCGATGAGAAAGTTGTGCTTCGAGTATCTGGTACCGTTAAGGTTTGTGTAAAGTAATTGGTAAGTTGATTACAGAAGTTATGTGTCTGGAGGCTTCATTTAAATTGAAATGAAGGGAAGAGAATTCAGTGATAGGAATGGTGAACATTGCAGAAAATTGTAATGGTAAAAAAGTCCGATCAAAGCATATGACGTAAACAGCGATGCGACGAGGAGGAAATGGTGGTGTGATTTGAACAATGTCATGGCAGTGAGAAGCAAGTGATAGTTTCAAAATAAAGAAATTGATGTACGATGAGAAGCAGGTCGCTGTCTGCGTCAAGAGTGTGGGAAGCGGTTTGTGGTGAGAAACGAGAGCACGAGAAGCAGTGAGGAACCCCAGTAAGCTATCGCGTTCTACTGTTACAGGCGAAGTTTAAGCGTCTAAAGCTTTAATCTGATAAATATGTAATCTCATGACTCCCTTCTAGATTTCTAGTTACTCTTTGCTGAAACTCTGGGTGAGTCCGCAACATGGAATGATAAATTTGATGCTTTTTACTGGACGGCATGGAAAAAGTTGGCTATAGAAAAACCCGCTATCCCAGAATTGTACCTAAAGGCAAAAAGAGTGAGATTGGGTGATGACGAAGAAGACGTGTCGCTGCTCTGTTCGTTTTTGAACAGATTGTCCTGTTGTTCGTGAAGAATGTCTCCCTGTGTTCTGTCCGCATTGTACCGCGACACTGGTGGAGGTGCTGGGTACTGACCGCGTCTGATGCGTCGGAGTCCTTCTGGGAGTCGTTCATCTAGCCCGGACACACTGTCACTAGTTACGATGCCCGTGCATAGCTTTAGTCGTCGACTGCTAGGCCTTGCGCCGGAGTTCTCCGCTCTTTAACCACCTCTCTCCAGGAGCTGCACGCATCTCGCAATGGTTGAAACCAGTCCACCAGAAGCACGCCAAACCAGTCGGTTTCCCAATCCACAACAGGTAACTGTTCTGCATCCGCTGGTTCCCGATCGCTATCGCGGTGCAGTCTTCGAAGACATTGAAGTCTGGCTGGACAAGTATGAACGCTTCGCGCAGATTAATCAGTGGACTGAGCAGGAAAAGCTCTCCCACGTCTATTTCGCCCTTGACGACAGTGGGCGTACTTGGTTCGAGAACCGCGAGGGTAGCCTCACGAGCTGGCACGACTTTTGGCAGAGGATCATGGAAACACTTGCGAGTGCCGACCGACGCGACCGCGCCCAGCAGATGATGGAGCTACGCGTGCAGCAACCTAATGAGTCGGTCACGATGTTCGCCGAGGACATGGCCCGCCTCTTTCGTAGAGCCGACCCGAACAAGACCGAAGATAGGAAGTTGCGCTACCTCATGCGAGGTGTAAAAGAGCAGTTATTCGCGGTGCTTGTGCGCAATCCGCCAGTCACTGTCGCTGAGTTTATCAAAGAACCTACGGCTGTTGAGCGGGCCCATCATCAAAGAAGCAGACAATACAATCGACTGTCCACCAGCACTACAATCAATGCCGCCACAGTGACTGCCGAGTATCAGAACTCTTTGCGTGAGTTGGTAAGAGAGATCAGCAGATAGGAAATTCAAAAGGTCATGACACCGACACTAGATAGACTCGTCGCGTCAATCGCCGAAGTGCTGCGTGACGAAATCCGGCAGGCGTTCCCGGTAACCGATCTTCAAGACCACCAGCGACCCCTGAGTTACGCCGCCGCTGTCCGATGTCCACCAGCGGTTGCAACCACATCGCCATATACCACCAACCTCCGACAGGCGCTCCTTGGTCGCCGCCACAAGAGGAGGCTTCGAAGCGCGTAGCCGTTATGCCGCTTCAGTCATCGTTCGCCGCCTCTTGGTCACCGCCGCAAAACGACGCTACGGGACGGCCGCAACTTCGGAGAACCGACGTATGGCGCACTGTCGATAGGCGCCCACTCTGTTTTCACTGCGGAGGTGACGGCCATATTTCGCGTCATTGCTGGCATCGTGACACATCATTTCGACCTCTTCGTCCGTGGTCCTATGGTCGACGTGCAAATAACGACGCTATGCTACACCCCGACGACGCTGCTTTTCAGGGACCCCCAGTAGCGCACCCGAATGACGAATCTGTGCCCAATGATCGGTCCTATTTCGGCCGTCGGTCGCGCTCTCCAACCCTTCCACTTCACATGGCTTCATCTACTGGACGTACTTTTGCGGACGAAGGTCGCCCAGCCCCCGTCGGGGAAACTGAAGGCGGCGACCTCTGGGGGCAAGGTTGCAGGCCCGCCGCAAGACACTAAAAAGCCCCCAACATTTTCGCTGCAGAACGACGTGAAGCCGATAAACACTGAAGAAATTGTGAGCGCCGACATTGATGTTTTCGTGGATGGGCAGCCGGTGACAGCGTTAGTCGACACTGGTGCGGACTTCTCTATAATGAGTCAGGAACTCGTCCTCCACCTGAAGAAAGTAAAGACGCCAGGGACTGGACCTCACATAAGGACGGCAGGTGGCCAATTACTGATGCCTACTGGAAGATGTACTGCTAGAGTTAACATCGGGGATTCTTCTTTTGTGGCCGCTTTCATCGTCCTTCTTGTATGCTGCAAAGATTTGATTATTGGAATGGACTTCCTAAAAGAATATGGCGCCGTAATTAACATCCTGGACCGCATGGTGACGTTCTATAAGAGCTCCGGTTTAGTCCATTGCTTATCACTGCAACACAACTGATTTCATCTAACAGAAGACGACGTCGTCATCCCCCCTCGATCGTGTGCCCTTGTTTCGGTAGCATGTGACATACCGTTTCGTTGCGAAGGAGTTACCGACCAAATAACCACGTTGTTGTTTACTCACGGTACCTCGGTCGCACGAGGAATTGTGAATTTCACCGACGGGCGCACAAACCTCTTGCTAACAAATTTTAGCACAGAGTGACGGCACCTTCCGAAGGGCACGGCTGTGGCTTATTTCGACGCCGTTGCGGATGCTCGTGGCTGCTGTTCACTACTCGAAGAAGCGCCTACGCAGGACCTAGCTCCTGTACTTGACGTTAGCATTGCTTTGTCGCAGCACGAATGAGAGCGCCTTCTTATGCTATTGGCCAAGTTCAACAACTGCTTTGCGTCGACGTCCAGCGTCGGTCGGACGCCTCTAACAAAGCACCGAATAATTACAGAGGATACGGCAAGACCAATTCACCAAAATCCATATCATGTGGCTCCTAGAGAACGTGAAGCCATACAACAAGTGACAAAAATGCTTGAAGATGACGTGATCCAACCATCAACGAGTCCCTGGGCATCTCCTGTAGTTCTGGTCAAGAAAGAAGACGGCAGCTTGCGTTTCTGTGTGGACTACTGAAAGGTAAATAAGGTGACAAAGAAAGACGTATACCCGCTTCCCCGTATAGATGATTCACTCGACAGGCTTCGACAGGCACGTTACTTCTCTTCAGTGGACTTGAAAGCGGATATTGGCAAATAGAAGTAGACTCGAGAGATCGTGAAAAAACTGCTTTCGTGACGTCAGACGGCCTATACGAATTTAAAGTCTTGCCTTTCGGCTTGTGTTCTGCCCCTGCTACGTTGCAATGCCTCATGGATACTGTACTTTCGGGTCTGAAGTGGAAAACCTGCTTAGTGTATCTCGACAACGTCATTGTGTTCTCCGCAATGTTTGAAGAACACCTCGAACGGCTTGAAGCGGTTCTGCAGTCCATACGGTCCGCCGACCTCACCCTGAAGCCGCAGAAGTGCCACTTTGGCTTTGCGGAACTACAGTTTCTCGGTCCCGTCGTCAGCCACGCAAGTGCCCGGCCGGATCCTGAAAAAATTGCAGCCGTCGCACAGTTTCCCGTACCATCCGATAAAAAGGCTGTCAGGCGCTTCTTCGGCCTCTGTGCCTATTACCGGCGGTTTATTGCAGACTTTGCGCGCATTGCGTCGCCGTTAACTCGCCTGACGAGAGACGACGTTGCTTTTGTATGGGGCGACGAAGAGCAAGGTGCATTCAACGACTTGCGGCAACGTCTCCAGACACCTCCAGTGCTTCCTCACTTTGATGAGACCGCTCCTACATTGCTCCACACTAATGCCAGCAATGTTGGCTTGGGAGCTGTTCTTGTGCAGCGGTAAGACGACACAGAAAGAGTGCTTGCCTATGCAAAAAGAACACTCTCACGTACAGAGGCTAACTACTCCACAACTGAGAAAGAATGCCTCGCCGTGGTATGGGCGGTTATGAAATTTCGCCCATATTTGTATGGCCGCCACTTCACAGTTATCAGCGACCACCATTCACTATGTTGGTTGACAAACCTTAAAGATCATTCTGGACGACTGGCGCGTTGGAGCCTAAGGCTGCAAGAGTTTGACATGACTGTCACGTACAAGTCCGGGAAACGACATACGGATGCTGACTGCGTGTCTCGATCGCCGATAGAGTCACCTGCTCCGCCCGAAGAAGAAGACTCAGCATTTCTTTGTGTTATGGACACATCCGCCATCGCGCAACAACAACGGAACGAACCTGAGTTGCTTGGACTAATCAATTACTTGAAGGGAAGATCTGCGAAACCACCTAGAGTTTTCGCAAGTTTTCGAGTTTTCGCAAGGACTGTTGTCGTTTTGTTTACGGGCCAAGGTCCTTTACAAAAAACAAACTTTTCTTCGACCGGGTCCCCCTATCTGCTTGTCAATCCTGCAGCTCTTCGTACGGAAGTACTTCAAGCTAGCCACAACGAGGTGACTTCTGGTCACTTAGGCTACACGCGAACATTAGCCAGAGTGCAGCAAAGGTACTACTGGCCGAGACTTACCACCGCCGTGACACATCACGTTCGCACTTGTCTCGACTTCCTGAGCGCAAGTCGCCTCCGACGAAACCAGCCGTCCTCCTACAACCCGTCCAGGTCCCTCGAAGACCATTTGATCAAATCGGAATGGATATTTTGGGCCCACTTCCTACTTCTACTGTAAGCAATTGCTTTGTTATCGTCGCAACCGACTATCTCACACGTTACGCTGAAACAAAGGCAATCCAGAGCAGCAAAGCAGCCGAGGTAGCGCGCGTTTTCATTGAGCATGTGGTGTTGCGACACGACGCGCCAACCGTCGTAATAACAGACCGAGGAACCGCATATACGGCTGCACTTTTAGATCACGTCTTGCTACTAAGTGGAACGTCCCACCGAAAGTCAACCGCCTACCATCCACAAACCAATGGGTTAACAGAGCGTCTAACAAAACCACTGAAGACATGCTATCAATGTACGTGGATGTCGAACATAAAAATTGGGACGACATCCTACCGTGTATCACCTTTGCATATAACACGGCGAAACAAGAGACGACGCGCATGAATCCGTTCACCCTTGTTCACGGATGAGATGTACGAACGTTGCTGGATGCGATGCTTCCACACGACTTTGACGACACTAATACGGACGCCGATGTGTTTACGCAACGCGCAGAAGAAGCTCGGCAGCTCGCGCGCTTGCGGATCTGTCAGCAGCAAGACTGCGACGCAGGCCGCTACGATCTTCACCGTAGAATAGTTACCTATGAAGTCGGCAACAGAGTATGGGTTTGGACACCCATACGGAAGCGAGGCCTCTCCGAGAAACTATTAAGGCGATACTCCGGACCATATCGGGTATTGCGGCGACTCAGTGATGTCACCTACGAGGTCGTTCCCGATAATCCCAACTGTACGCGGCGCCACACACACCGTCCTCAACTTGTGCACGTCGTCCGCATGAAGCCGTATGTGAGCGAATAACTATGCTAACAGCCTGTACTTCCGCAACTGACATTTCTTGTCTAGCATCGGGACGATGCTCTCGTAGGGAGGGACAAATGACGCGTGTATTCTATGCAGACGACGACGACGATGGGAGCACTAACGGACTCCGCCTAGTGGGTCAGAGTGAGATTGGGTGATGACGAAGAAGACGTGTCTCTGCGTTGTTTGTTTTTGAACAGATTGTCCTGTTGTTCGTGAAGAACGTCGCCCTGTGTTCTGTCCGCGTTGTACCGCGACAATGCATATATATATATATATATATATATATATATATATGTTACAATCACTTCAGTAAAAGAAGTCCGTTGCGTACTTAAAACTTCACGTAAAGCTGCAAATAGATGTCAGCTCCTGTGCCAAGCGTGAGTAGTCTCTACCCATAGTGAAATATTACAGTTCACAGCAGCGCGCACAAAAAGCGTTTTTTTTTTTTACTATTGATATCTATCCAGCCCATTCTGATAACTAACGAGTTTTTCCTTTCTCTATATGATCAGCTCCACACAGGTTCTGCAGCTGCCTAGCGTATGTAGTTGTGCCGGCCTGCACGCTATCCTCTACCCATTCTGGAATTTTAACTTTTTGGTACGCAGTTGCTCGAGGCATGAAGTGAACAACGACGTAAACAATTTATGTCACTTCAGGCAGGACATCTCGGTGCCATAATAATTTTTTGCTCTCTCCATCACGTCTACTTTCAGGGAGAGAAAGAGAAAATTTAATGCTAACTGAGAGGGTTAGCCTACATTGCTACATGTCCGGCTTGCTACTGAGGGCACATACACGGTGCTTCAGCGGACACTTTCAAAAATGTCTAAAGGTTGCCTGTGGCAGATAGCTCAATTCTAGTTTATGAAACGGTCTACTTAAAGCGGCGGACACTGCTTGCACAAAAAATTCAAATGCAAAATCGACTAATTAACAACAATTCACAAATAACCTTTTAACTATTTATCTTATGACCCACATTGCGATTTACAGATTCTAGTAGTGGACTTCGCAAAGCGGATCCAGTTGGAACAAATTCTCAAGACGACACCGGTTTCGAGATATAAATTCCCGAAATTTGCGGAGAAATGCATTGGCGTTCAAGTTACTTGTATGCTTCAGTGCATAAAACGACGTTTTGTTAACAAATTAACTGGAACGCCAATGCATTTCTCCGCAAAGTTCGGGAATTTATATCTCGAAACTTGTGTCATCTTGAAAATTCGTTTCAAGTGGATCCGCCTTGCGAACTCCACGGCGATAATTTGTAAATTGCAATCTGGGCTGTAATGTAATTAGTTAAATACTTAATGAGTGAATTTTTAATAATTGGTCGATTTTGCATCTCAATTTTTTGTACAAGTATTGCAACTTTTAAAGATTTTTGAAAGTGTTCGCTAAACACCTTGTATACGCTTCTTCAGGCTAAGTATGAGCCGAGAATCATCTATTACGTGTATGCGAATGTTTACAGGACTCATTACGAATTCTCTGTATGACGCCAAAGGAGAGTGAACAAGTACAAAATTCTGCAGCCCTAGCATGCCAGGCAGCATAACACTACGTCATATGCAAGTTCAGCTCGCTTACAACACTTATATTGTGGCACTAAATCGCCTAGTTGCAAAATAAGCTAAGCGTCCACCAAAGTAGAAATTGATATGTTTCTTGTGCAAATTTCATGCCTGAATTGAAAAAGTCCAGTGAGTGATCATTCTCGGTTCAGTCAACTCCTGCACTTACACATTTATTTTTCTTTTGCTAGCAGGGAACAATGGCAAAGAAGCTACAAAATAAAATAATTTATTCATATGCAATTGCACACCAGTTTTCGGAACTCAGTGACGTCAGTTGTTTTTGACAGCAAGCCAGAACAATGTCTCCTCAGCACGTGTACTCTCCCTATAAATAAGCGCTTCTCGCGCTCTTGCATTAAGGGTGAGGGCCTCGGTTAGTGTGTAAAACCTTGCATAAATTCAGCCGAGAACATTTTCTCTAGCTACAAAATTTACGCCATATTACCTATTTGCGATGTCTGCAGCCAACGTTCTTATATTTGCTATACTTATAGTCTTCGTTGCGTTGTCGTAAGTACCATTTCAAGCCCAATTCGATGTTTCGGGAACCTATGGGGTACCGTGGCATTCTCTATGTTCAATAAGAAGCGATAGACTCAGTGGCTAGTGTAGCTCAAAGGGGCACTAACGTATTCTTGTCCTTGCATTCGCCTTGCCCGGCACTTCCTTGTATTGAAACTTTGCCCACCATTGACGTAACTTTTTGTTTATCAATTGCGAGTTCTTCCAATCGTAAAATAATCAACTGGACCATTGCACCACTCATGGTTCCCTTTCTCAGCGGTGGTGGGCATCTACAGCAAGGCTGTTGGCGAGAGAGTACTTAACACAGGAGGTCAGACGAATTCCTTTTCGAACAACTGGTTTGTGCTGTGAGCTGTCTTTGTTGTCTTCACATTCCTATACTTCAATTATTCGTTAGCGTGGTGTGACACAGTCGCGTGCCCTTTGTTTCCTTTTTTTTTTTTTACGCTGAACAACTCAGGCTCCTTCTAATTGGACCAATAGCATCTTTGAGGGCTATTTCTGAATGTGCAGAGGGATTAAATTAATCCCCATCACGATCATTGGGAGGATCAACCCTTACATTCCTGACTCGTCACTCAAGATAGCACCACTGAGAGCTCGGTTGTCATGAGTATAGGTTGGCGATCTTATATTTGTTCAGCAAACTAAAACATTTCTATCTTTCTCTTTCTCTATCTCTCTCTGCGTAAATGTTTCATCGTTTGCTATTGGTGAGTTATTTTTCTCGACAACTTTCTTTAAAAGCGTACAAAATTTCTCCAACTTGTGTTTCTGCAGCTGAATAAAAAAAAATGTAATCATTAATTAAATAAACGAATTGCTGTAATTAATTTTAACCCTTTATTAACCAATGTTGCCTGACTAATATTGACGGACAATTTGAATTTTGATGAAACGTTCTGCTTCGAACATTCTTACGTAGCATATGTAGACCACTCATTGATCAGTCCTCTCTCTAATGAATGCGCTCATACCTAATGCGCGACTGTGAGTCTCAGTGAATTACTGTCAATGGGGCTGGACATTAGTGGAGACTAGAAAATTAATATTTACAAGCACGAGACAGCGTTTACTAAATATTTGCGGTGTTTACTGGGCATCATATATTTCTGGGAGCTTTGCTTTTGATAAAAATTAACGCAAAATTGTTCGCAAAACATTGCTTTGAGCTAGATGACAGTTCAATATCTCATTCCTGGCTTGTGTAGAAAGAAAGCAAGGACAGAGGAAACCTAGGAGGACAGAAGGTAAAGTAAAACAGAGTTAGCAGAACGCCAATAACGAGTGGTGACTACTTGTTCTTCCGACGCTTCTCCATTGTGAGCACATAACCCTACGAGCTGATAAGCGTGTAGTATAAAAATGCGTGTTAGAATGCCATAGTTGTCAGTCCATTAACTAGGGAGCAGCCTTACTCACCTTTGTACGCACACAGCATATTTAGCAGAGTTCTTTTTTAAATGTGGCGTTTAGCGTCCGCAAACTGCACAGTGTACTATGAGGCTGGTAGTAGTACTGGAGCTCCAGATTCATTTCGACCAACAGGAGTACTTTAACATTCACCGGAATCTAGGCACCAGGAGCGTTTTTACATTTCATCCCTATCGAGACGGGCACACCGCAACCGAGAATTGAACCGCGGCAGAGGCGTCGCGGTTGGCCTTCAGGCAACAAATGGCCAGTCGGTAAAAAATGGTCTATGAACACACGATTCCGTGGGTGTTGGAAGTAGCTTGAATCTGGTATCGAAGAATGCACGCTCTTTGTTGATTCTTGCATTGAAGCCAGTGCGCAAGCTGATGTGCACGAACTCCAAGTTTACTGCTAATCATTTTATGAGGCAGCTGCTGTTGAGGTTAAGAGAGCGTACCGCTGTCCCTTGTACCGTTCTTTACGAAGGCCTGTGACTTGTGCTTTCAGTTTCAAGGCCAGAATGTCTATGTACGTACTCCTGAAGCAGTATGGTCGCTTGCTGTCTAATATAGGGAAGATTGAACACGAGCAGAAAACAATTCATTCATAATTTACCAGTGACGAGAAAGCCACCTTGATTGTTGTTATTGCCCGTTTGAAATTGCACATATTGCTGTTTACGTGTTTTCTTGCGTTTCCATAGTTGTGCGACTCTTGTGCCTGTGTATGTTAGCGTTGTGCTTGGAATGTGGCACTCAAAAAAGACTCTCCCAAGTACTTGAGAACATTATTTTGGCTACATTAACTTTGTGTTAAAATTAGTATTGTATGACGGTTTATGTTTCTTGTACGCGAATTTTGTGCCCGCGAGTGTTCCTGTGATATTTTTTTTTTTGTTACGAACAATATGAGCACTACTACCAAGTCAATAAAAATTAGTAATTGGCACCACATATCAGTATCGACCTCTCCTGAAGTACATTTAGCACCAAGAAGAACGAAACCAACCAAAAATAAAAGATAACAGTTAACCGTGTCACAGAGGCGACAATCGGAGATGTAGAGACGCATTATGGCGCGCTGGAGTTCAGAACTATCTTCACTTTGGTCTAAGTCGCAGTATTGTTTCCACTAACCTCCTACCGCCACGTCTAACATAACCCTGTCCAGCAGAAATTTAAGGAAAGAAAGTGAGGCAAATTTGACTTGAAAACCTCAACGCCATCTTTGTCAAGCAGCTTTCACTGTGACAGGCTGGAACTCTTTGAATATGATATCCCGATAGAATAAAGAAGTAATACCAACATAATCTACTTTGTCAAAAGAAAATGTGGCGAACAGAACGGTTGTCTGAATCTTATCATTGAGTAAGCAGGTATTTCTTTATTAGTGGTTTGCTGATTGCAGCTGTGTAACAGCGCGCAATATTTAAAGTTACGCCTCCCCCCCCCCCCCCCCCCCCCCAGAAAACGCGTTTGCATCAGAATTTTTGTGTTTGTTAGTATATGGGAGGGCTTCTTAGGAAAGTAGACAAAATCTGAGCCTCAAGCTTTGACAATTTTTTTGGAAAGAATGATCATAGCCGCAATTCTTGGTGTGATCCTGAAGAAAGCCCAATGTACGAGTATATCAAACAACTAGAAAAATATTGCGGCGTAACTGGAACTAAAATAAGATGGCTTAGCCTTGATACGTATTTTCTAGTAACTTAAACAAACTTCAATATTTCTGTGTAATACTCCGCTAGTTACGAGAGCAGAGCAATTAAAAACTAGCGAGAAATTTTCAGCTTGTTTGAATATAAATCCGAGGACACCTAAGGGGTTCTTATGAGTGGTGAATTGGAAAGCACTAATGTCCACTTGAACACTGCTCAGCAGTCCTTCGAGTTCAGCGCTGAGCGTAATGCTTGCGTTACTTCTCGTTCAGCCAGCCGTGCTTTGGGTGAGTTTATGACCATGGGAAATTTCGCTGCCTGC
The DNA here is from genome assembly GCF_023375885.2 of Dermacentor andersoni. NCBI lineage: Eukaryota > Metazoa > Arthropoda > Arachnida > Ixodida > Ixodidae > Dermacentor > Dermacentor andersoni. The sequence continues at coordinate 137,549,201 of NC_092816.1, read as the reverse complement.
CTCTTCATTCTTTTTGCTGGGTTCTTGTGCACCCTTACTTCGTCTACGGTGTACTGTCGTGGACGGTCACGTTTCGCTACGGCCAAAGTTGCGGCCGCCGACAATATAGATGCTTCAGAATCCATAGCGTGCTGCCCGAGCCAGCGAGCGCGTGCCAGCATCCCTACCCAGGAATCAGGGACATTTTGTTCAGTTTCCTTTTTTCGCCACCACGTGGCGTATCGACCTTAAGGAATTCGAAATTCGCGCTATGACGTATGCCATAACGCACAACTAAAGAAAACACAATAAAAAGAAGCACACCCTGGGACTGTGACTCCACCTCGGTGCATGGAAATGAGTGCGCTTATTTATCAGCGTGATCTTGAAGACTGCCAACTACTTGCTATGCTAGCAATGAATCGACGATATTGCTAGAGACCTGGCCCGACAGCCCGTCGGCATTCCTGAGAGATGTCTGGCCGAGATAACGGTTCCCGCGAAGCTTCCATTGAATGCGTTTTTCTTCAGCGTTATTGTTAAATTTCTGCGACACGTCGGCAACGGGCTTGCGGATACGCCAGGCTTCTGTTTCATGGGTTTTCAATAGAACCGGCGTGACCCATTGTTTAAGCAGCTTTAGCTCGGGCCTATCTCTGATGCCGGCTACTCAAATGCATGTAAAGTTTAGGAATGCTTTTATGTGAAAATCGCCGCATCGACTTGAATCAGATTTGTTGCATTTAAGAGAGAAAGTTAAATTGCAGTGACTGCAACAAATATAATTTTGATTTAGACAATGGAATTTTTCACAAGAATTGCAAAATATCGGTAAACCTGAAAAAAAAAAAAAAGAATGGGAAATTGAAGTTCACAAAGCCACAACTCAGCCATCCAAACCAATACGCATTTTTATAAACTGTATGCGTTGGCGCATCAAAATTGAACTAATTGTATGCACGAATTCACAACCTATGTGAATTTGTTAGAATTTTCGGAAGGGTGTTGCTAATGCAACATTCGCAAATTGATTAGTGGTATATTTCAGGCTGGCGTGCGATATATGATTGCTGTCCGTTTTAGATGCATTATTAAGCGCGGTTTTCAAAATTTCGCTATCGTTTTTAGTGGCTGAGATAGAGTTCTACACGTCAAGTTTCTTGAAATTTTGCGATTTTTCAAAAGGTTACGTAAAGAAAGTAGACAGCTTAAATAAAATATCGCTTTCTGAAATCACAACGTTTTACCGTTTTCTTTGAAATTCAACATAATTCGTAAGATTTGGTGCAGTGGTTGCTCTGCGAAACGATGGCCGGCTTGCTCTGTGTTTAGATAAGAGCCCCTGAGCTAGAACTTTAGCTCGGGCCGAACTCGAATGCCGCCTATTCAAATACATGTAAAACGCAGAAACGCTTTTCCGAGATAACCACGCAGCCGATTCTAATGAAGTTTGATGCATCTGAGAGAGAAAATTAAATTCCAGTGACTGTTTGAAGCGTGATTTTGATTTCGTGTACGAATGTTTAGCAGGAACTTTCAAAAATTGGTAAGAGTTAAAAAACATGGAACACGATGTTTACAGATTCGTAGATCTGCAAATAAGAAGAGATATCACAGTACTGTAAGCTGCATCCACTAAAGCATGCAAAGCGGATAAATTCGATGTATCAATCTGTGTCTTACACGAACATGTTACATTGTTTACAAGGGTATTGCAAAAGTCCAATTGACATATTATCGGACAATTGGACAGCCGTCTATAATACATAAATTGTGTGCGTTTTAGATGCACTATTATATATTATTATATATATTATTATATATATTATTATATGTCGTTTTTCTTTGCTGAGTTACTGAGTTGTAAACTGGATAGTTTCTTTTTCTCAAAATTTGCTATTTTGAACAAGCTTTATTACAAAAATTGATTGCGCAAGTGAAAAGTTCGCTACCAGCTGTCACTAGATCTTACATCTTTCTTTTAGATGCAGCAAGCCTGATCAGATTGGGTGCAATGCTTACCAAGAAAAGCTATTTCTGCTTTAGCATGTATTGCGCTAAAGCTTAAGTTCGAGTTAGAATATTATATTTGTTGGTAGGATATGTTTGTTAAGCATCTCGGGAACAAAGAGGAGAACAGAAAGGGAGAATGTAGGGGTCTTTTTCAGGAGAGCGCTTGTTAGGCTAAACATTACTAAATTCCCACTTCTAGAATTATACAAGGGGTGTCCCACGTAACTTGAGCGAAGAATTTAAAAATGAAAGGCGCGAACTGAACCGAACGCATACTATTCGCAGTAGCCTATTGTAACTCAAGCATTTCTCCCCATAACTCGCTAATTGATTAAGTTTAATGACCCAACTTTTTATTTATTGGCCGAGCACCCCAAGTATGATACGCAGATTTGTAGAGCACCTTCAGAAAGCGCCAATCGAGTTGTTTCCTGTGCGATACGTGGTGCCACGTGACGTAAGCAGTAGCCGCTGGAGAAGAACGCGCCCGCTCCCTCACCTCAGCCCCGTCCCTCGCGAGCGACAGGAGAGGGCGCGCTTGCAGCCTGCGTTCCTCGCTCGTACACGCAATATTAGACAATACTGCGTACGTAAGATCGCTACGTTCTGCACAGTGCGCATGTGCATAACGCAACAGGAACGGTACGTGATGCGTACGCGGCCGCTGCGTACGCACGCATCCGATTCTTGCGTGCGTACGTAGAGGGCCTTGCGTGCTGCTCTCGTGGTTCTCGTTTGTTCGGGAGAGCGCGAGGCGAAAGAGTTTCCCAAAATGGCTGCGTCAAATGCGACCAGCGGAAGGCTCTACTTTTCAATGGCCTACGATTTCGCTTTGCTGCGTGAAGTGAACGCGCAGAAGCCATTCCCGGATCCTCCACGGTGGGAATGCATAGCAAAAGTAGGAACTTTGTCCGTGAGAAAGTGTTCAGTGTGTGCTGTTTGCGCGAAAGGCTAGACGTGCTTTTGGCGCAGTTCATCGCAAATGACCGTGCCAGCCTCAGAAAGCAAGTACTCGCTTTTTATTTTTCTTGCTATGATTCGTGTATTTCATCCTAAAAGTACAGTCTCTTAAAGGCTTATAGTTCGACGAAGCGGGAACGCACCCATACGTTACATCACGTTAGCGAGATCAACAACGTCTAGTTCGACCGATGGTTCGACGTACTGGCGGATGTGGCCAATGCGGCCCGATGCTCCCGGCGTCTAACGCTCGCCCGCTTACGCACGTACGCATTTCGTAGTACTAAAAGCCCTAACGTGACACGCGCTCCTACGTTCCGCAAAGAACTTGCGTGCTGCGTACGTATCGTCATGGCGCAGTACTAAAACTGTCTATTGAGCCGCGTTCGCCGGCTCACCCTCGCACGCTTTCATTCGCACATACAGCATATACGGCGTGCGGTGACGATTTTATCCCCCTTGGACTTTATACGAGAGCTCACACCGACAGCGAGCGACGACGATGACGCAAATGCGCCGGGAGTGTCCATATAATCACTGCCGCAATAAAGACGTTATGATAGTAAGGAAGCTCTAGCATCAACTTCTCTCTCATACCCCCTGTCGGAGCAGGAAAAAATAATTGCCATGATTTCCATTGAAGCTTTTGCTCAGCCAAATCTTTTCTACCACGGTGACGATCACAAAGCGATCGAATGATGAAGCAGCCGGAACGCGTCGATGGAAATCTGCCATGCACCAAATATTCTTACCCGGGTCCACCGAGTGCTGCTCAGCATCATCGAGACTCGATCATCTGACTGACCGTCTTTTGTCATGGAGAACTGGTTTGTAAACACTCCATGTTCAACGTTATGATTCCTCCTTGTTTTCGATCCTGCGCCACGTTTTCTGCACGTACGAGTTCGTGATTTCGATATTGTTCTGTGGTCTCCGTACCGTCATCTCGTTGGGCCGAAGTAAGTGACATAGAGAAAAGATGTGTCAGCTGCCAGCATTCGACTACATCGGCAAAACTTGCCTTGGCTGTAAAATACCGATACATAGGAACGAAAAGCAGATAACAAACAGCCGATAATGCATATACACATATTATCATATATAACTAGTACCCAAGGTCAGAAGGCATTTGCAATGCAAGGATCGCGATTACTGAAAACAAAATGAATATTATCTTCCGCCAGAGACTACATTTCTCTACTCACGTACGCTGGTACGTAATCGCGACAGCGTTCACCCTTTTTAAGCGTGAAATTCTTTGAGCTTCCGTTGTCAGTGACCTTTAAGTTACCTTGAGCCAAAAGCCAGAGCCGTTATCCGGGCACTCAAGCGAGAAGATTCGGCCAAGTTGGCAAGAAAATTTAGTCACCCGTAGGCACGCTTACAATTGTGACATGAACGTAAAGTACAATATAAGGTATAGCACATGTAATACATCTTACTTGATGTAAACAAAGCAGATCAGAAAATGAAATAATAAATGGTGTCTGCTTGACACTGGCTTTGCCACACACAACAACAACAACAAAACATGATTACAGCGCCCACGCAACTGCATTATTGTCAGCCTCGAATTGACGAAAGACACCCGGGGCACGTACAAATACAAAGTACGAACTCAGGCAAACAGAATTTGAACATTATTCTGGCTGTAGAAAGAATTTGCCTCGGGAGACGGTTAGGTACCGCGTAGACCAGCGGCGAGGAAACTCAGCTTCACCGAGCTTGAACAACTGTTCTTCAAGATGACCTGATAATACCAACCGTAGTTGACGCATTCTGGGGTATATTGCCCTATTTGACTGCCGAGATCGTTCTGCGATGTTGCGGAAGCACCACAATACGTAGCTAGCGCTGTAGCAGACGAGACTCGCAAACCGATCTCGGCGCTGTGGTGGCCGCACCATGGATATTCCAAACATCCTTCCAACTAGCTTCCAGAAGGTGCGTGCTACAATGCACTCCTTTACTACATGCGCGTTGGCCTCTGTTTGTGCGTAATGCATGCATTTATCATTCGCTATTATTATATGCCAGCGTTCAAGCCTGTCTCTTGTAGGTAGAATGCCCCGCTGATATTACCAATGAAAATCCTTCACTTTAGAGGGCAAATTAGATGGCAGCACGGCTGTTTATGTTCGTGTAGCAGCTGTCCATGTAGGTAAAGCTGTCTCACAACATTTCACAAAGCCTGGAAACTGGTGTCGCACGCAACTTTGTAATTCTTAGTTGTATAAGCTGACTTCGCAAGCGCGCAGCCGCCGCATACTGCGGTGCTGGTGTTACCGCTGCCGGAAGCAAGTTGCCTCTACTCTGCGGCATAAGCATTCGGCGGTAATGGTCCAGCCAATAAAGGAGCAGTGGCCTACCTGGGTATCACCATCAAGTAGATCACATGTAGTCTTAGTGCGCAGCAGCCTACCAAACGTAACTATGCACGGCAAGCTCCATCCTCCGCTGAATTTCGGCAGACGGAAGAACTGCTGCACTACGCCAAAACGCCTTAACAACGGGTCAATCGCACCCACAAACAATATGGATGACAAAGGACAGCCCTGCCGCACTCCCCTTGTCATATCAAACCTAGGTGTCAAAATGCTGTTAAGTAGTAGCTGTTCCCGAACACAACATCCGCAGGATATCTACAAACTCTTCAGGGAAGTTACAGCATCGCAAAGACTGAAATAAGTTCTTGTGTTCGAAGCGGTCGAACGCTTTGGCTTGGTCCAAGCTTACTAATACTCCTGAAGCCTCACGCGCTGTTGTGTATTGTTTGTTATCACGTGTTAAGTAAGAGACGAAAATATACTCCGATCAGGCACGGAACATGTTTGATGCACACTATTTTCGGCAATATCTTCATGTGATTTACAAGAAGGATTGTCGATATCTTACAGTCTGTGTTGAGCAACGTTATAGGCCTCCAGCATGAGTGTTCTGCAAGGTTGTAGTCTGGCTTTCGTAAGAGCATTACGCAGCCCCGATTAAACAATTTAGGTATACCATCCCGTGCAAGAATGCCGTTCAGGAGTGATACTAAGGCAGTGCTTACTTCCTCCCAACAAGACCGGTAAAATTCGACTGGTAAACCATCTGGACCGGGTGTTAATCCGTTGTTCATAGATCGTAGAACATCAAAAACTTCTTGAAGATTTGCTGGAGACTATAAATTCTTGCCTTCTGTATCTTCCACTTGAGGTAGGTTATCGGTAAAATACGAATTTTTTTCACCCATGAGTTGTGCATTTTAAATCTTTTCCGATGAAAATGCGTCTAAGAACCATTTCCAAAAAATTATTTCGCTATCTCGCCTCGTACCACTCTCTGTGCCATCTTCTGTCATAACCTTTTAAATTAAAGAGCTGCCATTTTGCCTCCTGCTGGACGTACTAGCCAGCCGCAGTACCTCAGGATAAGAAAGGCCTGTTTGTCATCCCCGCCGTTGCAGAGGTGCGAGAGTACCAGCTCATAAGTCTATGGTATTGTTCACGCTGATGGTCTAGGTATTGGCGCATTAACTGTGTTTTGGAGCCACCATCTCGTACTATTCTTATCCTTCTCAGGCACTCGCAAAGCTGCTCAGCCTCTTCTTTTTCGGTTTCTGCTAGCTGCTATGCATGCTGGCCTCCACCATTCCTTTAAAGTATCCACGCTTCCATATTGCATCCATAATCACATACTGTTGTAGCTACTGACGCTTTTATTTCGGTTAGGGTCACCTGGTCACGCAAAGAAGCAATGTCTAGTTTACACATATCAGTGCGTTCACCTGGCCTTCCTTTAAGGTTCAACACGACAGCGAAAGCTCAATGACTTGAAATGTGTCGGGCGTCCGCGACGAGATCGGGGATTCTGCATTGGACAATTTGCGTTGTTAATTCAGGGGGGCAACACATCCGATCTAGACAACATTGCGATTGCCTTTGCTGCCAAGTGGCGCCAAAACTTCCACCATGCATATGGACCCAAGCATCCGATAAATTGTATTCTTGCACTATACGAGATAATTGAGCTGCATGCGCAGTGGAAGCGTTTTTTTTTTTTTTTTTTGGCCCTCGTGAGTTGCGCATGGGGTCGAGCACACAGTTAAAATTGCCAATGATAAAGAATGGGTGGTTGTCTAATAAAAATGGGGAGAGTCTCGCTAAGAAGTCATTGCAGTCTGAACGTACGGTGGGTCCATAGACATTGAATGCCCGAACTTTCCTCTCGCCCCAGAAAAGATCAAAAGCTATTACACGACCTTCCAAATCAAATAGGCGGTGATTTCCATGTAGAGGCACCCTACAAAAAACCACCACTCCTACACCTCGACATTTCCCGGGCCTATATGAAAAAATAAGCTTTTACACAAAATTCATCACAAAAACCTTTAACTTGCTGCTTGTTTCTCAAGTTAAACTGCCGAAGGAAGAGGAGGTCGACTTTCTTCTCGCGGGCGAAATGAATTACTTCTCTCTGCTTATCTCTGCTACGAAATCCTTGTGCGTTAAGTGTCATTGTGTGCAAATACATGATGAGCTAGTTGCGTACAGAGAGATAGACTAAGGCAAATGGCATACCAAAAACTAGTTGCGAACTGAATCGGCGTCCTACATCAGTGTAACAGCCCGAACACGGCAAAGTAAGAAATGACATAGAAGCATCACAGAAGCGAACGCGAAATGGGCACTCCTCGTGTTCTTCACACAGGTTAGCCGGCAGCAGGATGATTCCTAAAATACCAAGGTTGCAGAGGCTCGCACAGGCACGGAACGCGATGTCTGCGCCAAACATCGTTCCCTCAACGCTGCTTGAGCTTCGTAGTGGGGAGCAGAAAAAAAGCAGCCCTTGCGGGCAGCAGAAGCACTGTAAGGCGCCATCGTTAGTACGTCTCCGAATCGGAGACAACGTCCATGGTAGTGGTGTCCCCTGGCATTGTCTTACATTTGTTAGAGGGTGTCGCCTTTCGTTCTGATGACGTAGAGCTTTCTGAAGACAGCATTCTCTCGGCTTCCTCAGATACTGTTTGCGAGCGCGTGCGTCCCTCCTTCACCGCTGCACTAATACCACTCACTAGCGCTGTCGTTGTCTTGACAACCGGCGTTATCCTCGACGGACCGGCCGAGACTTCGGGCACGGCCTCTGGCTTCGGGGATGCCACGATGGCGTCCATCTGCGTCCTCGCTAGCGTTCGGTGTTGCAGCACATGTAAGAAGCCGTGCCCGCTGTGTGCGTAGACTGGGCGTCTAACGTAGGCTCCTCGTCGTCTTCCGTGGGAGACGACGCCATTCTAGCAGGTAGCGTCTTGTTGCTCTCTTCGTCAGTAGAGGGAGAAGACGCAGCGTGACTGGCATCGGGGGACGCTGGCGTCGGCGCCTCTGTGGTACTTTCTTTTCCTGGTTGATCGGTGGCTTGCGTCTGTGCTGCCTCTTAAGATGTATTCTCTCCCAGAGGTGGTTGGGCGGGCGTCACTGTAGTCACTCAAGCAACATACGAACGTGGCCGCACACAGTCAACAATGGCGTGCTCGCCATTGCGACATCTGCCCGGCGCGTTGCACGTCGCAGTCGCATGGCCGAAAATGGCACCTCGGGCGCATCGAGCTGATGTACAGTAGACCCCAAAATCACCTTCTGCTCCGCACAGACCACAGGGGGAACGCCAGAATCTATCTTAACGCGAGTAGAGCAATCTTCATTTAACGGAGCAAATTGACACCGATTTAAATGTACATTTTTATCCATCCTAGCAGTTCGTAATTTTCAATTAAATAACCTAGCTTATGAAACAGCTTATTATGCGAGACATTACCGAATGCATTTCGGTAATCCATGAATACATCTGCCTGTTTTCCTTCGTTTACAGTTTTGGCGAAGGCATGTCTGAAACCATGTTGTTCATTTGTTAATACTTCCCTCCCCCCAAAAAGTTGATTATGTGTTTCTCTAACAAAATTTCCAAATGTTTGCTCACTGCAGAAATAGAGAAATAGGACGGTAACCTGATCACCTGATCTGTGGACAGGTTTATGGGCAGTTTTCTAGTCATCCGTTAGATCAACCTCACTCAAGGACATGATCTTGAATTGTATCGCGAAGTGACACAGACAGAGACTAGAGGCAGACCATACCATACCAACTGGCCCAACTCTCTATCATTTTGCACCACTCAAGGACGTCGAGAACAACATACAGAAATAGTTTAAGCATCATTGCGCGTACAACCTTTAAACAACGTATTTGGTACATAGTAAGGTCCAGGAGGCATTTCGAGATTTTTATCCGAGGGCTACTGCCCAATACCACTTTCTGATATTTCTACATCATGCAGGTATTGGGGGCAGAGAGATAGTGAAATCTGCTACGCAGATGTTCTACTTAGTAATAACAGTTTTAAATTATTAAATTCTGAAGGTGCGAAAGTGTCATCACGAACCTATTTTCACCCTGTTAAAATGCACCACCAGAAAAGGAACCAGGTTGAATTGCTTTCCAAAACTTTGCCGGTGACTCTCGTATGACAGGCAGTGTCGTACTATGGTACTTATCCTTAGCTTGCCAAATTTGCTGTTTTAGTTGTTCAATAGCACGGCTTAGATGCCCATCTACTTCCTGATAATTAGTTTTTTTTACTTCTTTAACATTTTAAGTTTCCGCTGCAATTGTAACTTTTCAGAAAAGTAAAGATTGGGATATTCATCTTTTTTATCTTGAGAACGAAATGTTCTACACAGTTATGAATTATATTTTTTAAGAACAGTCTAGAGAACATTTACACCGCTTGGGTTGTTTCTAAACTAATCATAGTGAAAGCCTGACTCGTCAATTATGGATGCATTATCGGCGCTAGAGAAGTTGAGAAAGGAAAGCTGCTCATTGTGGTGCTGTAAAGAAATACCTTTTATTGTTAGCACTACTGCTTGGTGGTGTGACATACCGGCCGTGATGTTGAAAAGCAAGTTATTTTTTATGTTGCCACTTAGAAAGAAAAGTTGCAGTATTGATTATTCACCGTCTCGTATTTTAGTTGGCTCATTGGCAACCTGAAGTGAATCAAAATTGACTCATATCAAGTACTTCTAATTCATTGATTTGAGACGAGTGAGTTGAGGACGTGGTCCAGTTTACATTGTGCAAGCTGAAACACCGCGTAAGATGAGTTTACCACCTCATATTATGTAACAGTGTAAATAATCTTTAAGCCCATCAAGAACAGTGACAGAAGAGTTCGGGGTCGATAAATGACTGATAAACATATGTAACCTTACTAACACGAGCCTTACAAAGTACGGCTTCTACTCCAGGTACATCTGGAATTGTAAAATGTAGGGGAGTGTTACTAAAGATAGCATTTCCCCTCATCCTCTGTCATGATCTCTGCGAAATGTTTTATAGTTTTCGGCACAAATTCGCTATCAAATATATTGCTACGGCATGAGCAGGGCGAGAAGAAGAGGAGAAAGACGCTAGCAGGCGCAGATTCGGGACGCCATCTTGACTTCACCATCAAACTCGTCCTTTAAATAAAGCTGGTTCATCATTAACGGAACAGTTTTGTGGTGGAGGTGCGGGGTACTTCGACCAAGACGACGGAGCTGCTGTAGCAAGTGCCACGCCGGAGCCGATGCCTCGTTCAACTGCCTCCGACACCACTTCAGATCCCCATGTCCCACAGCGGCGACCAACAGCCGTCTCTGGCTGCTCCAGTGCGAACAACCGGCGCCTGGATGCATCAGATGGAACCCCGCCCGTTCTCAGGAAAATTCAGCGAGGACATCAAGGAATGGCTCACACACTACAAGCCTGTGAGCAAGTACAACGGCTGGAACTCCACGGCTCAGCTCGACAATGTCGTTCTGTTCCTCACAGACACTGCGCTAGTGTGGTTCAAGAACCATGAAGATACCTTCACAACGTGGGACAGCTTCGTTACTGACTTCACAGAGTGCTTTGGCGATTCCACCACGAAAAGGAAGCGGGCGGAGCAAACATTGCTTCAGTGCGCTCAAGTCCCAGGTGAGACCTGTACTATGTACATAGAAGCGATCCTGAAGCTTTGCAAGACGGTCAGTCCTCGAATGTCCGAAGAGGGCAAAGTTGGACACCTTCTCAAAGGCATAGCCGAGGATGTTTACACAATTATTTAATCGGAAAGGAGAGTCTCGCCTCGGTCGCCAACCTCATCAAGCATTGCCGTACATTCGAGGCCTTGAAGCTGCGTAGTATCACGCCAAAGTTCAGCAGGTTAGCGAATGTCACAACGGTAGCAAGCGTTGACGATAACGACAGCTACAGTTTTCAACTTGACCGTGTGGAAACTATAAGGCAAATTGTCCGCGGAAGGGGCGGATGTCGAACAGCATGGTTGCGCTTCCAACCAACCTCAAGAACATGCATGTGCTGTGTCCGCATTGTCTGCCATGCCAGGCGTTGCAGACTGTCGAGATGATCGGTTTACTTAAGCAAGTTTCTGTAAATGTAATAGCAAGTTGAGGATTTACGCACACTAGCAGACCAAGTTCTGCTGAATTCCTAACAGTCCCACTGCAGTTAAGTCTTAAAATTTATGCACTTGAGAAATTTATCTTCCGTCTTCAGGCAACATTTTTAGTGATCCTGCAGCGCTTGTCATTGTCTTCATCCCAGCATACTTTTTACCATATACAGTCAGTTTTTCATGAATTAGCTTTATCTTCGAACCGCTGTATTTTTCATTAGATGAACTCTGCCGTAACTTCTTCCTATCTTCGCGTATATGGTTAGAGAAGTCCTCCGCAAGTGAAATCTCTGTACATTTAAGTTTACGATAGGCTTTCAATTGGGAATGTTTTAACAGGAAACTAATAATTATGGGTCATCCTACGTCGGACTGCTTTCTGCAGCGCCAATGAATTGAATTCGGGGGATTTTACGTCCAAAAACCGCGGTTTGATTACTAGGCTCTTCGTTGTGGGGGACTCCGGATTAATTTTGATGACCAGGGGATCTTTAACGTGCCCCAAATGCACGGGACACGGGCGTTTTTGGATTTCGCCGCCATCCAAATGCAGTGGCCGCGGCCGAAATTTGATCCTACGACCCCGTGCTTAGCAGCGCAACACCATAGCTGCTAATCCACCGCAGCCGGTGCCCAACCTATGGCATCTTTCAATGTCACTAATGGAAAGTCCTAGTTTATTCTCTAAGAGGTCATTTGCCGTCTTTCTCATTAGCCCATCTGAAGTTTCTGTTGAGGGTAGAGTTATTCCTTAAATAAATAAATAATTTCGTGGACTTCTGTTTTCTTGGTCATCATTCTTTCTCAGTAGGTCAGGCAGCAGGTCTCAGTAAGTTTCACCGTAGGCTCTTCTTAAGCTAAGTTACACTTAATTGTCTTAACCTTATTTACCTCGGCTTTTAATAAATTAAACATTGGCAGTCTGGATTCAATCAATTATAGCGATGGTCAACAACCTTCAATGCTTCAAGTCGAACCTTCAACCTTCAAGTCGAATTCGCAAAGTCGCCTTGTGCCTTCAATTGTTTGAACAATGCATTGGTGAGCGTATCAGTTATTTTTTGTTGCCCCTAACAAAATTTCGTGGTCATTTGCGCCAGGATTTGACTCAATATCACATCACGACAAAGGCTCATCTTAAAGGACCACATCTTTAGAAGAACATTTTAAAACGAACCATTGTTTCACTTAACACTGTTTCCACCAAACTACTGCATAAATCAGATCGCTACTCCAGAAAAAAAATGGAGATGTGACACGTAATTTTTGTGCAGCCATTGTTTGATTGTTGTCCTTATTCTTTTTGTTACTGTTATTATTGTCTTTGTTATTTTTTACGTTATCGTTGTTGTTGTTACTGTTGTTGTCATCGTTGTCATTGCTATAATGTCATGTGCAAATAGGCCACCAAAAGCATACTTCAGTGACTAATATATGTCAAAAATTTTTTGCAGGTTTGAGCCCTCTCTAGGGTAAGTTTCCCTCCGACTATTAGATAGGCGCTACAAAAGTAATTCTTAGATCCTTATGCATAGCCATGTGCAAGCTATAACCGCTGAAAGCACAGCAACCATATGCTTTCATTTCAGACTCGGCGAAACTTCTACATGTTCCCCAAGCAATCATTCATGTATTTTGAGTCAATTATGCCGTGGACCGGTAAGAATTGCATGGCCTTTCATTGCATCATGACTTTATTAGCATAAAATTAGATGATGTAGTAACACATATGATCACACGATGCACTGAAATGCTTTGGAAACATCGTCTCTCGTAATATTAGACATCGAAATAGAACAGTTCCTATGCACGTACATCCTATGCACGTACAGATCCTATGCATGTACATGATAAGTGAAACGCAACTGTACAAATTGGCTCGGTCCACCGAAAATGAAAATGCAAAGCGCTTCTCACGCTGCCCATAATTGATTAGCCCCTTTAATACCTTGCCCACATATAGCGCTTTCGAGTAATTGCTAAATGAACTTTTCATGAAGGCTTTAGTTCGGCTATTCGCATTTAAATACTCGTGCTGATTAACCGCAATGTTCTTCCCATTTTCACGATATTTGATCATGGTGCAACATAGAGCGAGCTAAATTCGGCACCGTTCGCAACACGCACCTATAACGCTCCTGACCACCTCCATAAGGGGCGTGCAAAGACCGTAATTAATCCACACAATTCGAATAGCACGTAAACAATAACCATATCCTTCACTTTATTTTAAGCAAGCATATAAAACTGCCTTGTTTAGTGGAAATTCGGGCTTGTTGATCCATGCGCAGACGAAACAATCCCACAAATAAAGACAAGACGGCACACAACGTGCTTTATCAGCCGTCGTGTCCTTCTTGTGGTGATTGCGTCTGCGCTGGACGACCCGAATGCCTTATTTAGTTTACCGAGGACGCTGGGAACACTTAGTGCGAAACGAATTCTTCTTTTACACTTATTTAGATAGGAGCACCCGAGCTAAAGCTTTCTCTACCCGAGCTCTACCTATTAAGGGGCCCACATACACAGCTTCACTGATCATCCTTCTTCACAGAGTGCAAAGGCCACTGACTTCTTTAAGTATCGTAGAACTAACTAAAATAGGTGGAATACGCAGGTTAACAAGCGCCCGCAAACTTATAACACGGCAGCCATTAAAAGCCACGTCTTTTTCAGCATTGAAGTAGTAAACGCTTGTTCATTTGTGATATAATACCTGCCGAAATTTTTCGTATTCGGTGCATGGGACCTTGAAACTTAATATTGCTAGCAAGCACATTGCTCTTGTTGTGTCCATGCCCGCTTAAGCTCAAGCGGGACCGTCAGCTAAGATTTCTCGGCGAATCAAAGTATAAACACGCTGAAATTATTTCTTATTATGTCTCCGCAACTATTTGCCTTTATAATATTGTGCCTATTTTTCTACAGTGCACTCAACTTCCGAATGGAAAGAACAACTGTTCTGAGCCGAACTGTCTGTGCATCGTCAAATCAAAGTTAGGCCAACCAGATGATAAAAACGGAGTTTGTCAACCGCCACCGACGGGAGGTATGGGTAAATGATACCGAGCAGAAATAAAACATTGAATGTGTCGCAACTGCTCCACGTCGACTGTGACTGCGACATTCTTATTACGGAACTATAACGGCAAACTAACGGTACTCACACGCATTCCCAACATATTGCTTCCAGGATTCACATCCCCCTATACGATTTGTTGAATTGTCGCACCCGACAGTTGCGTCTCGGTGCACCGGGTATGCAGATAGGCTTGTTGCAGAGGCACGAGCAATGTAAAGACCACTGAATGCTGTTGAAGCTCACATGTGCCTGTGTCTCTTCGAGAGTGAAGACATTCGGGTCATCTCACATAACTTTCAGTGTATATATATATATATATATATATATATATATATATATATATGTAATACTACACTCTTTTTCATCGTCTCCAAGGCCATCATCAGCGTCCTCGTCTTCCCACATTACAGACTGTGATATCACCCCAGTCGGAACAAGCACCTTATTGGTGCGGCTCATCGGTCCGGGAAAGGTACGGTTTGAGACGGCTGTCGTGGATGATGCCAGAGAGAGGGGAAGGCATGGTGGCATCCAGTGGAGACACTTCATATGTGACAGGGGTCACCAGGCGAAGAATGCGGTAAGGGCGGTAGTATCGCGAGAGGAGTTTCTCCGGAAGACCAACACACCGAGTTGGAGAAAAAACTAGCGCAAGAGCACCTGGTTCGTACTACAACTTGTGATGAAGCTGGTCGTAGGCACTCCTGGCGTGTCGGTGAAGCAGAAAGACGAATGTGGGCAATCTGGCGTGCTTGGGTAGCTGTGGCTATGACATCCTGAGTGTACTCTGTCGGCTAGTCGAGTGTGCTCGAAAGGAGAGTCTCGAAAGGCAAAGTCGACTCACGGTTGAAGAGGAGATGGAAGGGTGAGTAGCCAGCTCTGTCGTGGCGCGAGAAATTGTAAGCGAACGGGACAAATGGTAGAGCAGTGTCCCAGTCGCGATGATCGATGGAAACATACATTGTTAGCATGTCAGTTATTGTGCGGTTCAGGCGTTCGGTAAGGCCGTTAGTTTGAGGTAAGAACTATATCGAAGTATTCCCTATATGACTTTGGCAGGAAAGTATCGTCCGCGATCGGTGAGAAGTTTACGAGGTGCACCGTAGTGTAAGATAACGTCGTAAAGCAAGAAGTCAGCGACGTCTGTAGCTCAACTGGTTGATAGTGCTCTAGTAATGGCATAGCGGGTTGCATAGTCCGTAGCGACGGCAATCCAGCTTTTTCCGTCATTTGATAAAGAGAATGGTCCGAGAAGATCAACGCCAACGCGCAAGAAAGGGTCTGTCAGTATATCCAAGGCTACAACAGACCAACAGGATGCACAGCTGGTCTTTACTGGCGTTGACACGACACACACGCGGCAAGATAGCGCTGGACTGAGTGGTTTACACAGGGCTAGAGAAACTGTCGCCGAATTCGGTCATAGTTCCGAGTGACGCCAAGGTGTCCAGCGGTGGGAGCGTCGTGCAGTTGCTGGAGTACAATCTGTCGAAGATGAGACGGAATGACGGTTCGGAGCTCGGGCCTGTCGGGGTGCATGCTGCGAGGATACAGGAGGCCATTTTGTAGCACGAACATGTGAAGGGATGGGTCAGACGGATAAGAGAGCAGGCATTCGATAATGGGCAGTAACGATTCGTTTCGTCGTTGGTCAGCGCCAATGTCTTTCAAGGCGGGGAGCGAAAGAACGCTCATCGGTGCGACATCCACTAAACCTTCCTTTGCATCGACGGGATGACGAGACAGGCAGTCGGCGTCCTGATGTAGACGACCCGACTTGTAGACAACAATATATGTGCATTCCTGCAGCCGTAGGACCCAGCGACCGTGGCATCCGGTGGGATACATGAGGGAAGAAAGCGAACAAAGGGCGTGGTGATCGGCTGTGACTGTAAATGGTCGACCATATATGTAGGGTCGGAACTTGCCCACCGCCGAAATGAGGGCGAGATACTCGTGCTCGATAATCGAGTAATTGCGTTCGGCTTGATAGAGGAGGTGGCTGGTGTAGGCGACAACGCGATTGTGCCCACATAGGTGTTAAGCTAAAACTGCGTCGATGCCGTAGCCACTGGCGTCAGTGCGGAATTCTGCCGGAGTGGAGGCGTCAAAATGGGCGAAAACAGGAGGTGTGCTGCAGCGTGATGAGCTGCGAGAAAGCAGACCCTTGTTCAGAACCCCAGCAGAAAGGAACGTCTTTCTTGTGGTGGTCAGTCAGGGGACGGGCAACATGGGCGAAATTTTCCGCAAACCTGCGGAAGTAAGAACAGAAGCCAATAAAGCTTCGAATATCTTCGAACATCTTCGAACAGCTGCAAGCCAGCGGTGCGAAAAACAGAAAAAACAGATGAAAGTCTTTCAAGATGGGTCATAAAAGTTGAAGAGAATAAGATGACGACATCCAAGTAGCACAAACCGATGGACCATTTCAAGCCACCGCAAGAGTATGTCCATCATCTGCTCAAAGGTCGCCGGGGCATTGTACAAGCCAACTGGCATTACCTGGAACTGATATAGGTCATCTGGTGTGACGAACGCGGTCTTTTCACGGTCCATTTCATGCACGGCAATTTGTCAATATCGAAAGCGAAGGTCTATCGGGCGCAAGAGAAAAAGAACACGCACGTGTGTTCTTGATCTCTTACGTCCGTGTCTTTTTTGTTGCGCAATTATGCTTGAGTCAAGAAAAATAAGTGGCACCGGGGAGACAATCCAGAGCATCGTCAATGTGGGGAAGTGGATATACATCTTTCTTGGTGATCGTATTTAGATGACGATAGTTATCGCAGAATCACCAGCTGTTATCCTTCTTTTTGACAAGAACAACAGGGGAAGTCCACGGGCTGGAAGAGTGTTCTATAATCTCTCTGGCAAGCATTTTGTCAAGCTCGCTCTGGATAAATTGCCGCTCAGAGGGCGAAACCCGGTATTGGCGTCAGAGAAACGGGTGCTGCATCGCCGGTATATATACGATGCTTCGCGACCGTAGTTTGACCCAAATGCGATGGTTCAGGAAGATGGTGTGTGGGAAGGCGACATTGTGAGAACGCAGGACTGAATTCGCGAGAGTAAGAGCATAGTCTCCCTAGAGACGGGAGGCGAATAAAATCTGCAGGACAAAGCTGAGTTGGTGCTTGAGCAGGAATGTCAACGCCGAGGGTAGGTCAAGTTGTACAACACCAGTTGAACAGTCAATCAGAGCAGAATGGGCGGTCAGAAAGTTGAATCCGATGATCGCATCTTGAGGGCAACGTTCGAGCACACTAAACAAAAGGGACGTGTAGCGGCCGGTGACACTCACACGTGCAGTCCACAATCCAAGCACAGCCGGAGTTCTACCGTCGGTGACCTGGAGCAGTCGAGTCGGAGCAGGAGTAAGCACCTTCTTCAAGCGCGTTCGAAGCTCCGCACTTATGATGGAAATTTGTGCTCCAGTGTCGATGAGTGCTGTAACGGGCAAACCATCCACGTCCACGTCCAGAAGGTTCCGATCAGAAGGCAGGATCAGCAGAGAAATTTCAGGCTGGGGTGCTAGAGAAGCGTCTCCCCCGGGACCTGCCCCATTTAGTTTCCCGTCGGAGAGCGGCGACGGTAAGCTGGGGACGGGGAGCGACGCAGCTGGGGCGGATGGGAGCGGAGACTTTGTGGTGATGGCGAGCGGCTAGTCGCAGTGGCTCGAGCGTTGTCAAGGGCGTCTTCGACGTCGGTGGAGAGCTCAGGTGGGCGAGGATTGAGTGGGGAGCAGCGGTAGGCTGTAAAACTTGGTTGAGAGTGAGCTGGCCAGGAACTTCGACAGTAGCGAGAGAGGTGGCCCTCATGTTCACAGTAAAAGCAGATGGGTTTATGATCATGTGTGCGCCACTCGGCCGGGTTGCGATAGCTCAGGTATTGACCGTATTAGCTCGAGTGAACAAGGGCAGAGGCAGCAGACGAAGCAAAGTCAGGATGGTTGTCGGAGCAGATGGACGGAAGATCCACATGGGCAAGTTCGAGTGGCCAGGAATCGTCAAAGCACTGTGTCACTGACGTGGCAAGAGACGCGGCTTTGATTTCTCGCCGGACGACACGTACAACGTTCTCGGAGGAGGTGGGTTCACGCGGTGGACAAATATCTTCGCACGTCGCTGATGGTGCGGTATTGGGTAGACACGCAAACTGTTGAACTATACGGCGGCTCTCTGCGTCTTCAAAGCGGCGACATGCGTTAATGATCTCATGGACCGTTATTATGTTTTTGTAAACAAGCAGGTTAAACGCGTCGTCCGCGATGCTTCTTAAAACTTGGCTGACCTGGTCCGCCACTGCTATATTATCCACCTTGCGGCAAAGATCAAGGACGTTCTAGATGTGCGCCACGTAAAACCCAGTGGACGTCTGTGCACGGGTCCCAAGGTCCTTCTTAGCAGCACGTATGCTGCCGACGGACTTGCTGAACAAATGTCTAAGCTTCTGTTTGCACTGGTCCCAACTTGTAATCTCTTCTTCATGTGTCTCGAACCAGGCCCGTGCTGTTTTCTTTGGGCAGACTATTATATTAGCCAGCATAAACGTGTTATCCCACCTGTTCATTGCGCTGACGCGTTCGTAATTCTGCAACCAGTCATCGGCGTCAACGTTGTCCATCCCGGAAAACATACCAAGGTCGCGAGGCTGGGCCAGGATGACCGTCGGTGGCGACGACGGGGCCGTGGTTGAAGACTCTCCTTGGGATGACATAGTGGCCAAGTTACGTCCACTGTGGAACTCCGTCCTGCGCAAGTGATTATCCAACAATTCCACCAATAATGTTACGGGAAGGAAGAAGCGTACGCCTATCCACAGAGGGCTTCTAATGGTGGAGCCAACAAGCGTAGAGCAGCGATAATGCTAAACTCTTCTTTATCGTCTCCAAGGCCACTACCAGCGTCCTCTTCAAACATTACTGACTGCAACAATATTTTACAGCGATAGGTGCTACGGGCTCACTCCCCTGGGGGTCTTGATGTCCGCTGCAGGGGTTGCGCTGCAGAAATCACAAATTAGTTTGCGTAAATTTTATTGTCACGTTGCCTTGCGAGGATATGAACTAGGCTCACCCTCCCCCTCCCCTCCCAAATTCCCAGTCCGCGATTCTATTTCTAAGCCACTACGCCTTTTGATGCGAAAGCGTCAAATCGCCCATTGAGCGAAACAGCTGGCGGCGCCTGTAGCAGCGAACCGGCACCTGACTTCCCATTATATGCCACGAGGCGCGCTCGCCACCGCGAGGAGTTCATAACCTGAAGAACCGCTCAGCAGCGCTCAATTAGACATAAATGCTTTCGCACTCGCAACTCACAAGAAGCGTGTAGTTGTCCTGGAATTATTTTCTTTATTTCAGGGAAGCAAGAACGATACATTTACAATAGCGTAAAAACGCAGCATAAATCGATATTCCGGCAAATTGAAACACACACACACGTGTGTGCGTGTGCGTGTGCGTGCGTGCGTGTGTGTGTGTGTGCGTGTGTGTGTCTCGAACCAGGCCCGTGCTGTTTTCTTTGGGCAGAATGTTATATTATATTATATTATATTATATTATATATTATATTATATAATATTATATTATACATATATATATGTGTGTGTGTGTGTGTGTGTGTGTGGGTCAGTCATTCAACATCATTTTATTTTATGAAACCACTACAACAAAACATGATTGGACCCATAGCCAGCTCGGCTAGTGAAAGGTCCAAATACAAGATAGTCACTAAATAAATGGCAGACATTCGAACTACATGTACAAAAAGACGTGAGATACTACCAAAGCGATATTGCAAATATGTAAAGCGCATACATATTCTGAAAAACAACAAAAAATAGGTTTATAGATATACAAAATCAAACACAAAGATGTTTAGTCCCACAGTTCTGGACAGACAAGAAAAATGTTTTTCAAAAAGCCCGAAAAATTATGTTTGAGTTTGATGTCATCGGGAATGTCATTCCATATCTGAGCACCATTGTACTCTAATAGCCTTTGACCGTAAGTGTTATGACAAGGCGGTAGGTTAAATCTATCATCAGCGGCGGCTCTTGTTTGTCTCAGCGGCGATCTAAACAGTGTAAGAGGAAATGGATCATTAGTTCTTATTACTGTGTTTATTATTTGAGCTATCTTTAGTTTGTATGCAACTGATAACGGTAATATTTATTTATTTATTTATTTATTTATTTATTTACCCACAGCGCCACAGTGGCATTACAGTGGGGGGTTGTACAAAAGAAAAAAAAATATTACAATGGCAGTCACAATGACAATGCAAACACTTCATTGTCAGTAATATTAACAAGAAATGAAGATAAAGCATTCCATTCTCGAACAGTGTGAGGAAAAAACGACATCTTGAACATATCGGTTTTTGACCTGAATTCACGCACTTTATGGTTATGATCAACCCGCTCGGATCTGTAGTGTGGATGAAAAATGTACTTCTCCCTAGGAATAGCAATCTTATCGTAATATATGTTATGAAAAAAATTAAGCCTTAGCTTTCTTCTTCTTACTTCAAGGGGTTCCCATTCTAATTCCTGTTTTATGCCAGACACACTAATGTATCTACTATAATTCCCAGAAACGTAGCGGGCCGCTAAGTTCTGGATTCTTTCTAATTTTTGTCTGTCAGTCTTTGTCGGCGGGTCCCATACAGTACAAGCATATTCCAACGCGGATCTAATATACGTTTTAAATAGTAAATTCCTAGAGTCTTGCGGAAACATTCTCGTGTTACGGCGCAAAAAAACCAACATTTTGCAAGCTTTCCCAGCAACATAATCAACATGTCGATGCCAACACAGTTTTGAGGTGATGTACACACCTAAATACTTATATTCGAGAACAGTTTCCAATAAGTGGCCGTTTATGTTATAGACGTAATTAGGTACATTCTTTTTCCTCGTGAAACACATGTGCACTGTTTTTTGCAAATTTATATTCATCTGCCACTGTTCGCACCACCGGTGCAATGTATTTAGGTCTTCCTGCAAAGCAAGCGAATCCTGGGAATTTTTCACTTCTCTGTAGACCACGCAGTCATCAGCGAAGAGTCGCATGTGGGAAGTAATATTCTCTGATATGTCATTAATGAACACAAGAAAAAGCAACGGTCCCAAAACTGACCCCTGTGGGACGCCTGACGTGACGGAAGCTGCATTTGATTTGGCTCCGTTTATTGTGACATACTGACACCTTAAACTTAAGTATTCCCTAATCCATTCTACAACCTTCTCATTCACATTTAAACAGCGCAACTTGTGGACTAAGAGACCATGATCTACTACGTCAAAAGCCTTTTTAAAATCAATGAATATGCAGTCAATGATGCTACAACGATCCATAGCTTCGCATACCTCATGAACAAACTCGGTTAGTTGTGTAACACAGGATGTCCCTTGCCGGAAGCCGTGCTGATTTGGATTTAATAAGGGATTGAGATGATTCATTATGTTCGTATAGGATATAGGACGGTAATTAGAGACCAATTCCCGAGGCCCGGTCTTATGAATAGGGACCACGCAGGCAACCTTCCAATCTACAGGAAGAGAACTAGTGAGCAAAGATTTCTTGAATAGGAGAGCTAAAAAAGGAGATACAGATTCAGCACACAACTTTAAAAGGCCATTGGACAAACCATCAGGGCCTCCAGCTTTGGACACATCTAGTCGTTGAAGTAATGCAGTAATTCCCCGTTCATCTATTTCTATGGGTGCCATATTATTAAGCTGAACTGGCTGAGAAGGGATGTCACAAGTTGTGCTGGGCCGAAATATCGAACTGAAAAAATCATTGAAGGAGTTTGCTTTTTCAAGACTGCCATCTATCATGTGGCCATTGTGCGCTATGGTTGGAATGCCTACATTATCTTTGCCATTGCGTTTGACGTATCGCCAGAATTCCTTTGGGTTCTTTTGGAACCTTGACGAGAAGGAGTCAAGGAAGCCCTTTTTAGCTTTTGCAACAGCCATCTGTAGAGCATTGTTAGCCACCTCTAAGTTTGTTTTCGTCAAGGGGTTTCGATTCTTCTTATATCTTTTAAACGCTCTTTGGCGTTTGTTATGAATGCGTCGTAAATCAGCATTGAACCATGGCTTATTCTTCCAACGCCTTGGCGACTGCACCCATGAAGGAACAAACCTTTCCTGTAAATCTAACATTTTGTTTTTGAAACTAAGCCACAGATCATTAACACTGCAAGTTTCTGACAAGGCCTCGTAAAGCGGAAAGTAAGCTTCTAATGCTAAGTCTATTTCTGTAGTATTAGCTTTCGAGTAATTATATATCTTTCTTGCTGCATTCAATTTTGCTTTTTCATACGACACCTGCATTTGACAAAAAACTGATTCATGATCACTGATTCCTGGCAGGACTAAAGTGGACGAAACCCAAGCTGGCCGATTTGTCAGTACTAAATCTAATATATTGGTTAGTCGAGTTGCTCGGGTCACCATCTGGGTCAATGCGAAGTCATGCATGATGTTTACGAATTCTTTCTCTGCACCAGAAGCAGCTCCGCACGAGCTAGATTGTTGATTAAAACAGAGCTCTGGTAAGTTGAAGTCTCCTCCTATCACAAGGCACTCTGCTTGTATCATTTCTACAGTTTTGTACAATTCGCAGTTCTTGAAAGAGGGGTCGACTAGGGTCGGTTGTCTTTGCGAAGGTTATGGTACAAACAGCACGTTTCTGCAAGCGTAAAATTGATTCTAAATACGTTTTATAGGTACCGCCCCATGTCTCTAGGCAGTAACATAAGTGACTATGGACAAACGCGAAGTACAATATCCTAAAATCGGTGCACACAAACATTCCCTCGTCCTTAATAAAACATGACAGCCATAAGCTAATTTAGAGCAAACATTTTTAATTAATTGCTTCCAATGCATGTCCGATTCAAAGACTACCCCAAGTACTTGGTGCGGGAGACATTAAGCCAATACGTACCGTTTAAGGTTAAAAATAAGTTATCACAGCTAATATTCTTTTTCCTTGAGTGAAATAAAGTATACTTTGTTTTCTTGGTGTTAAGTGTGAGCCGATTGTTTACGAATCACTGCGAAATTTTACTAAGTTCCTCGTTAATTTTGCCCTCCAGATCCTCTAATGTATCTCCTGTAAAAAATCGCGCAGTGTCATCAGCGTATATAACAGCTTCAGAATAGTTCAGAAACAATGGAAAGTCATTGATGTATATACAAAAAAGGAGGGGCCCGAGTACAGGGCCCTGTGGCACGCCAAGTGTGATATTTTGAGGAGCGGAGATATAATCTCTGGTAACAAGGCATTGCTCTCGACCAGAAAGGTAACTCTTAATTAAATCATCAATTTTTCCCCTTAAACCATAAGTCTCTATTTTCTGTAGTAATATCGAATGGCCAACCGTGTCAAAAGCTTTTTATATGTCTAAGTAAACAACTACGGACAGTTTATTGCTATGTAATGCGGTGTTTATCACCTGTGTAAGGACCAGAACTGCCGAGGAAGTGGATCTTTGGGGTCGGAAACCGTGCTGATTTGGACAGAGGACATTGTACTTATTTAAAAAGCTCTGCATTCGCTTGCAGAGCACCTTTTCGAATACTGTATTAATTATACTTAATACCGATATTTGCGTATAGTTCGATAGAATGGACCGCTCACCACTTTTAAAGACAGACGTGACCTTAGCGGCTTTGAGCTCATGAGGATACACTCCACTTCTCAGGGAATTATTAAAAAGATGCAACAAATGGGTACCTAGAATATCGATATTGTTTATTATAAGTCTCACAGGTATTGCGTCTAGGCCTGCTGCTTTGCCTATTGAGACACTGCTGACTGCCGCTGTCACTTCCTCTATTGATAAGTCAGGCAATGCGAAAGTATTGTCAACACGCTCAGGCATTCTCAACGAGGCTACGTCAATATTAATCCGTTAAGCCAGCGAAGGTCCTATGGAGACAAAATGGGCATTAAATAATTCAGCCATGTCTTCGTTAGCTGATTCAGGCAAAACATCCACTCTTGAACGAAAGCCAATTGCAACATTAACTATGTCCCACATTTTTTTCGTATTACCCCGAGTATCCTGTACAAGTGACGAAAAATATTAATTTTTCCTCTTCCTCATGAGAGACACAGATAGGTTGCGGTAGCATTTGAACTGGCTTAGATAATAGTCGTTCGTTCTTAGTTGCTTCCATTTATGGTACCATTCGTCCTTTTCCTTCAGTATGTTTAAGATCTCAGTTGTCATCCAGGGACATGTTGGCTGGCTGTATTTTTTAGTGGCCACTGTAGAGCTCCGGGTTATAGCGGTTTTCAGAAGAGCTAGGAATCGTGTGTACTCAACATTAACATTCTTATCACAGACAGAAGTAAAAGTGGTTTATTTGAGCATTTTGCGTAGTAAAACGTAATTGATTTTAGTACGCATTTTACTGAGTGATGTTTGTTTTTGTTTACGTAGCTCTGTTTCAAATAAGACAAGAATCGGCACGTAGTCAGCAATCATATCATTGTACCAGCTTTCACACGTGTGTTAATGTTGCACAGGGCATGATCTATTAAAGTGCATGAGGTACTCGTTATATGGGTTGGTTCTGAGATGAGATTACGCAATGCGAACGATTCGAGGAGAAGGGTATAGTTATTCTGTGTGCCAGATGATAGATCAATATTAACATCTCCCACAATGATTACATTGCATTCCCCACCAAATATTTCTGCAAAGATAGTTTCAAACCTTTCAAGAAAGACCGTTATCGATGAGTTAGGTTGCCGGTATAATACTCCAACTGTAAGTCCACGGGAAAGCTTTATAAAAAGTGTTTCAATACAATTATCACAAAGAGATGCCACGGTCAACACTTGATAGCCAAGGTTATCTTTCACAAAGAGTCCAACCCCGACTCCTCTCGTATGTGATTCACGAGGTCGAGACAAGAATTTATAGCCCGGAAGACAGACTGATTCATCATCCTTAAGCCATGTTTCACTCAATGCAACGACATTAAAAGAGGATTCGTACCTCTTCGTACCGGCAAAGTCCGGCAGATTGAAACACACGCACACACACACGTGTTTGTGTATTTCAATCTGCCGTACTTTGCACATGAGTGAAAAAAAAAAGAAAGACGCACCAAGAAGACGCACCAAAACTATAAAGTTTTCGTGCGTATTCGCCCGAGTGAGCCCTATGTGCAAAATGCCTTAGGTGAGTCTTAACAAATTCCGTTTATTTTGTCGGCCTGTCGTACGCCTAGAAAGACATGTCAATTCCTAATTCATTGAACGTGTTCCCCGCACCACACATTGTATTCCTACGAAGGTGCAAGCTGGATAGGCTCAGCAGTTTGAAAAATGCAAAATGTTTGCTCCCCCTGTAAGCCTCAATAACATTAGTCCTGAACTGCTTCTCGGGCTTGGAAAAAAAAAAGACAGCCAGCCGCTAGCATGTGCTGCTGTGAACATCGCATCCAACTTTTTTGCAGTCGTGGGCGGCGCCTGGAGCTCGCAAGCGTAGCGCGAAGTCAGCTTTCTCTCAAGCGCTCTCTATTCAAGACAAGCCTGTGCTCCTCACTCTTTCCTGGACGCGGCTGCTATTGGCCAATAGCTGACATCAATCAAATATGTTGTTTGGATGAGTGTGCTTCTTCCTACTATTCGTGTAACGACGCAGCCATCAGTAAGCGAAACTCTGCTTTCTAATTTCAATACTAATTGCGCAATTCCCGAAGAAACTGACCATCGTCGGCTCACGCTCAGCCGCGGCCACCCGCGTAGGAATAAACTTTAGTCATCCCGTTTATCGGTATCTGAGCCATCGGGTGTCATTAATTTTCACTAGTTTTTAACACTCAAATAGCCTCGAACCACGCGAAACTTAAGGTAAGAGCACACACATGCATTCCAGCGCGCGCTAACTCCTGGCTGCTTCTGGTTAGGCGCCTTAGCAGACTTCGCTCCGCATTGAGCTATTGAGTAAAGTAGTAACATCGGCGAGTTGGAAAGGATACATACCTATGAATCAGCGCGAAACATTGGAAGTCACAGAGTTAAGCAAAGAGTAGAACATAGTATAGCATATTTTCGTGTATTTTCGTGGAATAACTTCAGTCACGAATTACGGTCGACCGTTGATAAATGTGTGAACTTTATTAAATCTTATCCCAAGGTGGCTGCAGACTTCATATAGAAAGCAAGTCGAGGTGGGAGAATGACTCTGTGCATATTATAGTGGCCTATCATAATTACATAGCAATTAAATATTTATTTATTATACAGTCAGTCATGCTACGTCCCTTCATTAAATATACTGAATCACCCGCTCGAATTACATGTATAGGTTAATTATTGGGCACAAGCATTACAACAGGCGATGAAATAATCTTTTGCGATTACTACCGAAACTCCCCACTTGAAACGTCCCGTCAAAGACGGCAGTGCCCTAATGAAAGCGGTCGTGGGAAACTATACATTTCACTCCGTAGTGAAACGGTGTACTTTAAGAAAGCATTGTGTTCAAATTACTCAAAGCTTAATGTTCATTCTCTATTTCTTGCAACGACTGCGCAGTAATACCAAAAATAAGTCGCGTTCACAAACGTTTACCCCGTGACTGAACGCGATATTACGAGATTCGTTGAGCTAAACAGTGCCTCTTGTTTCTATCTAGGGAAAATTAGGGGCGTGGTACGGATAAGGTGTAAGCAATGCTCCAAATGGGCGGGTTAAATGCGCATTTTCAAGTAGAATACGTATGCAAGTGGTCCATAACGTTATAGCCTGTTTTACGAGTAGTGTAAGACTTAGACGGCTGCGCTGGCATAAGTACAGCAACCGAGGTCAAATTTTTGCGAACATAACGGGAACAATGCGCCAAATATATGCGCGGCGGTAAATACGTGTTGATTGAATACAGCTTAAAAAAGGAAATTGTGATCAACTGTAAGAAAGTAGCACGCTACTGCTATCAGCTAGGTTTCCCAATGTACCAGTAGAACTCTGCGTTCCAGGTATTTCATACTTTTAAGGAATAGGCAACATTTTAAGTGCAATGTATCGCGTAGTTTTAACCGTTCTGGCTTATTTATAAGCGTTAGAAATAATCATTGAACCCTCATCGTTTTTCTTCTTACGTTTTCATACTTGATATCTTAGTTTCGCCTGGTGTCCTCACTGAACTAGAGGAGGCATCTTCGTTATGTTTGGTAACTGTAAGGCCAACTTAACTGTCAAGGCTCCCAAATGCCAATTAGGGCGCGCGGAGGTAGCTTATCTAGGTCAGGTAACAGGGCAAGGCCATCGTCGGCCTTCCGAGGTTAAACTGACTGCAATCTAATCGTTGCCTCCCATTACTGGCATCTCGCAGAAAAGTGTCTCGTATCGCCCTCTTCCATAAGTTGTAGCATCACCATACTCTACGAGATCACCTTATCCCCCATCCAATTTATGTCTCCCGTCGCATTGATCATCAGTACAAAGTTGGTATTTTGTCATGCAACACTAAAAGTTTTTCACAATCATTCCTGCCGCGAACCTCGCGTGACTGGAACCATCTTCCCGCCGAAGTTGTAGGCCTTATTAATTAGGAACAGTTCCGTGAAGTTTTAGCTAATATTGTATGTACAGGTGCCATTTAAACACTCATGTAACCAACTGTCTTTGTCTTCTTTTTGTATTTACCACTCCCCCTCTGTAATGCCCTTGGCCCTGAGGGGTATAATAAATGAAATGAAATGAAAAAATAGACAACCTCCCGCAACCACGCACCAAGCGGGACATCAGGTGATTCCTTGGCTTGGCAGGTTATTCCCGTTCCGTGCAGGTTATTGCCAAAGGTATATCCCGCGTTATTCCGAGATTGCAAGTTCTTTAACAGATGCTCTCAGAAAAACAGATCCACAAACGGTAAAGTGGGATGCCGCAAAAGAAAATGCTTTTAGTATGCTGAAGAAAAACACTAACGAGTCAGCCAGTGTTGAACGCGCCCGACTACTCTAAGCCAAATATTCTTCAGTGGGATGCCAGCGACCGGGGTATGGGGGTGGTACTTTGTCAAAAGAGAGGTGGCAAAAACGAACATCCTGTACTGTACGCCAGTAGAAAGCTTTCAGTTCCTGAGGAAGCGTACAGTGCTTCAGAAAAGGAATGCGCCTGCGTAGTATGGGCGGTGCAGAAGCTAGCATGCCATATCGCTTGTTCAAGGTTCACCATAGAGACTGACCCCTGTCCCCTCACATGACTACAGTGAGTGAGTGAGTGAATAAACTTTATTGTAGGTCCGGCGAGGACGCGAACTCGTCGCGCACCCGGCTAGTCCCACGTCGGGACCGGCAGGGCTAGCCCACCGGCCCGGTCGCGGGCACGCCGGACGGCCAGGATTTGCTTTTCTAGAGCGGGGCTACGCAAAAGCGAGTCCCACTCCTCCTTGATGAACTTGGGGTATGTCG
This sequence comes from Dermacentor andersoni, assembly GCF_023375885.2. Lineage (NCBI taxonomy): Eukaryota > Metazoa > Arthropoda > Arachnida > Ixodida > Ixodidae > Dermacentor > Dermacentor andersoni. The sequence continues at coordinate 137,520,241 of NC_092816.1, read as the reverse complement.
ACCCGCACTCCCAGAGCATGTGAGGTAGAGTGGAGGTCTGGCCGCAGGACGGGCAGGCGTCGTCGCGATACACGTCGGGGTAAGCCTCGTGGAGAGCGGACAGACACGGATATGTGCTGGTCTGTAGGAGCCTAAGTGAAACGGCTTGCGCCCTATTCAACTTGGGGTGAGGGGGTGGAAAGACCCTTCTGGACATGTAGAAATATTTAATAATCTCATTGTGAGTAGCGGGAGCGTCCCTGTGACCGTAGAGAGGAGGGGAGTCAGTGCTCCTTATAGAGGAAGCGCGGTCGGTGAGGTCACGCGCAGCCTCGTGGGCAGACTCATTGAGGTTCGGGGGAGCACCCTCGACCGATCCTACGTGAGCGGGAAACCAGTGAATTGAATGGTTTGTGAGAGCATGTGGACTCGAGCCGCTAAGAAGACGAACAGCTTCCTTGGCGATGCAACCCTTTTGAAAAGCCCTAACTGCCGTTTTGGAATCACTATAAATTTCGGACCCACGACCGTCTAGCAGGGCGAGGGCGATGGCGACTTGCTCGGCGACTCCGGGGTCTGAAGTGCGAATTGAGGCGCTATTGGAAATGTTGCCGCCCGAGTCGACCACAACGACGGCAAAGGTCTTCCCGTCACTGTACTCCGCAGCGTCGACGAAGCTTGCGCTAATGTCGTGTCGCTTGATCTGTTTGAGGATGGCGGCTGCTCTGGCCTTGCGTCTGCCCTCGTTGTGGACGGGATGGACGTTTCGGGGCACAGGGGCGACTTCGAACTTGTCTCGAATGCACCTAGGGATCGGGGTACTGACCATCGGGAATCCCGCAGGGTGGTAACCCAGCTCTTCGAGGATGCGTTTACCTGCTGCTGTGGTGCCCAGGCGAGTGAGTTGCGCGCGTTCTTGGGCTTCGGCAATCTCCTCGGCGGTGTTATGTACCCCCAGCTTCAAGAGATCCTCGGTATGGGTCCTGATGGGTAGCCCGAGAGCCCTCTTGACTATTTTGCGGATAAGAACATTGAGCTTGTCTCGCTCCGCTCTGAGCCAGTTGTGCATAGAAATCGTGTACGTGAGGTGGCAGAGTACGAAGGCATTGATCAGCCTGAGAAGATTGCTTTCCTTCATGCCTCGATGCCGGTTTGCGATTCTGCGAACGAGGCGGAAAACGTTGTCCGTCTTCGCGATAATCTTGCGGAGAGCAGTTCCGTTTCCGCCGTTGTATTCGACAAACATGCCCAGGACCCGAATAACGTCGACCCTGGGTATCACCCCCCCCGTCACAAGTGCGAAGTCTGATGCTGCTTTCAGAGACTGGCTTCCAATCTTTGGGTCTGCCTCCCTTCTCTTCTCTGTAAAGTAGCAGCTCCGACTTGGCGGGGGAGCATCGAAGTCCGGTGGGGCGGAGATACTCCTCGATCACGTCAATTGCCTCCTGCATGGCTTCTTCGACTCTGCCCTCGCAGCCGCGGGAGCACCATATGGTGATGTCATCGGCGTAAATGGTGTGCTTGACGTTCTCGACGCGCGCCAACCTCTCGGAAAGACCAATCATACAGATGTTAAACAATGTTGGGGAGATGACGGCGCCCTGAGGAGTGCCCCGCCCTCCGAGGGGCACATCTTCGGAGCGGAAGTCTCCAATGCGAAGCTTGGCCTTCCTGTCAGTCAGAAAAGAGCTGACGTAGTTGTGGAATCTGGAACCCAGACCCAGGTCTGAAATGGTCTTGACGATGAAGGTGTGGAGCACGTTGTCGAAAGCCTTCTCGAGGTCCAGACCCAGCAGAGCCTTGACGTCTCTGGAACGGCCATCCACAATCTGATGCTTGATTAGTTTCATGGCATCCTGCGTTGAGAGTCCGGCGCGGAAGCCGATCATGTTGTACGTGTAAACCTCGTTGTCTTCGAGGTACCCGTTAAGCCTGTTGAGGACGACGCGCTTCATGACCTTGCCGACGCAGGAGGTTAGAGAAATCGGCCTGAGGTTCTCGATGTTCGGGGCCTTGCCGGGCTTGGGAATGAGCACCGTGCAGGCCATCTTCCATTCTGCAGGAACAACGCCGCTATTCCAGGACTCGTTGATTTTGTCGGTCAGGAAGACGATCGACGTGTCCTCGAGGTTTCTCAACATTCTGTTGGTGACTCCGTCTGGACCCGGCGCAGACTTGCGGTTGAGCGCGAAGATGGCCTGTCTAACCTCGGCAATGGAGAAGTCTTCGTCGAGCTCGGGGCGTGGAGGGCCTCGGTAGTCTGGGAGTTGGGTCACTGGATCTCCGTCGCGACGGACGGGCAAGTAGCTCTGTACCAGTTTTGCGACGAGCTCATCGACCGTGTGAGACCTGGTGGCCTCGTGAAGGGCCCTGGCCAACGTATGCCTCTGATTTGACTTTGAGCCGCTTTCGTCGAGAAGGTGCTTCAGCATACCCCAGGATTTGCCGTTGCGCATCTGTCCGTCGATGGATTCGCAGAGCTCGTCCCACTGCTGCTGGCATAGCGCCTTGCAGTGGTCATCGATGACCTTGTTGAGCTCCGAGATCTTTTTTCGGAGTCTGCGATTGAGCCTTTGACCCTTCCATCGGCGGAGCAGGGCGTTCTTGGCCTCGATCAGGTGGGCAAGTCTGCTGTCCATCCGCTCGACGTCGAGATCGGTTTCCACTTTCTTGGTAGCGGCGGAAGCGTCGTTGGGGACGCCTTCACACCATTCTTCGAGGGTGGCGGGTGCCCTGGCTCTGCTGGGTTCTTCGCGAATCTTGCGAAAGTGGTCCCAATTGATGAACGTGAATTCCTTGATCCTACTCCGAGACACCTTGAAGTTGGTCTCGAGAATGTAGTGGTCGCTGCCGAACTCCATGGCGGTGTTCTCCCAGCCCACGTCCTCAACGTTCCTGACGAACGCTAGGTCAGGTGTCGAGTCCCGGGTGACGGAGTTGCCGATGCGAGTAGGAAAATTCTTGTCAGTGACCAGAGTGAGGTCCATCTCGTTGGCGTCTTGCCACAGGTTGCGCCCCTTGGTAGTGTCGTAGACGTAACCCCAGATGCCGTACGGTGCGTTGAAGTCACCGACGACGACCAAGGGTCGAGGGCCGGCCAAGTCGGTCGCTTTCTTGAGGATGGTCTTGAACTGCTGGCGCGAGTCCCTGGGGTTGCTGTAGATATTGAGGACGAACACGCTGTTTCTGCGCTGATTCTGGTGTGGTACGTCGAGCAGGATCTCAACCATGACATATTCAATTCTACCACACCCCAGCTTGAGGTCGTGGCTGAGATGAGTCAGCCTTTTATCAATCAAGGTGCAAATCCCTCGCCCCCCGGGCAGGCCCGACACGGCCCTGTAGCCCTGGAGCGAGGCGGCGGAGACTAATGTTTCCTGGAGAGCAATGACTTGAGGTTTGACAGCGAAGGACCTGAAGAACTGCTGCAGAGGGGCTTTTTTGTTAGAATATCCCCTGCAGTTCCATTGCCAAATGCGAAAACTTTCTTTGGACCTATCCATTATGGCGGACCGGATGGACTACCACCTAACGGGGCAGTTAGGGCTGTGCAAAGACTGGGACCTCCTGACGCCGCCCTGGTTGGATATTGAAGTCTAGCTTCCTTTAGTATGGCGGGAACGGTGAGCGGTTGTACGACGGAGGCGGGTGTAGCCATTCGCGCCTCAATGGCGTCTATGCGATCAGCGAGAGCTCCGAGGCCCCTGTTGGGGTCTCCGAGTGCAACCTGAATTTGACGAACGTTATCGGTCAGACAATTGACGCTAGCAGTGACCTGTTTGAGGCCATCTGCCAGCCCAATGAGAGATTGCTTAATCTCGCTGACTTCTGAGGACATCGCTCCCGATTCACCTGTTTGTTTTACTACTGCTCTACGTTTGGAGGACGTCGCAGTACCGTCTACTGGGGCTGGGATTGGAGTCTCTGTGGCCCTGCCTGGCGCAACGTTATCAGACGCATTCGTAACGAGTTTCCGAATCTCTGCCATTTCTTTAACTAGCCTCTTGATCATGCTCTTGAGGTCGTCGTTCTCTTTTCGTAAGCGAATGACTTCCGCGTCCCTAGCTCGCTCTGGGTGTGGGTCGTTACGAGGTGCCTGAGCAGCTTCTATATTGGCACCGGGCTTGGGACGTGCCAGATCGGCCCAAAGGAGGGTCGGCTGCTTCCCCAAACGCGTGGAGGCCGGCTGAGGTCCAGATGCTGGCTGGGTTCTGCAACCTGGGCGGTCCCTGGAGCCGGATCTGGATCGTGATCGGACTCGGGATCTTGACATCGACCTGGCCCTGGAGACGGAGCGGCTCCTGGTGCGACCCCTGGAGCGGCCACGAGACTTGGATCTCCCCCTGGACCGGGAGCGGCTGCGACCGTATTGGCGTTCAGGCGATGCTTGCCGGGCTTGATTCGCGCTCTCCATGGGCGGGAAATGTTCGGCGTTGAGGGCGCGGGAGCGTTCCCCCCGTCTGCGCCTGACGAGATATGGCGTCTGAAATCGTCGCTTGCACTCCTTGGCGGCGGTAAGGTGGTCGCCACCGCACAGCTTGCATTTGGGATCGCACCTATGCTGGGCGTCAGGGTTTGCTTCTTCGCATCCTCTGCAGATGGCGTCGTTGGGCGAAGGGCAGACGTCGGAGCGGTGTCCGAGCCTGCCGCAGCTGTAACACACGTCCATTTGCTTGCGAAATAAAGTGCACCTGACGATCGTGCCGCCGTAAGAGACAAAATTTGGCACTCGGTACCCCTCGAACAGGACCACCACGGTGCCGGTGTTCTTGATTCTTTTGGCGCCCAGCGCCGTGGGATTCCTCGGGTTTACGAGTTTTTTGTCGAGCACCGCGGGCCCGTCGGTAAGGGAGACGCCTCGGATGACGCCCTTGCACGTGTAGTGGGGGGCGGCCTCGTAGGCGCTCACCTCGAAACGTTGACCGGCGACGGAGATGCCTTCGATGCCGACGTAGCGTGCAGCGTTGTCCCGGTTTGGTGTGCTGATCACCATTATGTTTTGTTGAAAGTTGGGACACATCGTGTCCGTGTCTCGCGACGCCGGATCGAGCCCGGCAGCCTGCCATATGGCGTCTGCGACTGCGGTAGGTCCACACTTGCTGATACGCAGGCCTCCCCTGGGCCGCACGACGATCTTTGCCTCTTCTTTGGGCAGCGGAGGCATCCTGGCCCCTCGAATTATCTTGCTTTTAATGCCCGCGCGGTCGGCGGGACGCCGAGCGTTGGAACCGGCGTTATGCTGAACGTCGGCCGCACTGGCATTGGCCGCATTTCTCTTGCTCCCTAAAGAACGTCTGGCGGCAACGAGCTGCCACCCGGAGTCTTTAGTGAAGTCCTCGGGGGATAAAAGCTCCCCTTCCACCTCACACTCCATCACAAATTCCGTGGAAAAAGCCTCTGACGAGAAGTGGTGGGCGAGCGATGCCTCGCCTCGCGAACCCTAACACGGTTAGGCTCAGCACACAGTGATGGCGTAGTCGAAAGAAAAACGGGAATAAATGTCACAAAAGTCCACCCACCCACAAAAGTCGGGTATCGGCGTGTTCCTCGTGACTTCACAGATCCGGAAATGTGGAAAGTTCAGGGGTACACAATCGAAAAACATCCGAAAACGATGGCAAAAAGCGGGAGCCGAGCGAACCAAGTCAGGTGTGGCTCAAACCCACTGCTGAAAACCCCACATGACTACAGTCTATGTCTACGAAAAACGGTCGTATTTTGCGCTGGAGCTTGCCTCTTCAACAGCACACCTTCGATATTTGCTACAAGAAGGGTAAGCTTAACGGCGATGCCCACGGTCTGAGTCGCTGCCCCTAGAGTAACGAAAGCCTCATGCTCACTCGGGTATCCGTGTCATTCTTACGTTGGTTTCTTTTTAATACGTTTTTTTTTTATTATCGCGAAGTTGTAGTTGATTGTTAGCTGAGTTTAGTAACCACGTCTTAACGCTTTCAAGAAATTGCTTTTTTTAGTGTTCAGGAGGAAGGCCGCGCGACAGGGATGCAAAAGCAGTAGCATGCTTTCTCTTTTTTTTTTGTAATGCCTGGTGTATCTTAGGGGAGGGTGGCATTGTGCTCACCTCTTTGTGGTTGTGGGTCCAGCACTGTTCTGCGGTGATTGCTTGCCCAAACAGGCGACGGAAAGTTGCGACACCGGTTTGCAAGTCCAGTTGCACCGGGCCGGACCAGGGAGAAAAGGCACAAGCACGCCACAAGGACTGACCGACGACGCCCTGGAATCTACCAGCTACGAACCAAGGGTTCGTCACCCCTGAGGGAAATTCTGCTGCTGAAACGCCGATCCCACGCTCAGTGGCTTCTGGCCCCTACGCGTCGGTATCTTCCTGCTATGCCGGAGATACTGTTTCGGTTCACGTGTAGCACCCCGGGCCAAAAGGATGCTCGACCACCATGCGTTATCGAAACGAAGAGTGGATTCCCAATTTGTTGTGGTTGTCTCGAGTGGTTAACGGTCTGGCAGATGCACCGCAGTACTTACAGGTCACTTCGTGTGTGTAAATGCCTAAGCGATACGAAGAGGGCATTCCTAATTTGCTATCGTTGTCTCGAGCGGATGCCGGTCAAGCGGCCGCCCCGCAGTGTTCACAGGACTTTTTGTGTGTGCGCGTGAAAACCTTTTCCGCGAACCGGACAGGACACCCGTGCTGCCGCCAGCGGAGGGACGCTTGTGAAGACGTCAACTGGGAGAATGGATCAATCGCCCATCCACAACCAGACGCCCTTTCCGCGAACCAGCGACGCGCGAAGGAGAAGTGGTCAGCTGCCTACAACTCCCAGGACCCGCGGGCTGCCGCCAGCACAGGCACGCTCGTGAAGACGTCAATTGGGAGAATGGATCAATCGCCCATCCAAAACCAGACGGCCGTTCCGCGAACCAACGACGCGCGAAAAGGAAGGGATCCGCTGCCTACGATCCCCAGCACCCGCGGGTTGTCACCAGTGGGGGCAAGCTCGGGAAAACATCGTCCTAGGAAAGTGGGTGCCGTGGCAAAGCCCCGTGGGACTCAGTGCATGTCCCGTGACATTGACGTGAGCAAGATCCCGCCTACGATTTAAGTGGGCCTATTTAAGGGGCCCCGCAATGTACTTTTTGACTTCATTTTCTTCTTATCTTTCACCAACCATTGAATAAACCATGCAAGTTTCGCACTAGAAATCGTCTCGTCCCTGCCTGATCGCCATGGTCTACCGGACACCTGCAGCCTGCCGACAACGCCATGCTACCCAATAGTAACGCCGGTCAAGCTGCGAGAAACAGGCGTCGCTACAACTGGTCGGCAGCGGTGGGGTACACTACCCTGTAGAACGCAACACCCCGCTGAACGAGCGCGCGAAGCCGCAGCTAAGCGTGGAAAACCATCGGGAGAAGCCGAGCCGCGAAAGCAGCAACGCTATGATGCGAGACGACAACGTATACAGAAGAGGCCAAAGCTCGCAGGCAACGGCTTGCACACGTGTACTTCACACTGCGGCTCGTTATGTCTTGCAAGAAGTCTGACCCCTCCGATCGTATAACTTAGTGCATTACCAAGTGAGCAGCAGGCTTTCGCCTTCATGTGTTACAGGAGTGTAACATGCTGCGGAACTTTAGATCTTAACTAGAAAGGAGATGCCTGGGTTTTATGTCTAATACTCGCTTATCTCCCCCCCCCCCTTTCTCTCCACGCCTCTACCTTCCGACCTGTTAACTTTCCGCCTCTCATTCACAGTATCATCACTCAACGGGCAATCACTAGCATACTTTCAGTTCTCTTTGTCATTTTCCGTGTTTCGGTCCGTAGGTTACTACTCACAGAATACATTGGAATACATGCTTTTAGAGAACAATCGTAAGCTTCCGTTCCTGATCTGGAAGTGCCCCTCCATGAGCTCGTTTTCTTTGTTTAGACCGTGGTCGCTCATCATAGCAATGCGCTTTAACCTTGGCCTTGTAAGTAGAACACAAATATGTGAAACCTGCGCACAGCGGGAATTGCATTAAATAAGCTGTCTTTTGATATTGCAAATAACGTTCTTTGGTGTAGCAACCATTTGTCAGAAAGTGCGTACTGCCGTACTGATTTTCATGATAGTTGGATACAACTGCTACGAGTTGGCCACCTATGGATATTGTTGATCTGCCGAATTGTCTTGTTCCTCGTGCGTAACTAGCGCATACTGCAATTTCGAGTGTTGCTTGTCTTTTTCACTGCATTTATTTCCTTTCCGAAAAGACCCAGCTTGGGTACCTAAGGGCAGGACATGATTTGAGTGTGACGCAGCAGTAATCACGGCTTTTATTCCGCGTCACAAGATTAGGCGAACCGACCACGCCCACAGCACGGAGCACACTCGAGAGCCAGCCCCACAAGCGATGATGAAGAAGAACCCCATATAAACCCCATATGATGATGATGGTGTACAGATGACAAAGAATAGCTTACAAATTCCCACACTAATGTCCCCTCGCGCGAGAGCGGCCATCCTGGCCGCAATTCAAAGGGGCGGTGAACGTCTCGTGAAAGGCTTCATACGGGAAACGTGGACAATCTCAGCGGCGCGGCAGCGGCGGTCATTTGGAACAATAACTGGTTCCACGCGATAGTTCACTGGAGAAGTCTGCTCCAAGACTTTGTAGGGGCCGATGAACCGAAGCTGAAACTTGTCACACAAGCCAGGAGTACGAACTGGTGTCCGGAGTAGCACTTCCTCGCCAGGGCGGAAGCACACGACGCGATGAGAGGCGTCGTAATGCTGCTTGCGTTCCTGTTGCCGTGCTTCGGTGTTGATGCGGGCGAGCTGGCGACAACGCAGAATGCGGGACACATATTCTTCGCAGGAGGAAGGACATTGATGGACAGTTGGCGCGAAGAAAGAGACGTCAAGACAGGAAGAGGGCGAACGACCATAGACAAGGTAGAATGGCGAGTAACCGGTCGTGCGTTGAACGGCGGTATTATATGCAAAGGTCACGAATGGTAAAATTGCGTCCCAGTTTCTGTGATCCGGGTCAATGTACATGGCTAACATGTCTGACAGCGTGCGATGAAATCGCTCTGTGAGGCCGTTGCTTTGCGGATGGTAACTGGAGGTAGTCTTGTGGGCGGTTCCGGAGGCTCTGAGTACTTCGTCTAGTAGTTGCGAGAGGAATGCTTTTCCACGGTCGCTCAGGAGGACGCGAGGAGCACCGTGACGCAGTATTAAGGATTGAAGTATGAATGCAGCAACTTCAGAGGCTGAGGCAGAACTCACACAAGTTGTTTCGGCGTAGCGTGTCAAGTGATCAACGGCTGTCACAATCCATCGTTTACCGGTGAGAGTCACAGGAAGTGGGCCATATAGGTCAACTCCAACGACCTCAAATGGTTGCGACAGACAAGGAACCAGTTGCAGTTGTCCGCTTGGAGCTGATGTAGGGAGCTTTCGACGCTGACATAGAGCGCAGGAAGCGACATACCTCGCTACACTGGCGGACAATCCAGGCCAGTAGAAGCGCCCTTTGATGCGGTCATAGGTTTTCTGGAAACCAAGGTGACCAGCAGTCATGTCGTCGTGAGAAGCCCGCAGGACATAAGCACGTAGAGAGCGTGGCAGAACAGGAACCCAGCGTTGACCGTCAGGGTGATAGACATGACGGTATAGGACGCGGTTGTCAATCTTAAATTGCGTCAGCTGCCGACGAAGGCGGGCGTTAGGCGGGCGCGAAGCTCCTTGAAGGTGGTCGATGATGCGCCGACAGTAAGAGTCGGCGAGTTGATGAAATTGGAAGGATTTGTTGTCGTGTGGAGGCATCTCGTCTACAGTGGCCAACAAGAAAGCATCTGAGGAGGGATCGAGCGAAAGCTTGTCACGGATGGTAGTTGGAGCTCCATTGCATGGTGTCGTAGGAAGCGGACAGCGAGAAAGTGCGTCTGCATCTTGGTGTTTTTTTCCGCACTTGTAGGTAATGGTAAAGTCGTATTCTTGCAAACGAAGAATCCACAGACCAAGTCGTCCAGACAAGTTCTTCAGCGTCGAAAGCCAGCATAATGCATGATGGTCTGTAACGATCGTAAAGTGGTGGCCGTGAAGATAAGTTCGAAACTTCTGCACAGACCAAATGATAGCTAGACATTCCTGCTCCGTGATGGTGTAATTCTTTTCGGCGTTTGTCAGAACGCGACTTGCGTATGCGACGACCCTCTCACCTAAAGTGTCGTCTCGCTGTAGGAGAATGCCACCAATTCCGTGACCACTAGCATCCGTATGCAGGAGGGTAGGAGCAGCTTCATCAAAATGGCGTAGTACTGGTTCAGATGTGAGAGCGCGCTTCAGATGGGTGAACGCAAATTCACATTCGGGAGACCACACAAAGGGAACATTAGAACCCAGTAATTTGTGCAGATGTGACGCTATTGAGGCGAAGCCCCGTATGAATCGCCGAAAATAGGAAGCGAGGCCTAAGAAACTACGCAAATCTTTGGTCTTTTCGGGACGAGGGAAGTGCTGAACTGCGGAAACCTTGTCAGGATCAGGACGAATGCCATCTTTGCTCACAATGTGACCTAGAACTTTGATTGTCTTGCTCGCAAAATGGCATTTCTTAGTGTTTAGCTGAAGTCCAGCGTTGGCAAGGCACGTGAGAACTTCATCCAGACGTTGCAGGTGATGAGAGAAGCTTGACGAGAAAACAACAATATCGTCGAGATAGCACAGGCAAGTCTTCCACTTTAGGCCACGAAGAACGGTGTCAATCATGCGCTCGAACGTTGCGGGCGCATTGCAAAGGCCGAATGGCATAACATTAAACTCGTAGAGCCCATCGGGTGTTGAAAACGCTGTTCTCTCCTTATCGTCCTCATGCATAGGTATCTTCCAGTAGCCGGAACGCAGATCGATGCTGGAGAAGTACTCGGCACCCTGCAGGGAATCCAAGGCATCGTCTATTCGCGGCATAGGGTATACATCCTTGCGTGTGATCTTGTTAAGTGCTCGGTAGTCGACACAAAATCGAACAGAGCCGTCTTTTTTGCGAACCAAAACAACGGGGGAAGACCAAGGGCTAGCAGAGGGGCGTATTATGTTTCGTTGGAGCATGTCGGTAACGTTCTCGTCAATGACTTTCCTCTCGGCTAGCGATACGCGATATGGTCTACGGCGCACGATGGATGTACCATCTGTCTCTATCCGATGCGTCGTAATCGAAGTCTTTCCCAACGAAGATGAATGCGCGTCAAAGGAAGCTTCATGTTTTCGGAGCAAAGCAAGCAATTGTTGGGACTGCGAAGCTGTCAGGTCGGAACTGATGGCAGCTGCAAGAGCTGAAGGAGATGCGGCCCTTCCGGTACAAGGACCTTCAGAGGAAGCTGGTTTAAAGGAAATAACAGATATAGACTCTGATGCAGTAGCGCAAGCCAATGTAGTGCCTTTAGGGATGAGAATCTTTTCGGATGTCGGGTTTGTAGCGTAGAGAAGTGCAGCGCCATGATCAAACCTAACGAGCCCTGATGCAAAGGCTATCCCTCTTGCAAGACAGCGTGCAGATGGTAAGACGAGCACGTCGCCGCAGTCAATCACATCAGACGTGATAGTAACGATGCTTTGATGGCGAGGAGGTAACGCGGTATCTTCTGCAGCAACGAAGTGAAGGGGTGTGTCATCTGCATAAAGTGAATAGGTCGTGCCGGTCATGTGGAGAACGCGTTGTCCACAGCAGATGGAGGCGGAGGCCGTAGAAAGAAAATCCCATCCCAATATGAGCTGCTGGGCACACGAGCTTAGCACTGCAAATTGTACGTGATGTAGAAGTCCATCGATGGAAATACGAGCTGTGCACATAGCGATAGGTCGAATGGAGGCCCCTTGAGCAGCGAGTAGCGTAGGTCCATCATAGGGGGTCGTAACTTTCCTAAGTCGCGAACACAAATCACGATGAATGACGGAAACACTAGCACCAGTGTCTATTAAAGCTTCTACTTGTACACCTTCTACTACAACCAATATCACATTGTACGGACGCGATGGAGGAATTTCTGTCCTGTCGTTCGATGCAGCTTTTCCTCCAAAAGCTGCATAATTCAGTTTTCCGGAAGATGCTCGGCGAATTGAGAAGCAGGTCTCAGTGGGGACGTAGAGCGGCGAAGGGGTGACGGCGAGCGGCGTCTCGCAGGACGGTAAGCTGTCTCGGATGCTACAGTAGGCGATGGAGAGCGTCCGCGCGGTGGACCATAAGGACGGCGTTGGTCATGGAAGCTCCCTAGACGTTGGAAAGTAGCACCGGGCGAAAAGTCATCCCGTTCGTATACGTCATATCCGCGACGCTCGTCTTGCTGGCGCTTGCGGCAAAAACGCGCTATGTGGCCACGATAGCCGCAGTAGTAGCAGATGGGACGGGGAGGACGCCACTGCGGATAGCTGGTTTGGGTAGGTGCGCTGGTAGTCATGGAAGCGATGTGAGCCGGTGTTGGTTTTGGAGGCATCGGTGGGACGATGACTGGAGTAGCTGCGGCTACTTGTGCGTACGTCGATGGGGCCCTAGGTGTTAGAGGGTCCATGTACGCTGCACCAGCCATGGATGCCAATTCCTCCTTGATGACATCTCGCAGATTGGTATCGGAGGCATGAGAAGGCATAGGTCCTGCTGCTAAGCCAAGATACTGGAGCTCTTCTCGAATTATTGCGCGTATCATTGCTCGTAACGTAGGGTCGTCGGCGCTAGTGTTTGCAGTGGTGTCCGGCTGCAACCGTACTGATTCGAGTTCGTCAAGGCGCTGGCAAGTAGCGACGATATCAGCGACGGTAGCGGGGTTCTGGATGGCTAAAGCATTGAAAGCAATAGCTCCGATGCCTTTGAGGATGTGGCGAACCCTGTCTGATTCGGTCATGGCCGTGTTCACGCGTCGACAAAGAGCAAGCACATCCTCGATGTACGACGTATAAGATTCACCGGGTTGTTGCTTGCGAGTGTCGAGCGTCTTTTTTGCGAGGGCAGAACGAACAGCCGGTGTACCGAAGATTTGGCGGAGCTGCTGTTTGAAAGCGCCCCAGTTCGTGAAATCAACCTCATGGTTGAAAAACCAAGTCTTCGCTACGCCTGTCAGATAAAAGGCGACGTGACGTAGCTTGGACGCATCGTCCCAACGGTTAGCCGAACTCACTCGGTCATAGTCGTCCAGCCAATCCTCGACGTCTTCACCGCGAAGTCCAGCAAACAGATGGGGATCACGCTGGTGCCCACTGACAACCCAATACGGAGAGGCTGGGGTAGTCGAGGCCGAGATGGTGGAAGTAGAAGTGCCTGTTGGCTCGTCCTGCGACATGTTGGCGGACAGCTGGCACAATCGGCGACCCGATCGAAGCTCCAGGAGGTTGAGCGGGGAGTCAGAGGACGGGGGACCGAAGAGCACACTCCACCACTTGTGACGCAGCAGTAATCACGGCTTTTATTCCGCGTCACAAGATTAGGCGAACCGACCACGCCCACAGCACGGAGCACACTCGAGAGCCAGCCCCACAAGCGATGATGAAGAAGAACCCCATATAAACCCCATATGATGATGATCGTGTACAGATGACAAAGAATAGCTTATAAATTCCCACATGAGGTCCATTGCAAGGCGTGAGCCTATCGATATGCGCAGTCTCGGTGACGTAGTTATACGAAGACGACTGATCGCCACCTGATCTAACCCTGGGGTCGTGTTTTTCTTGAGGAGTATGCCGCTGCATGAACGTCTTGAAAGGTTATGGGGCGTCCACTTCTTGTTGGTCCTGACCTTCGTAAACGGGTTTGGTGGATTGTCCGGTCAGGACAGTTCCTGTGTATATCTGTTTAATTTTGTCTATTGTGTCAGCTTCCCGACCTTCAAACTCGTTTTCAAGCAGCTTGAGTGTGCGATTCGCGACTGTTTTTGTCCCTCCCGGGTCAATCATACTTCGAAGAATGCGCCATGTTTTCTTTGTAGTCAACGTGCCCCGAAGCGAGTCTTTGAACTGACGCCAATTGCGGTCGCTTAACTTTTGTGCGTATTCGTTAGCTTCCTGCGCTAGCTGAGCTATCCGTATCCTGAGTTTACGATTAAGCTTCTGCCTTTTTCATCTTTTTGTGAGGCCTCTCCGGGCTTCCCAGAGATGCAAGAGGTGACGATCCACAGCTGGAGCCTCCGTTGTCGTTTCAGTTGTTTTTGACCACGCCGTGAATAACTCTGATCCGCTCGGCCCATTCCCCTACGTGTTATGCTGGCGATTGTTTTCTGTTTTTCACGAAATTTGGTCCAGTCGGATAGCTGCGCCTTGCCAATTGCTCTTCGAATCCTGGCTGCATTAACCGATATGCTTAAAATATTGTGATCGTTCCTAGGTTTTCACCTAGGTTCGTCCATCACGTCTCACTTTCGTTGGTGAACGTGAGGTGGGAGGAAGTGTCCTTCGACATGCTGTTCCCGATTGCGTTGGGAGATACCGTTGAGTTAGCTGGAAAAGTCCGTAGCGCTCAACAGCGTCTGCTAACAAGATGCCCTTGGGATTGTCTCTGCTGTAGCCCCAGTTTGAGTGTTGTGCGTTGAAGTCGCCTAACAATATTGATTTGTCCCTACTTGGAGCGATTCGCACCGCGGTGCCCACCACGTTGTCCAAATCCGCCTGTTTTTTCTCTGGGAGACCTATAAACGTTGACAATAATTGTGTTAGGTTTGCCCCTTTTCTGCGGCCAAATCGCGATTATATGGTGCTGAATAGGTTCCCCAAAAAAATAATTTACGCTAATCGCGACATCCTTCTTCGCAAAGGTGGCTACTTGGGGGAGCATAAAGCTCGTATCCTTTGAGTTTTTTATTGTGTTTCCCTATTTGCTGAATACATATAACGTCGGGAGGGATTGGCGCCGATTCTATGTAGTGTGCGAAATTAGCCAATTTCGTGCGCAGCGTGCAGCAATTCCATTGCCAGATTTCATATGTCCGGTCTTTGTGTTGTTTGCCATATTAGCCATTGATAATACTGTCACTATCAGTGTGCTCTGTAGCTTTCGGTGTCCTTGTAGGAACTCCCGGACTTTGACTGACCTTCTTTCGGGGGAGGGCTGCGGCTTTTGTTTGCACATCCTCTACCATTCGCTTGAGTTTGTGTAGCTCTGCGAACATTAGTTGCATGTTTTGTGCTAACTGTTCCAGCGTTACCGACTGAGCGCTGGAGGCGGTACTTTGTTGCAGTGATGTCTGCGGTGGTTATTTGAAGGTGTGGTCCGCAATTTGTATGGGTTGCTGTGATGTGCTGTTGTTTGCCATGCGCTTAAGAGCTTCAAACTCGGCTCGTAGCTCGGCTAAACTGTTTCGAAGTATTTTGTTTTCTTCTACCATTTTCTTGTACTCTGGGTTCTACCCGTTCAAAAAAGTTTACGTCGGGCGCGCATAACAGCGACAGTTGTGACCTCTTCACTGCACTCCGATAACCGTGTCTAAAGATTGCTGCTATAGCGGAGAAGCTGAGTGAAAGGTACTGTAATGGAGTCGAAGTTGGGGATGAAACGATGGAAATATGAGAAAAAGGTCGAGGAAGCTACCAAGTTCTTTTAGAGCCATTGCCTTTAGAAAACTCGACAAAGACAAGAACTTTTGACGGAATCTGGCGGGAGACATAGCGCACAGTAAGTTTTCTCGTGCCGAAAAGCGCGACTTATCTACATTTGACTTGAGCCCAGTGGTAGGACAGAACTTTTTCGAGGCTTCAGAGAAAATACACTAACCCCCGTATGCAGAAATGCAACTTAAGTTGAAGCCCATGCTTGACTTGATCCGAGTGACGCCTATCGGCAACGCGCCGAAGGAAACGCAGTGAGCGTGTTTGGGCACGTTAACGCCAAGCGTCATCTAAATCAAGTCAAGCATGTGCTTCGACTTAAGTTGCATTTCTGCATACGGGGGTAAGTCGAAGCTGTCACGCTATCGTCCGATGAAGGCGATGGTGGGCGCATTACTGCTTCGTAAGGTGAGCGTCGGTACATTAAGAAAAGGCCTCAGCAAAATATCGGTAAGACGATAGAACAGAAGCGTAATGGGTATGAGCATGACCTAGAATCGGGTAGTAGGGTACGGAGTACGAGCACTCAGTGCAAAGTCCGCCACTATGACCGAGCCACTCATTTTCAAGTAAAGTGGAGGCACAACGGAATAAAAGCAAACATCGCGAAGGAACCATCATGAATTGGGAGTACGATGAAAGGAACTAAAAAGCAGTCGATAGACAGCGGTTTCAGGAGGAAAAAGAACAGCCGAGTCACGTGGGCCGTCACAGGAAAGCGACGACGAGTTAAGGCACAAGAAGCGAGTCGACAAATACAGTCACACAACAACGTCTACACTACTTTGGCATGGACAGAGTCAATGACAAAGTCCCAGCCAAATATAATATCGTGATAGCATTTGGGCTGCACCACAAACTCGTTTCACGAAACCTCATAAATAGTGCGTGTGCTGTGCACACCGATAGAGGACGGATTGACTGAGCATTTTAAGTGCTTACTTAAAAGTCTGGTTGTTTCCGAAAATAGATTTCTGCTAATACAGACGCTGCAGTTCTCGTAAACAAGAATGTAGTAGTACTGAAGAAGTAGCAATTCCAGTATGATCAAATGTCGCCCTTACGAGACTTGTTGAGTGTCTACATAACAAAGCGATAAAACAAAGGCATTCTTCGCCTTTGGGGATTTGCTGTAACTCGACTTAGCTGCGTGCGCGGCTTCAACTGGCTGTAACACTGACATTACGTTTCTTTTTTTTCAGAGTTCTAGCCGCTTGTGTACGTCTGCTGCACGCTTACGACGCCGCATACCAATATTATTAATGGCTTAGTGATCTCTCATAGTAATATTCATTATCCGTTACGGTGGCTTAGGGGTTTGCTGTTGCGCAGCTGAGCCCGAGGTCGCGTGATCAAATCCCGGCAGCGGCAACCGCATTTCCATAGGGGTGCAATACAGGAACGCTCGTGTTCCGTGCAGTGGGGGCACGTTAAAGATACCCCGGTGGTCAAAATTAATCCGGAGTATCCCACTACTGCGTGCTTCATGATCAAATGGTGGTATTGGCTCGTAAAATCCCAGTATCAACTCAGACTCTTTCGTTTAGTGTATCTTTGCCTTTCCATCGACTAACGCTCCACCTTTTTACCTTACAACAGCAATCAAGTTCATTCTCTCTTTCTCTCCCTTTCCCACATGCTGTGTGGCTAACCAAAACTATCTCAGCTGAGCTTACCTGTCTATATTTGCCGCCCTTTTCCCTTACTCTGACGGGACATGTGGACATCATTTGGTATTACCTGCGACATCAAGCAGCGCGTCTTGTGCGCCGTCGCCCGATTGCGAAGACCGTGCATTTGAAAATGTTTGTGTGCTTTTTCTATATGTATTTTGTGTTGATTTTATTTTTTAGGTTTTCGTCAGCTTTTATTTTCTGCCGCTGCGCCTATACCCACCGGAAATAGGATGCGATGAAAATGACGGCGGGCATCATTTTTCAATTTTCCCAAAAACCACCGTTCTCTCCTTTTTTGTGTACGTTTCCTGCCGAAGTTTCTAAGTAGCCGGCAAGCATATCATTCTGGCCCCAGCACGCACAGCCACGAGTGTGGCTTAGTTTGTGACTTTTGAAGCTTTTTATTGGACGAAGTGAGAGTAATCTAGCGACCGAATTATTATTTGGGCCCCACCAGTATAAAAACGTGGGTCATGGCGCAAGAAGAACAGAAACGTATAAGTACAAACTTTGATTTTGCACAAAGCGGCAGGCGTACTTGTCAACTTAAGGACCTTATTTCTTGCACTCAAGCCTTCTTTTTTATGACACAGTAACGACCAGAGCGACCGAAAGTTTCTTATTTTCATTCTTGCTGTTTATACTGCAATTCACTAATGAGCAACGTTAAAGAAATTAATCCTTGTCTTGCGAAAGCAGGTGCAGCGACCGAGTATGGTCCCCAGTTTTTGCAGAGACGAGCATGCGTGTCACCTTGTCCTTCACCCGCTTTGCAAAACTTCAGACGTGATCAGACGAAAGTGTGGAAAGGAAAGACTTTATTTACATGAAATAAATACACTCCGCCCCCCACAATGAGTGAATATGAATAACGCACATGCTCAGCGTCGAGGCTGAAAGAAAGGAAGACAACTACACACCACAATGATAGAAGGTAAACAACTCAAGAAATTGCTTATGGCTGTGCTTTGATTCGGTTTGCCGACAAAGCTGTAGATGGTGACAAAACAGATACGTTTTCACTTATTTAGCACTGGCAAGCAGTACCGCGAAATTAATTGCAGTCTGAAGAATAGAAAAAAGTAAGCTGGATTAAATTCATGCCGACTTTCTTCAATTCAAATGCGTTCCGCGCGAAGCAAGCCTGAAGCAAGAGACAATTCCATGTGAACATTGCTAAACTAAACACGAGTTGTAAAAAGTACTTCTGACCAATGTTTTACTTGCAAAGGGTCGTTCGAAGCATTGAGTCAAATTATGCAACCTACGTGGGCAACTGAGGCATGGCCACCTCTAGTACGTTGATGCGCAAAAGCTGCCAAAAAGAAAAGGTTGCTGAAATCAATTTTAGGTTCGCTTTACGCGTTCAGTGAACGGAGCTGACGTTGATATTGAACTCTGCGAATTGTTGCTTCTGATAAAATGGGCAGGCACTTCTTTCTATGGTTGTCATGCTAGGTACTTCAGAAGCATACGTTTGCCCTCGCAGCCCTGTATCTTAGCTTAGGACGAATAATCCCGTGGCATTGTATTAATTGCGCGTTGACGCGAAACAGTGGGCCGGGAGAAGGATCTGGACGTCAAAGGGTATTAAGCTACACCGGTAGTTTGTTTTACGCTCTTAACCTAACTGGGCTAGCTACACGACTCGTTAAAGCGGTCATAAGCGTCGTGTAAGCTGCAGAAAAAAAATTCATTTCTCGAAAGAAACTGTTATCAAAAAGCAGAACAGACACAACATAAATAATACTATAATTCTCGACGCTTAACAAGCAAGTAAAACCAAACGAATGTTAAATAACAGCGTTGTTGATAGACTCATATTCTACATACACGCAGAGGCACACGGAACAGCAGAAAAATTGTTCGGTGCTGAAGCAGGAACCGTTGAGCCTGCGAGGACGACTTCATACCCCCTTCACACAGCAGGGGTGACTGGAAGATCCGAACATGTCTCGCTGTAGGCAATTTCTTTTTCTGTATTTGCGCTACGGCTGCTCCCTTCGTAGCAGGTCACTTCTCTGCTATGACAAGGTAACCGCCGAACGGAAAATAAAGGCAAAAATAAAGACAGAGCGAAGGAAAGCATGCCGAAAAATTATAGTCCGCCGACCAGCCGCTATTTTCCACTTTTTGTTTGGGGTCCTTTTTTTCTTCATTCACGGCCTCACAGAGGGTGTCCGCAAGCGCCCGACACCGACCGAATGGCGCTCGAAGCGCCGCAGTTATGCGGCCCTTCAAGGACTCCGGAACCGGTGCCTTCCATTGTAGCGGGGCCAGGCCTGGACAAAGGCGTGGCCGACACGCCATGCTCGTGAATGCCTAACGGCTTTTCTTTCTTTTCTTTTTTATTCATTTATTTTCCCGGTCCCGAGCTCGCTTTAGTTTCTTGCGTTCGTTTCTAGAGCGGTCGCGCCGGCCGGCGTATTATACCTGGCTCAAGGGTGTTCCCACGTTCAGCCGAAACGATCAGAGCGCCGCCGTTCGTACAGTCGGAAAAGTCGCTCGTTGCGAGAGGCACCGTGGCACGTATAGTAACACCTCTGCATTTCAATGGGCTCGCGCTCTTACATCCGGCGATGATATTGCTGGCCCTGTTTTTTTTTTTCTTTGATTTAAGGCCGCGTGAAATTGGGCATCTATTACGAAGCGTGATGACGGTGGCTGCCAATTAAGACGCCCGGGGGGTAGGCGGCCGCCGAACCGAGAAAGCGTTACAGGGCGTCTCCCCCGCATGCCTCATACATAACTCTCTACATACAGCGGCCACACAGAGGAGTGTGGTGGACGCAACTTACTTACGCTTCCTAAACAAGCTGGGCAGGCGAGCGCGGCGCATGAAATGCAAAGCCATGCGTCCCCGGCGAATAATGGTTGATTGTATTCGCCTCGTATATAGCCTGGAGGGCAGACGTGCCATGCCGGCATAAATTACAGGCGCAATTTAAAAAACAAAGGCACCTTCGTAGCCTGAAGGAAGCGAAAATGACATGATACCTTCTCGCTTCTTGACGTACGTAGCACGTAGCACTTAATCGCAGCGTTCTTGAATAATTTGCGTCGTGTTTTCGTCTGCTTCTTCGTTACTTTTTGCAACGCTCTTGTTCTTAACAGCATCGCAACAGGAACTCCCTCCATGTTTAATGTAGCTGTGCCCTTTGCTAGCGAATTCCGCATTCGTTCATTAAAAGCCCTTTGCGAGGTCGCCACAATATTACCATATACACCGCCGCTGGCTGTCTAGCGCCTTCTTGATAGAAGATTCAAGCCGAGAAGCGTGGAAATTAATCAAATAATTGCACTCTCTCTTTCTCTGCGCTTCTGCGATGGATAACAATTCACGATACGATAAGGTTGCGCATGAATGCGAAGGCCGTGGTCGTAGAGAGCACGTGCAGGGCCGGTTCTGACATGCGCCGCCATATTGCAGCAGGTTAGAAGCCCGGTCGTTAGCTGCGTAACCGTGACGTAAGGCGCGTGATTTGCAGCTATTTATAGCATTGATTCTTACAGAGACATTTCAATAAGCAGCATTATGAGAGGCAGAGTGGCTGAAAGCAAAGCTATAGTCATCACAGGCACACTCATGAAATCATTACTTGCTCTTACCAACGCATAATGTTTTGCTACGTCTAACAATAAATTGGGAGGCGATTCATGCACAACATGTCTAGAATTCTTGGAAGTAAATATCCTATCTACATCGTTCTGCGCACATGTATTGTTTCTGGAAGTTTTCAAGGATGGCGTTCCGCAGCTTTTTGTTGGCCACGGGGCGCATGTGAACCATTGTGAGAAGTAAATTAAGCAATTAACGCTCGTGTAGATATCAAAGGTCATCTGATGGGATGCTTTGCCTCCATGATTAACGCATGCCGGGGCCGCGACTGCAATAGAGAAAACTTGCATTACTTAAACAGTACACTCATATCAGCTTCACTTCATTCCACAGGAACCACAATATCAGCATACAGTTTCTGGAATGCAAAAAGGTTCTGGGCGCTAGTTACCGTTCATTGTGGTCGTCGTCGTGGTTAAAATAATTACATCATCTCGAATTGCTTTTCCTTATGAACGAGCCACTTAGTCACAATATTCACATCAAGGCAAAGCCTGACATAAAGGCTAATGGTTGCGGTTCAATTAATCGACGTTATTTGGATTCAGCCAAAACGTTACATCAGACGGCCTTCGACATCGACATGTACATGGGGCGCGCAATGTCGGCGACATGACGTGGAGTCCGGGTTACGACGTTGATCCATGGTGACTGTGGTTCCGCTGGGCGATCTGAGAGAAGCGTTTTCTGTGGAATGTGTTTCTTTGTCACCTTTGCGCCTCCGTATCTTGAGATTTCGATCTTGTGCGCTTATTGGGAAGCCGTTTGTGTCCAGGACTACTCTGCTCTCGCTTTCTCGATGCTGTTGTGTCAGTGAAAATGGAGGGTGTCCTGGTCCTGTGTGTTCTGCTCTCCTAAAATTGTCGGTAACTGAAAAGAAAATAAGACCACATGTAAGACAGACCCAAGCTTGTACTCTTTCACTCTCTGACTTTATTCCACGTAAAGATTGTGCATAAAACACAGCAGAAAATATGTGAATACTTCATTGTGCACTGTTTGAGAACATTCCATGGTCATCACGTAAAATGTCTTATCGTCTTACAATTTTTTGGAACGGCGTGTCATTTGGCGTGTGATTTATTTGAGGTGTTTTGACGCAAAAAGTAACGCAGTCACTTGCTTAGCTCGCCGAACACCAGCTTTCATGCCAATGGTAAGTAGAAAGGTAGAGACAAAGTGGGGATGTTAAAGGAAGGTTTGGAATAAGAGTTAGGACAAGGAAGTATTCAGATGGTAAAGTACTTATTCTCAGCTATAAAAACTAGAAAAAAGGATATGTTAGCATCAGAAGGCCTCTGCGCTCAAGTAAGCTCGAAAACTCGGACTGTTTGGCAGTTTAGCTGAGCGCACAGACTCTGATATAGAGACTGTCAAGGACATGCAACATGATGAGCTTGTCATGGTAAGAAAAGGGTTAGTGCGCGCGGGAGTATGAATACACGTAATATGATCAACAAGAAATATGTATAATTATATTGACGCGCAGTAACAATGCTATGTACAAGACTGTGCGGTGCAGCTATCTATTCGCCTGAAGATGAAACTGCTACTTGTCGATAATTTTCTTCGAGAGCTGCAAAAACAAACCGATGACTACGGTACGTGATTAGTATCTTTCCAAGTAAAAAACGCGAGCTTCGCTTCGAATCAATCATGCAAATTAGGTCTCGAAACTTTTAAGTCGGTCAATTATCTTCTGCATGTCCTAGATTTAAATAAATATATTACTTTGTAAACCTACTCTCTTCAGTACTATCCAGGGAGCTTTCCAATAGCTATTAGACGCGAAACATTGAGGTAAAGAAGGGAAGTGCATTCCTGTAATGCCTAGAAAAACGTGTCAACTGCCTCCTTCATGACGTCAGAAGCGCTAGCTTTGGAATCGTAGACCCAACAATTTTCAGTCTTTTTCAACCAAATACTTTAATGCCTGGATGGTTTATGACTTGTTTAAAGCTTGTGAATGCCAAACTCTGCTTGAAAAAAAGGCAATGCTTTCGTTTTTCTTTCTTTTTTTCAAAGAATGCCCATATGCCAGGAATCCGTTCAAGGAGTAATAAAGGTGCATTTTTGGTGTCAGAAAGCGCGGAGCCCACACTGAGATGCGCGGAAACCTCGCATAGTTAGTATTGCGCCATTCTGTGGCACAATAACAAAGAAATTAACTCACTCATTGGCTAATTAGCTTTGTTCACTTTCATTACACTTCCAAGGTCAACACTTTTCGATAGTATCATGGGTTTAAGCGATTCTGACGTCAATGCCGTCTGCTCTCTGGTGGTATGCATCTGCACAGAAGCCCAACTTTGGCAAACAAAACTGGGAAGCGTTGCAGTCGATAGAAACGTTTCGAGCCTGAAGGTGACATGAACGTCCCTGCTGTGTGATGTACGAGCTGTGACTGGCCAGGGGCCGCGACGACGTTGGCGAGCCATATGAAACGGCAGGTGCTGTCTTTGACACGCGCAAGAATCGCGCTTCGCTTCACGCACGCCGAAGAACTCGACATAAACGTGAGCACAGGACGGAGTCCCTGTAGTGCAAACGGCGATGGAGTTGAATGCCGAGGATGATGAGAGCTATAGCACGGTATGGGTGCGGGAGCCTTTCGGGACGCCCGTCATAGGAGCTGTCGGCGACCACTTAGCCTGAGCCGATGTTGTACGACAGGAGTGTTGTGTCAAACAAAGGCAGCGCCTTTTCCTCAACTTGCCCTTGCGCCGGTGCCCCCTGACCGCTGGGCTGGTAGAACTGCTGTGGCTGGACCGCGGCACCGGTGGCTGGAGAGGCTGACGAGGAAGAAGTCTTCTTCTTCAGGTACGGTTCTTCGTACTTCTTGGGATCGTAGAGACCGTGGTCGTACAGTTCCGGTTTGTACGTACCGTCGTCGTTCTCGTCGTCGTCGTCCTTCTTCAGCGACTGGGCAGCAGTGCCGCCCAATCCCGTCTGTGCTCCCTGAGGAGCCCCTGCGTACCCCGTCGGTGCCTGCTGGGGGTAACCTCCGGCTCCCTGCAGTGGGTACGTGGGTAGCTGAGGTGCCGCCTGCCCAGTCCTCGGAATGAAAGCAGGAGCCTGCTGCGCGGGAGGCCTAAAGGAGTTGTAGAGCGGTACTTGACCACCGGCGCCTTGCGGAGGACCATAGCTGGTCGGAGCCTTCAGCTGTGCTGCCTGCTGTGGTAGGTAGACGGGTGGCCTCTGGAAGGCTGGAGCTGTGGTGGCGGGAGGTCCGTATTGAGAGAAGCCCGGTCTCGTGGTTCCAGTGCCAGGAGCACCCCCAGGTGGAGCAAACTGCTGCTGCGGTGGCTGCCGTGGAATGAATTGCTTGAGGAAGTCAGCGAAGTTCGGCTTGTTGGCAGCTTTCTGGGCTTCCTGGGCGAAAATGTTGGCTATGCTGACCTTGGGTTGTGCCTGTTGCTGTTGTAGGTACTGGGCAGGAACGTACTGTTTCGCTGGAGCCGCCGAAGTCGGAGCGGTGGCAAACGGCGTGCCGCCGGGCCTAGCTGCACCAGCAGGTGGGTAAGTGCCAGGTCTAATAAGAGGCAGAGGGTAGCCCTGCTGTTGGGCGAACGTTGGGTAGCTGGGTCGCTGAGAGGTGGCCGCCGGAAGCTGAAGACCCGCGAAGGGCCTGGAAGGCTGCTGGGGCGCTGGAGATTTAGCGTTAAACTGCGGTGCGTAGGGGCTTGCCCTTGTCTGGACAGTGGGAGGCGCATATGGTACGTAGCCGAAAGTAGGGGGCTGCCGTGGCGCGGACTGGGGGGCTCCTCCTTGGAATGGAGATGTAGTCGACGCGGGCTGGCTCGTAGCAGCTGCGGACCTTTGCTCGGTTAGGTGCTGCTTGAAGAAGTCTGGGAAGGCAAGGTTCTCGATGGGCAAGTTTGGTGTGAGACGCAACACGGGCACGTGGGAAGGGCCGGGCGAAGGCTGGAAAGGAGGAGCAGTCGGCTGGAACTGAGGGTAGGCCGGAGGCCTGTACTGGGCAGGTGGGCTTTGAGGGGCGTCGGAGTAGCTTGGAGGCTTGTACTTGGCAGCTGGACTGGCACTAGATGGCGCTGGGGCCGGAGCAGGAGCGGGAGCTGGAGCAGGAGCCGGGGCCGACGGAGCCGGTGCAGACGAAGAGGCCGCCACGGTCTGTTGTTGGAGGTGCTGCGGGATGGTGTCCTTTGGCGCCCCTTCCTGGTAGATGTCGCCTTCGGCCTTGAAGCCCTCCTTGCCAGCTGTGTACTTGATGATCCTCTGGCGACCGGAAGCGTCGATGAAGCCGTAGGAGCCCTTCACCGTACCGTCGGGAAGCCTGGTCTCCTCGCGGAAGCTGCCGGTCTTGTCGGAACCCTTTCCAGTGTCGTAGCCGAACTTGTAGTCGCCCTCAAGCTTGGCACCGATGCTGACGTAGTGCAGGGGAGCGGCATTGAACACAGCCAGCTTCGCTTCCTCGGCTTTAGCGGAGCTGCCGGACGACTGTGATGCAGATTGAGGCTGGGACTGCTGCAGAGCCTGCGCCTGTGGTGGCGCCTGTGGTGGCGGCTGTGGCTGCTGCTGTGGGGGCGGCTGGTACTGCTGCTGCTGTGGTGGTGGCCGGTATTGCTGCTGCTGTGGTGGCGGCTGGTATTGCTGCAGCTGTTGTGGTGGCCGGTATTGCTGTGGCTGCGCTGGCGGCCGGTACTGCGGCTGATACTGCGGCTGAGGTGCTGCTCTCGGAACGTAGCTCTGCGAAGGGCAAGAGGAAACAACTGATTAGTTCTTGAGCTAGGCTTTATGTACAGTAGGCAATTCAATTTGCCACATTATCACATTATTATAGTAAGCTAAGGCAACGTCATCCACCCATATTTCTACATAGGTAAATTCGTCCCGAATTTCATGAACATTTGGCTATGTTTGAAGTTCACAAAGCACCTCTAATACGACCATGTGGATGCAGCGGGCCAATTACGGAATGGGCGTGCTATGTCAGTTTTAATGGAATGAAAATAACCATTTTTTCTACGTGCAAACAATCTTGCGTGCGACTTACATGTCGGTGCGAAAGACATGTGTTAGTCTCATGTGATAAAACCTATAGAAAGAATCTTCACACGTTCTTGATATATGTAAACAAACACAAGTGTTTGAAGCGACATCGTTCCAGGCTGTGCGAATTTCTGCCTTTTACCTGTACCGGCCAGTGCGCTTCTATCTGTCAAAGGCGATTACATGTTTTCAGAAGATTTAAGTTCTTCAGGTATGGGCATGCTGGCGCTGTGCCACCACATTATTCCTTGTGACCCTGTTTTCCCCCATCTCGAAGAGGATAGCGAGAATGCCAAAAGGAACCTGCATGCCGCTCATGCTTGCACGCGCCACCATGCAATGTGACGGTTAAGCCAGATTGGGCATAATGCGCAGTATATTGTTGCGTCGGAATTGCAAGCTTTCAGCTTTTAACGACACTGTGCATCCTCTTGTTAGCCTCCTCAAACCTCATTTGCCATCGCAAGTTGGTTGTATGACTACAATTATTCTCGTTCAGCCTGCAATGTCTACCGCACACGACTTTATTTTGACGAATTGCTACTAAATAATTGTTCAGAACATTAGAAATAATTTGGCATGGAGACTGTGCTAATCCCGATGCTTCATGGGTGTCTCATGACTCGCGTACGTGAAAGTGCCTTGATTTGCTTGGGCGCTGTATATTCCGTAATAGAACGAGCAGTTCGTGAACCTATATCGTTGCACTGCTTCTACAAAAGTGCTGAAATACTGCGATGCAAGCACGCAGCCTTAACTAATCTTCAAAAGCTGAAAAATAAAACAAGCCACACCGAATGTTCTGGAGGAAACCCATGCCAAATCCAAGGAAACATTTATATAATGATACCCAGGAATCCCAAAGTAATTGAACGATTGCAGCATCATATTTTCATATAATTATGTTTTTATAATATTTAACGGAAAATGGCTCAGTGAAGAAAAGGCTAGCATAGAATTAAGGTAATCAGGATACTTTCGAGGGAATTTCTGTGTGCAAATGAACATGCATACAAAAATTATTTGGAACGCAAGAAGTGCGCAACTATTACTACGTCATTGTCACTTTCTGCAATCATAAACGGTTCACATTTGACTGCAGCTTTTCTAAGCGTGATGATATCGCAGTTGAACTGTTTCAACCTGAACAGCCTCCCCACCAGCGATCAGTAGTGGTTGTATGTAAACGCGTTACCTATCGTGAAAAGGGCAAGAAACTTGTTTCACTACGCTACCAATATGCGCAAGTTTACAGTACTACGCGTGCGCAACACTTACTGTCCATGAGACAAGCAAGGCCTTATCGGAAAGAGCCGCATTCACTCGCCGACATCTTCTTTTCATCAGGTCAATAAAAAGAAACAAACCTGGCGACTTCTTTCCGGTCTGTTCTAGCATAATGTTGCGTATACAATGATTGCGTGCTTTTTTTTTTTTGAGGCACAAATAACTTCGATCGTGTAGTACGATATGTACTCACAACACCAGCCGACGCGGAAGGTGGCGGCCCCTGCGGCTGGAATCCCTGCGAGACGAAAGGCTGCCGCGGTTGCGTGGGCGGGATCACCTGCTGAGGCACGTAGCCCTGGGGCAGCTGGTAGCCCCGGGGAATGGCGCCGGATCCGGCTCCACCCTGTGCTGGTGCGCCACCTCCGCCGAGTCCCGAGCCGTACGGCTGGAATCCCTTGTAGCCGCCGTTGAGGGGCGGTGGACCCTGGAGGTACTGCTGCTGCGCGGCGCAGAGCGTCGCCGACGCAGCCAGCAGCCACGTTGCCACAATCTGCGCACGGCCAAGTAAAGAGCAGCTCTTGGAGGAGACGTCTGGCACGGTATTGTTGGTCTACATAAGATGTGATAAGTTGGATTATCATCATTTGGCATCGCTGCTCACAGCTCCTTAACCCATTAAGCAACGCCCGAGAAAACCCTACCAGTTACATTCTTTTTTATTTTTTCGTGTCAGACGATCCTTTCACACTGTAAATACATTGTGAAAGTTTTGTGAGTGACGCTTTATTCTTTGAAACAATACGATAGCGTAGTTTATTAAGTGCGCTGGGCCTTTATGGGAGGAAAACCAGATGTAGGTCACGAAATATATATGCTGTATCTTGGAGCTTCCAAAAACAAAAAGGCTTGCAGCCACGGGTGAAACGAAATGTTGCGCAAGCTCGTTTAACCTTCTGGTAGCAAGAACAGCATTTCAGTGGGAAATATTGTTTATGGAGGTGCTTTTGCTTATCAAGTGTGTGGCATGACTTCATCAAGTAACAAGGAAGGGCTTTGCAGTTTCTTTCAGAGGCGTGCGCAACGCAAATCTATTATTGAGGCAGATCTAGACGCGATAATTGGCGATGAATACAGGCGTACAAAACTAAAGAATTCAGCATTTGGTCAGTGGTAATTGAAACATTCAAGAGACTGGTGACACCTCCTCCAAGGACAGTCGGTTCTTCTATTACAATACTGTTGTATGACTGCTAGGTGTCATTTTCGTTATAATTTTCTGTAATTTCAACAGGTCTGGTCAACGTCTTGCTCACCAATCTGGGTTGCCCCACTTTTATTGCATAGCTCATCTCGATTGGCATAGGAATATACATAATATTTGTTGTTTTCTGTTCCCTCCCACTCATTTTCCAATTTGTAATAAAGGATGCATGAATTATCTTTCTTTTTAAACATCTTTCATATTATATCTAAATGGTTTCTAATTATTTTAATCCACTTTATCACTGCTCGCTACTATTGACTGAGGAGACAAGTGCATCGTCATCTTTGTCGGCAGCAAGAAAGGAACCAGGAGGAATAATAGCAATGTGGATGTAATTATAAGTACATATCTTTCCTGCAACAGTGTCTGAAGTTCTTGTAGCCAGCAAAAAAATATTTTGACAAAATACAGGTAAAAAAACCATCGTGTTTGCTTCGAGATGAAGCACACCCCTCTAGCATACACATAGGCCTAGAATACTTTACGAAGAACACCTGCATTCATTGGCTTGCAACGGTATAAATATGTATTGTATATGAAATGTCATGCGTTCATCGTTTACACCCTTGTCCTCTAAATCGTGCCCAAAATTTTCAGCTTCAACAAGCGTATGCTATGCTTCACAGAAAATAATGAAGCTTCATATAGAGCAGCACCTGCTCTGTTGAGCCCTTTACCAAGTTTGGCGATGAATAAATCAAATACATTATGCAGGTGACAAAAAAGCTACAATGCGGTCACATTCGCAGGACCCTTCTCAGCAAAAATAGCGTACCAAGGAGCACTGTGTGTTTTGTCTAATTATTTACAAATGAAAATGGTACCATACTTTTCAAAGTACGCTCGGCGCTAATGGGTTAAACTTCGGTTCACCAGACTGAGTGGGGTATCGTGTCAGATTCAGCGAGGGGACTCTTCTAAGAACTGAACGGAGGGCCAGGAGGAGCAGCGAAAGTGTGTGGCGTCGATAAAGCAAAGTACAGGTCAGGGCTTGACACCGAGACGCTTATATGTCGTGGGGTTGCGTGTGGGCTAAGCTATCTCTTGTCTACAGTTTCAAAAGAGTTTTGTTTGAGCTCATATCGTACTTATCGAATTTGTACAGGATTAATCATGTATTATATTTGTGCTATAATATCCGCGAACATTTGTTTTTCCTTGTCCTTCGCCGTACTGTACACTCCCCCTGCGGTATAGCATACGTCAGAGGACTAGAGGCTTTGTCAGGCGTTCAGTCTTTACTCTTTGCCTCCCGAAAGATTAGTGTTGTATTCTCTCTGAAATTAAACAGCTTTGACAGGTTTGACAGCCGCACCATCACGATTTGTGTGTTTTACCTGTTCCAGCTGTCAGGGAGCCCGTAACGTGGCTGCACGTCCAAATCGGCACTTGCGAAATATCAATCAACCATCAGAATCCTGTGAACATCTTTTGAAGATTGAGATTGCAGCTAACGTCCTATTTACATGCTGTGCCTGAAATGGTGCTTCTTTTTTGAGTCACTGACAGCACATTGACTGGATATCTCTTTTTGTCTTAGGCATGTGTGTGCTTATTCCTTCAATGTATACGCACCGTTATGCAGCATCATCAAGCCATATTAAGTGCACTCTGATGTTTATTATTAATAAACAAAACGAAAGGATGAAAAATGGCTGCTCTCAATATGCCCGGTCAGCGTGCTCTACTGTGTCATGATAAACACAGCGTCAGCTAATAATACTAACATTTAGAATGCAAGGTCTACACGGCAGTACGCTGCCCACAAAATGCTCAAAACACAGCACCAAAGTAGCAGCAGGTCAATGAGCCAGCGAGATTCTGTACGTGCCGCACTGCGCATTACGCAAGATATCTCTGGCGGCATTTATAATCATTATTTGTGAGGCCCAGCATGGCCTGATTAGAACCTGTGTATTTTGCAGAAGTAAACAGCAGAATGCCTTATATTTTTCGCTGCCTTGTCTACGCCTACGTGAATTGTGAGAAGCAATAAGAAGCAGTTAATGCACCGTCAGAACAGATGCATAATTCATTAAAAGAATGCGTGAAGGCTGTCATCACACGATGAACCATGGTGATAACGGGCAATTCCTCACCCTTATCGTAACTGCGAATTTTTTGTTGTTGTTGTATCTTTTAACCTTTTCTTCCTTCTTTCCTTTTCTTTCTTTGATTGAATGCGTAAAATGTGTTATCCGCAAGTAGAAACAACCAATCAAAGTTCCTAACATTTTTATAACTATAGAAGGTCATTTAAGCGTCCAAGTGTATATCGATGTAAAGTGAACGCATCTACGCTGCGTATGTTTTTTGCGTGCATTCAGAGCCTACCGTCCTGTGTGCACCGCAAGTGTCACACAACTGCCTGGATCGATCGCGTACAATAATGGACGTCGTTGGCTAATCGGGGCGGGCATCGCACCTGTCTCACAAAGCCCATAAACCACCAGTGTCTCAACGGGTCTGCTCCCGCGGCGCAGCAACCAAGCCGGTAAATGTGAAGGACGATTACGAAAGGACGAATGAACGCCGGTGCCGAAGAACGGCGCTGCCGACGCACTTGTCGGGGTTTCCCGTCTCCGACGCGAGATGTCGCCAGCTGCCCTGCGGCGCGCGCTTATTGCGTTCTTTTGATGCCCAGATGATGAAGGTGTCGCCTCAGTTTGTGAAAACGGCGCATGACATTGCCGGAATAACGGACTAGTAATAAACATGGACCATACTGCGTGCGCTCACCAAAGATTGCGAGCAGTCCTTTTTCACTTTCCAATGTCCGACAACTATGCGTACACTCAAGTTGGCTGTGTCGTTGGCGCTAGGCCGCTTTTGCCGAATGTGTGAAGCACAAAAGTGCTCGTCTAACGATGATTGCGCCTACGTTAAGATTTCCAGCTGGCCAAATATTAATCCAGAGCTAACGAGTACCGCGAATACCGCTGTTGTTGGGGCGTCTATGTTGCGTCGGGACGTTAAATCAAATAAATAAATAAATAAATAAATAAATAAATAAATAAATAAGTAAACCGTGGTTTCATGTAAAGTACATTGGGTACAAATTTGTTACACATAGAAGCTTCTAAGCATTCGCCGCAGCAAAGATGCGCTTTCCATGACGCCAAAAGAACGGCATTAATTATTATCGTAATTTACGCTGGCTCCACGGGATTACATGGTCTCGCGGTACAGTGACTCAGTTTACTGATCAGCAACAGAGTTTGTAGGCTTGGTATTTTATTTTTGTGAATGGTGGCATTGCCCTCAGCGGCCCCAAATTCAGAAAGTATATTTGGTAGATTATGATTTTGATGCTCTGAAATATTATTTATCATTGTTGGCCGAAGTCACAGGTTTACGCTTCCTTACAACTCTTAAGCAACAAGTCTCATATTTCATTTTCTCGAATGTAAGCAAAATGTAACGGATAAAAGAAAATATCCCAAACAACGCAAACTCTGTAAGTGTGCTTCACTCAACAAACCAGTGTTAGGTGGCGTAGCCAGAGTTCCGAAGCCTGAGTGAACAAATTATTCGCTCCGCCAGAACGGAAATTTGTGTGATCTTGTAAGATATCATACCAGGCGAAACAGCGCC